>NW_024081104.1:691944-714896 GCF_003009895.1 Hyaena hyaena | reverse complement strand
GGCCTGTCTCCCCCGCCGCCACCCCCATTAGAACGGGAGCTCTGTAAGGGCAGACGTAGGTCCACGGGCCACCGTGTCCCATGCGAGGGTTCGATAAAGAAGACGAAAATGAAGTGTACGCAAGCAGAGAGAAACTTGGTGATGAAAAAGAAACAGGTCAGGATAGGAATTGAGATCTGTTTGTGCCCTGAACCACCGAGAGCTTCACCTGACCGCAGAAGGAAGTGTCCACAGGATGATCATATAAACTGTGCCACTGAGATCGCCACACAAGATCCCAGATCCAATCCGATAGCTTGTTACTCTCTGAACAGGGTTGTGCGGTCCTCAGAATACAGAGGATGCCGGGTTCCTCGGGGTCTACAAAAATCAACTGTATCCCCAAATATTTGCAATGAACATTTCAAAACTAATATTTAAAAATAGCATCAAAAATAATAAAATATTTAGGGGGCGCTTGGGTGGCTCAGTCAGTTGGGTATCTGACTTTGGCTCAGGTCATGATCTCACGGTTCGTGGGTTCGAGCCCCACGTCGGGCTCTGTGCTGACAGCTCAGAGCCTGGAGCCTGGTTCAGATTCTGTGTCTCCCTCTCTCTGACCCTCCCCTGCTCACGCTGTCTCTCTCCCTCTCTCAGAAATAAATAAAAAACATTAAAAAATTTAAAAAATAATAAAATATTTAGAAATAAATTTAACAAAAGAAATGCAGGGCATCTGGGTGGCTCAGTCAGTTGAGCATCCGACTTCAGTTCAGGTCATGATCTCATGGTTTGTGGGTTCAAGTCCCTCATCGGGCTCTGTGCTGACAGCTCAGAGCCTGGAGCCTGTTTCGGATTCTGTGACCTTCTCTCTCTGGCCCTTCACTGCTTGTGCTCTGTCTCACTCTGTCTCTCAAAACTAAATAAATATATTTAAAAAAAAAAAAGAAAGAAAAAAAAGAAATGCAAAGCATATTCTCTGAAAACTACATTTTTCTTAAGTTTATTTATTTATTTTGAGAGAGAGAGCACAAGTAGGGAGGGGCAGAGAGAGAGGGAGTCACAGAATCCGAAGAAGAGCCCAGGCTCTGAGCTGTCAGCACAGAATCACACAGCCTGATGCAGGGCTTGAACTCTTAAACCGTGAGATCATGACCTGAGCCAAATATGGATGCTTAACTGACTGAGCCACCCAGGCACCCCAAACTATACACATTTTTGAAAGAAATTAAAGATCTAAATAAACAGGAAAACATCCCATGTTCATAAATTGGAAGCCTTAATATTGCTGATAGTACACTCCATGTTTATCTGCAGATTCAATGCAAACTCCGTATGAATCCAAACTGACTTCTTTGTAGAGATTGACAAACTGAGCCTAAAATTCACAAGGAATTACAAGGGACCAGATGGCCAAAGCCACATTTAAAAAAAGAGAAGCCATTGTTATAATCACCGCTTAGCCATCCTGCACTTCACTCTCTTACATTACTTTAAGAAAAAAGAGAGGCAGAGAGAGAAGAAAGAAGGGAAGGAAGAGGGAAGGAAGGAAGGAAGATGAGGACTCAGTTTCAGACTTCAAAACTTACTACAAAGTTACAGTAATCAAGATTCTGTGACTCCGGCATAAGGAGAGGCATATAGATAAATGGAATAGAACGGGGAGTCCAGAAATAAACCATGTATCTCCCGTCTGGTTTTTGATGAAGCGGCCAAGACAATTCAATAGGGAAAGAGTAATCTTTTCCAAAAAATGGGCCTGGGACAACTGGAATCCACGGGGGAAAGAATAAAGTTGGACACGTACTTGATACCATACCCAAAAGTTAAGTGGATCAAAGGCCTCAACGTAGGAGCTAAAACTGTAAAATTCTTCGAAGGAAACATAGGGGTAGGGGCGCCTGGGCAACTCAGTTGGTTGAGCATCCAACTTCCGCTCAGGTCACGATCTCACGGTTCATGGGTTCAAGCCCCCATTGGGTTCCCCACTGTCGGTGGAGAACTTCCTTGGGATTCTCGCTCTCTCCTCTCTCTCTGACTCTCCCCGACTCGTGCTTTCTCTCCCCCCCCCCAAAACAAATAAATACACTAAAAAAACCAAAAAAACAACAAAGGGGTAATTTTCCATGACCTTGGATTTGGCCATAGATTCTTAAATGGGACCCCAAAAGTGTGAGCAACAAAAGAAACAATAGATTATATGGATATCAACAAAATTAAAAGCTTCTGCTTCAAAAGACGCCATCAAAGAAGTAAAAAGATAACCCATAGAATGGGAGAAAATATTTGCAAGTCATGTATTTGATTTATAAGGAATTTATAAGAAACTCTTGTAACTCAATAATAAAAAGATAAATTGTCCAATTTAAAAACGGGTAAAGGACATGAACAGACATTTCTCAAAGATGATACACAAACAAATGGCCAATACAGAAAAGAACTTCAGCATTATTATGCACCGGGGAAATGCAAATCAAAACCACTTCACACTCTCTAGGATGGCTATAATTAAAAAAATCAGATAATAAGTATTGGCAAGGACATGGAGAAATTGGAACACTCATACATTGCTAGTGCGAATGAAAAATAGCGCAGCCACTTTGGGAAACGATCTGGCAGTTTCTCGAAGAGTTAAACATAGAGTTACCATATGACCCAGTAATTCTACTCTTAGATATATACCCAAGAGAAATGGCAACATAAATCCACACAAAAAACTCATATTATGGATGTTTATAGCAGTGTTATTCATGACACCCAAAAAGAGGAAACAATCCAGAAGTCCACTGACTGACAAACAGATAAACAAAATGTTATGTGTCCGTTAATGAAATATTATTCATCGCCGGAACAACAAACAACCTGTAATCCCAACTAGAAGCACTGATTTATGCCACACCATGGAGAAACCTTGAAAATATTATGCCAGGAGTGCCTGGGTGGCTCAGTTGGTTGAGCGTCTGACTTCAGCTCAGGTCATAATCTCACAGTTCATGGGTTCAAGCCCCGCATGGGGCTCTGTGGTGACAGATGGGAGCCTGGAGCTGCTTCAGATTCTGTGACTCCCTTTCTCTCTGCCCCTCCCCTGCTCACGCTCTGTCTGTCTCTGTCTCTCAAAAATAAATAAACATTTAAAAAAAGAAAATGTTATGTTAAGTAAGAGACACCTGACTCAAAAGCCACACATGTGTGATTCATTTGTAAGAAATATCCAGTGGGGCCCCTGGACAGCTCAGTTGGTTAAGCATCCAACTCTTGATCTTCGCTCAGATCTTGATCTCAGGGTCACGAGTTCAAGGCCCACACCGGACTGCACGCTCCACACTGGACTCCACGCTGGGCGTGAAGCCTACTTAAAAAAAAAAATCTGGAATAGACAAATGCATAAAAACAGAAAGTAGACAAATGGTTGCTGAGACTTGTGAAGGGGGAGGCGGCGGTGGCATGCTAGCTAGTAGGTCTCTCCTCGGGCTGATGGAAGTGTTCACAGACTGTGGTGGCCTTTGTACACAGCTTGAGTACACAAACTGCTAGATCACATACTTTAAGTGAGTAAATTGTGTGGTATGTGAATTACATCTCAATAAAGTTGTTATTTTAAAAATGATTCACTGGGGTCACAGACATTTAGGTTTCCGAGAAAAACATTCATGGTTCAGGGGTCACTTCGGCGCACCCCTGGGAGGCATGCGGTCTTTGTGGACACAGAGTGCGGCAGAGGGTGTGTCCACTGCTCGGGGCCATGTCCGTGGCGTCTTCAGTCATAGACCCAGTGTCCATACGGTTTGTGATGCAATCCATCAGCGTCACCAGTGAGAATCCTGCAGAAATATCAGGTTGGCAGATGAGGAGGTGAGTTTGGGGAGCATTGGTAATACTTAAGCCACGATAGGAGGTGTGAGCAGGAATGTTCTAGTCAGGGTCCACAGCCAGCTTCTGTTGAAGAGACTTCAGTCCCGAATCCCATATGATTTCACTCACATGTGGAATTTAAGAAAGAAAACAGATAAAAGGAGGAAAAAAGAGACAAACCAAAATATAGACTCTGAACTCCAGGGAACCCACTGCTGGTCACCGGCGGGGGGGCGGGGGTGAACTAGGCGATGGGAAGAAGGGGCACAGCGGTGATGAGCACCGGGTGACGTGTGGAAGCGCTGGACCACCGCATCGTACGCCCAGAACGGATATGACACGGCGTGTTAACTACCTGGAATGAAAATAAAAACTAAAACAAAACGAAACAAAAAAGAATGTGTAGTATTTCTGAAAATGGGCGTGAAGATAGAGATAAAAAGAGAAGGCCCATTGACTATCCACTTAGAGAGTATTTAGAGCAACAGATTCCCTCTTTACCTCAGCTTGGTGGATGGCTGCCTTGTTTGTTCTCAGCCCACACAAGTCTCTGGTTTTATTCTCTGCAGAGGTCTCTGAACTGCAGGAAAATAGACTCATACCCTCACTCTGGCCCTAACACAAAACAAAACAAAACAAACAAACCCTACCCCTTATTGTGGCCCTAAACCAAACCTTAATCCTAGATATCAGGTAAAAAAGATGTGATACACATACAACACACACACACACACACACACACACACACAATGGAACGTTACTCAGCCACGAAGACGGATGAAATCTTGCCGTTTGCAAGGACGTGGATGGAGCGGGAGGGTATTATGCTAAGCGAAATAAGTCAGAGAAAGACAAGTACCATATGACCTCACTCATATATGGAATTTAAAAAACAAAAAGATGAGCAAATGGTCAAAAAACAAGGGAGAGAGAGGCAAACCAAGAAACAGAGACCCCACGGCTGCCGGAGGGCAAGTGTGGGATGAAGGGCCGGGATGAGCACCAGGTGCCGCGTGGGCGCGCGGGCTCACCGCGTCACACCTGGAGCTGGGATCGCAGGCAGGCGGCTGCCGGAATCTATAAAAACTTAGATTTCAGTCCCATAGCTTTGTATGCTAATGCAAAACGTGCATGTGATTGTTTTAATCTTCTTATAATTTGTATTTAATTAATTTAGATTTGCGGGTTGAAATCTTCCTAGGTTTAGGTACAGTATTAGAACCTTAAAGAGTTTTAGAGTCACTGCATTTGTGTTTATTTTAAACGTAAGAATTATTTAGGGTACAGAAAGATTTGTTTGTTACATCAGAAGATTCATGTTAAAACGATAAGCGAACGTCTTAGATTCACAAATGCAGCTTACAATGTTTTAAAGTCTTAACTGGGACACCTGGGTGGCTCAGTCGGTTGAGCTTTGAGCTCTTGATTTCGGCTCAGGTCATGATCTAACGGTTCATGGGTTCGAGCCCTCAGTTGGGCTCTGCGTTAACAGCGAGGAGCCTGCTTGAAGTTCTCTCCCTGTCTCTCCCCCTCCCCAACTCTTTTTCAAAAATAAATAAACCCAAAAAAGATTTTTTAAAAAAATTGCTTAACTGAACTCTGATCCCCACAACCTGCTCCTCAGCAGGGCATTCTGCTTCCCTCTGAGGCCCCCGCGGGATCCCCAGGTCAGCAAGGCCCAGGGGCAGACCCTAGCCGGGGCCCCACCCAGCCCCCTGCGGCAGGCAGCCAGGCAGCCGCGGGTCTACGCAAAAACCCGGTTCTCCCACGGCAGGGGGCGGGGCCCTCACTGGGGGGTCGGAGCACGGGGCGGGGCCCTCACGGGGCGTGCTCTTACGGGACGCGGCCGTCACGAGGTGGAGCTAGAGCAATGGGCGGGGCCCTCGGGGCCGGGACCTCACGGGGCCAGGCCAGAGCACTGGGCGGGGCCCTCATGGGACGGGAAAGTTATGAGGCGGGGCCATCACGAGGTGGGGCCAGAGCACTGGGCGGGGCCTCACGGGGCGGGGCCCTCACGGGACGGGGCAGTCACGAGGCGGGTCCATCACGAGGCGGGGCCAGAGCACTGGGCGGGGCCCTCGGGGGCGGGACCCTCACGGGGCGGGGCCAGAGCACTGGGCGGGGCTCTGCGAGGAACCGGGGCCAGAGCACCTACGCTGAGGTTTTTGACCCGGGAAAATAGGGAAGTTGGGCCCACAGAGGGGAGACCGGTCAGCGAAGGCGGCCCTAGCTGAGGGTTCCAAGAGGGCTGGCCCGGGGAGGGAGGGGTAGTCCCGGGGGGCTGGCGGGGGATGGGTCCTGGGAGGACGGGTCTAGGTGCCTCGAGCCAGATCCTGGGGTGGGAGGTAGAGGGGTCAGGGTAGGGTTAGGAGCCAGGTGGGGGTTTGGATCCTGGGGTCCTGCGTGGGAGCTGGTGCTGATCCTGAGGGCTGTGAGAAGACTTGAGGAGGGTGGCTGGGATTCTGATGCAGGAGTGATGGGTTCTGAGGGGCGGGGGGGGGTACGGAGAAGGCCCCCAGAGGATGCACAGACTTGGAGGGGAGGGGTGCCCCTGGTTTGGGGCAGCAAAGGGGCGGGGAGGTGGTGGAGAGAAGGGGCGGTAAAAAGCCCTTGTGGAAATAAAGAAAGTAGGCTGCACCCTGAGGCAGGAAGCTTCCACCAGCCTGCAGCCCCGGAGAGAACAGACAGAGGGCCGCAGGGACTGGGAGCAGCGTGGGCTTGGGTGAAGGAGTGGGGATGGGGGAGGTACCCACACAGGAGCGGCCGAACCCTGCCCCCCCGCTGACCCGTCCTGACAGCCACTGTTGCAGTCACTTGAGCACTCAATTTGGCCTTCATTTCCCGGCCACCCCCTGTCTGCTGGGACACTGCAGGGCAGGGCTCTTGGAGTCCTGATCCCATCCTGACTCTGCCTTCCACCTGCCTTGTTTCCCGGGCCAAGGCCTGAACCTCGAGGCACCTGTTTCTTCCCTGTGAAGTTGATTCCGCTTGCTCTGTTACCCACGCTGAGGCACCCGGGCTTGGAGCCTCTCCGGATCTCCAGCAAATGGGCGACTGTTATCTCCCCATCCCACAGCTCAGCTGCCCTTCATTCCCCCCTGTGAGGCGCCCAAACCTGTGCTTGCTCCGCCTGCTGAGTCCCTCCGTCCTCCCCGGCCCCGAGCCCCAAACAGACGCTGCTGAGCAAGTTGGTGGCTTGCTGCCTTTACGGTCCAGTCCGTGGTGGCTGGCACCATCCGAGCTCCCTGCACGGTGGACAGGCCCAGGTCTGGCTCTCAGCTCCTGCCACATCCACTGTTTCACACCTTCCTCACCTTCGGCTCCGACAGTGTCATTTTTACAGGGAAAATGGAATCCGTGGTTCTGGTTTCCTCAGCCTCCTGCCTCCCTTCCCTTCATGAAGGCACCTCCCAGCGCCTTTCCTGGCTCCTTCCCGCCTCACAGTGACAAGGTCAGGTCTCTGCCATCTTGAGAAGCCTGGCTGCGTGGCCCGAGCAGCTCCTGCCGGCCCCCAGCTGCGCTTTGGGAACTGAACGCCACCACCCATTCTGCCGTTTTCTCTGTCACTCGTCGCTCTTCTCCTCACAGCTTGGGCCACCGTACCAGTGGTGGGGTTCAAGTCTAACCGAGCTCGTCCACACCAGGTCAGCACAGGCCCTGGACTCTTCAGCCTCTGTTGATACTCTGTCCCCTCAAAGCTGTGTCTTGGCTTCTGTGACATTACACTCTCAGGTTTCTCTCTCGCACTGGCTGTGCTCTCCCCTCCCAGTGGCTTCAACCCTCCTGTGGCTTCAGTGATCAACACTCTTGAACCTTCTCCCTCCAGCCCTGACCTCTCCTGGAGCTTCAGGACTGTGTCACCGCTGCTACCTGGTGGCTCCATGCAGGTGTCTTGTGTCTTCCCAGCCAGAGTGGCCCTGCGCTGCCCAACCACACATACAAGCCCAGGCCACCTCCCCTCCATGGGGAGGGGCCCGAGCCCTGCACCGCAGGCCTGAGGGGTACACAGAGTGCCGGGGTGAGCCCAGAAAGGGGAACTGAAGGTTGGGTTCACGAGAGCAAATCAAGAGTAAAAGCCTGACTCCACCAGGACGCTGAGTCACGAGGAGCAGGAGGAGGAAGTGGCCGGAGAAAAGGAACGTTCCTCCAGGGCCAGAACAGGGATCCTCCGTGGCTGTGTGTGGGGACAGAGACTTCCGCTCTCTCAGGAGGTCACACTGCCAGGTACCTGGCCACCTCCGCCCGAGCAGAGACATCTTCTGGACTCCCTGGTCCATCCCGCGCATCCAAGTGGTTAGTTTTCTTAAATAGCTTGAGTCAATTTCTCTCCGTCCCTAGTTCGGGCCACAGTCTCCGACCCACAGGACTGTTAGAGCCTCAGCCTCAGCCTCAGCCGGCTCCGGCCTCGCTCTCGTCTCCTCCAAGTCCCTTCCCCGCAGTGGCCGGCGGGACCCTTCCACAGCAAGAGTGCGATCACTCCGCCACACCCCCCGCAGCCTGGCTCGCTGCCTTGAGGAGCCGGCCTGTAGTCCTCGCTGGCCTCGCAGCCATGCTGCTCAATGTCACTGGCTCTGATAATACCCTCTACTCACAGATACAACCGCACGGACACTGACATCCACAGATACAACCCCACGACTCTCACACGCAGTACGAACATACTTAGCCCGCACACACTCACAGGGCCCGGTGCGCTCACCCACACACAGCCGGGGCGGCAGCCTCACTGATGTGTCCCGCGTCCCTGCGGCCGCCCCTCTGGTCCTGGCGTTTGCAGGCGCTGCTGCTCACCCTCTAATGCCTTCCTGCCACCGTGGGCTCACCTCCTCCAGAAAGCCTTTCCTAAGCCCTAAGCTGGGCCCTCAGAGGTGGGAGACCCGACGTGGTCCAAGGATTCTGTTAAGAATCAGGCCCGAAAGGAGAAGACTTACTTTCTTGTGAAGCTTTGAGATTGCTTTTATTTCGGACTTCCCTGTATCTTTATTTTTGTCGACGCATTGTTTCAGTCATTACAGTAAAGCCTTCCGGACGAGAGGCCTGTGTTCTTGTGGCCAGTAAGGGGGTGAAGCCCGGATGGATGAACAGTGGGGTTCAAGAGCAGAGAAGCCGGTGTGGGGACCAGAGAGAGGCAGCTTTCAAGGATAAGGCCCGATGTGAGGCCATCAGGGCAGGAGCACAGGCCTGAGAGAGTTTAGCATCCCAGCGGAAAGGCCAGGTTCTCAAACAGAAACACGTGTGGTTTGGAGCGAGCTAAGTGCCAGGGGGTCCCTGGGCCTGCACGGCCGGCTCCAGGGGCCCCGAGCCCCGTGGAGGACGGAGGCCCGTGCCGGGCTGGCTGGCGGCGGGGAGCGCGGGGCCTGGGCCGCCCGGGAGCAGGGGGTGGGCCATGGCCAAGGGTAAGCTCAGGAAGAGGGGGGTTATGGGTCCCCTATTGCATGCAGAGGCTTAGAAGGATGTGGCACTTAGGAAGTCACCTGTGACCTTCCCGGAGCAGCCGAGTGTTGGGGCCCACGGGCAAGCTGCAGATGCCCCGGAATGGGCAGCGGCCTCCTCTTGGGGAGGAAGACCATTCTGGGGACGGAGGGGCCGCAGGAGGGCGGGGCGCAGGGCCTTCTCTGACACAGGGAGGACAGTGTCAGGAGGGGACGGCTGTGCTGTGACCTGCTCAGGGATTTATCGCCGTCTCGCCTCGTGTAACCTTCACCAGTGCACTGCCAGCCACCGGCTCCTATCGCCTCACCCTGGGGCCTTGGCGCCCCCAGAAATTCCCCTTCTGTTATCTCCAGTGCCAGCCAGTTTCTGCCCACAGCTTCCTGTCCCCAGGACTGCCCTGCCCCTATCGCCACGCTCAGCTGTGTGGCCTCTCTGGCTCCTCCTGGCTCAGTCCCTGCTCTCCAGGCCCAAGCCTGCAGATGGCCCCTTGCTCTGCAGGTGCCTGCGACTTCTCTGCCTCTTCCGCCTCACCCTAGATCTTCTCCAGCCCCAGGGCTCTGTCACACACCGGTGACTCCCGGAGCTCGGCTTCAGTCCTGGCTTCTGTCCCTGGCTCCTGGACCCGGGCAGTCTGTCAGTGGCCGTCTCTAGGTGCAGGGGACTGGGGGTGCTGAGGAGGGAGGCGCAGGGTGAATGACACACCGGACCCAGGAGGGCGGCACGTTTGGATTCCGCAGCTGGGAAATTCGCGGTCTTTGTGGCTGCACGGAAGCCCGGCCCAGAGGAGGGGGGTGAACAGGGCTCCTCCCTTCAGGGTGCGTGGAGCCGGCACCCGGCCTCGCCCTCCGGCTCTCCGGCCCGAGTCCTCCCCTAGTGGGGCCACCGTCCCGCCCGCTCGCTACTCCCCATGCCCTGTGTCCAGGGCTCCCCTCGCCGCCCCTCGCCGCCCCGCTCTCTTACAGTTTCCCTGGCACTGAGGAGGGGTGGCCGCCGCCTCGCCAAGCCCGGTGCTGAAGCCGCTGATGCCCAGGCCGCCCGCTTGCGTCTTGATTGCCGACTTGAGCTCGTGATTCTCCCGAATGAGCCGCACCAGCTTTTTCAGCTCCTCGTTCTCCCTCACCAGCCTCTCGATCTGATGCCGGAGCCCCTCGTAATTGGTGAGGAGAGACATGCCCCGGGGCAGTGGGACGGGTGCAGCCCGAGGCGGGGCTCTGCACCTGGAGGCTGCCCAGGGCCCCGGGCCTCGCCCGGGTGGGAGGAGGCCACCAGGGTTTGCAGGTTGCGGGGCTGGCCAGGGGCCCTGGGTATTGTGAGGTCAGAGGCCGTGCCCTCCTCCCGGCCTCTCCGCCCCACAGGCTCAGCTCTCCGTGCCCGCAGGCCTGTGCACACGTCGTGCCCCGGCCGGGACCGCGCGGACCCCCTCCGTGGCCGGTTTCTCTCTGCGGGGTCTGGTCCGTCAGGCGTCCTGCCACCCCGGCGGGCTGACCTCTACCCTCTAGGCTTCCCTGCAGCCGTGGCCCCACCACAGCCCTTCTCTGGCTCTGCGCGGGTAGCTGCCGGGGGGCCGGAGCACCCTAGCACCCGGCCTAGGGGCCCGGTAGGGGGTCAGCAGTGGCCTTCTGTGCCGTGAAAACTCAGCACCCGCCTTCCTGGCCAGGGCGCCCTTTCCTCGGGACGCGGGGCACAACTGGAGTAGCCTGTGGCTTCTCTCGGGGACATTCTACCTTGGGGACCCTGGACGCTGGCCATACTTTCTTCCAACCCAGGTGCTCAAAGCCTGTCTCTGACGGCTGGCCGGGGCATGTCCATGTGCCTGGCTCCCTAGAGCTTGGAGTCTCCCCTTCTGGTGGCTCGAGCCCTTGCCCCTCCCCACCACAGCCCCGCGTGAGTTCAAGACCCAAGACTGTGCTCCTCGGCAGGTCGTCAGGTTTCGAGAAGTCAGACCTGGGCGTCCCCATTGTGCTCCCTTTTTAAGAACTATCTGCTCAGAATTCTTGGGGGGTTCTGACCTCGGGAGCCAAGCAAGGTGGTGCCCCGGGGCGCCCTCCCAGGCGGAGATAGCATGAGGCCCTTGTGTAAGCCCGAGGTGGGGGTGGGGACCGGCTCGGAGCCAGCCTGTGCCCAGCGTTCCACCTGGACCTCACAATGGGGGACTCCCCCCACCCACTGCCATCACGGCCGCATCACTGTGGCCCCGCAGGCCTGGCGGGGCCTCGTCACCACCCGCTGCAGTTTACAGGACAGCTTCCCGTGTGGGAAGACGAGCTTGTGGTGACCTTCCCAGTTGCCTCCCCACATCTGGTCTTGCCTGGGGGTCGGCCCCTCCTTGGGTGGACGCATGGAGGGGGCGGCTTGCATTGATAGGTAAGTGGGGCTGGGCTCCGGTGCCCGGGCGTTTGGCCGGACACTGGTGAACGCATTTTGTCGAGTGATTGGCATCTGCAATCAGTTGGTTTGAAGTCAAGGAGAGTGTCAGTCACGCGGGCAGACCTCCCCTAGGCTGTTGAAGGCCTCAGGGGCAGAAAACTGAGGTTTTCCAGGGAAGAAGGGATCCTAGACTTGCTGCCTAAGTTTCCCGCCTCCAGCTCGCCGGCCTCCTCTGCAGATCTCCAACTTGCCAGTCCCCACAGTTGCGGGAGCCAATTCCTTAAAATAAATCTCTTAATATAAGAGAAATCTGACTGACATACCGTCTGTATTTCCCTTTATACCAGTGCTTTTCCCCCTCCAAAAACTGTATATTGAGCACCAACTGTGTTGCAGGCATCGTGTTATAAATCGGGGGGGGGGGAGGGGAGGGGTTAGTGAGTCACTACATTGTGCGCCTGGAACTAAGATAACACTTTCGTGTTAACTACGCTGTAAGTAAAATAAAAATATTTTTAAGATAGAACAGAAAAAAAAAAGAAATTGAGGCTTTAGTACAGGTCCTGATGGGGCACTGTCTGCCTGGGCTCGGGGTGCTGGAGAAAGCCGTGTAGGCGGCCCGAGGGGGTGGGAGGGGGTGGGCGCTGAGCAGCCTCCTCTGGGGAGGTGGTGACTGCGGTGACTGAGGCAGGTGGGTGGGAAGAGCCTCTGGGCAGTGGGAAGGGCAGAGGCTGAGGGTGTGCACTGCTGGGGAGGGGCTGGGAGGGACTGGGGACAGGCTCCCAGGCCGGCAGGGAAGGAGCGGCGGGTGGGTGCGGGGAGGGCCCCGGCGTGGCAGGGCCTCGTAGGGCCCTGGCACTGAAGTTGATCTTCACCCCCAGGGCCTTGGGAAGCCCCTGAAGGGCGGTAAGGAAGGCATGCAGGGATGGGTTGCTGGGGAAAGAGTTGCAGTGCGGGGGTGGGGGGGGTGGGGGGTTGGGGGGGGGCTGGTAAAGGGGCCGCCGCGGTCACCAAGCAGCCCCGGGGCTGCCGTGCAGGTGAGGAGGCCCCGGGCAGAGCTGAGACAGGGTTAGCGGGTTCTGGGTGGACTGATTGTGAGCATGGGCACCCGCAGAGACGGCGTCTAGTATGAGTGCCGGAGCCGCCAGCCCCCCAGCCTGGCGGGTGTGGGCAGAGCCTAGCGCCGGCCCCCCTCCCCCTCCCCCTCCCCGTCTTGCAGCCTGGTACCAGGGCAGACCGCGCCCCCCACCGGACCCTGGGGCGCTGCGGCCGGCAGCCCGTCCTGTGCGGACAGCCCAGGCTCCTCTCGGGCCTCCGCCCCTCCACGCCCACCTACATTCCAGTTCTCTTGTTCCGTCCTGCATACAAGTGTCCCTCTGTGCCCAAACCCAGCACACAGCTTGGGATGCAGCGGCGGAAGCGTGCAGCAGAGAGCAAGGGCTTCGTCCAGAGCGTTACCCACAGGAACGTGGATGGCGTGATTGGGAGCGGAGGTGAGGAGCTGCCTCCCCGCCTGCTCCCTGGCTCCTCCCGCAGGGCTGGCAGGGAGCTCCCGGCTTCACGCAGGGCTGGTTTGCATGTCACATTAGGAATTCACTTCACACACGCCTCCAGTGTCCCCACTGGTGCTGAGTCAGGCATCCCCACTGCTGGTCTCAGGTCACTAGCTTTGCACAGTTTGTCCCCGTTCAAATTTGCCTCCCGAGACCCAGCCCAGCACGGCAGCTCGGCGAGGCCTCGGGGATCTTTGCTCCGTTCTTGGCTTGGGATTCTTTGTAAGTTTCCTCGTAAAAGCCACCTTCTCTGGGCAGGAAGTTGTTAGAGAACAGGGACCTTGAACCTGGAGCCCTCGGTCCACACGCCTCCTACCTCCGTCCACACTGCTGCTCTCGGTCCCTGGGAAGGGGCCGCGCTGCCCGTGGCCGTGGGCGTCCTAGCAACCCTGTCTGTGTGATCATTTCCGTGCTGCCTGCTGTGGCCGCTTACAGCCTGGGGTCGCGTCTGGTCGCCCACAGGGAGGTCCTGGGAGGGACTGCCTGGTCTGCGCTCCCACAGATCCAGCAGGCTCCCGAGTGCAGGGCCCTCCCGGGTGCCAGCCGTGACTCCTCCCTCCCTTCCCATGAAAGGGCCATGCCAGCACGGCTCGGGTGCTTACCGTACACCGGGCAGTGTAGACCGTGCCCTCCTACAGCCGAGGGCACCCACCCACAGCCCTCTGTGTCCAGTGCCTGGTCCAGACCTTCCCTGGTCTTCCCACTTTTCCCGGCTGCCGGGGCTGGGGCTCTTCCTGCCTCCAGCCTCACCTCTGCTCGCGCAGCCTCTCCCACAGCTGCCAGGGGAGGGGGTCTTTCTGACCCCCATGGGACCTCAGTTCTGCTCAGAGAGAAGACTCAGGGAGGTGTCCCAGGAGAGGACAAAGCCACACCGTGCTCCCTCTGCGTCCTGGAGTCCAGCACAGGCCTGGCCCGTGGTAGGTGTCAGTGAATGTGTGAATGCATTTTCTATCCAACCTTACGACTTTTCCCCTAAAAGCATTCTCCCCACGAAGTGGAGAAGATACACGGGCGGAAGAAACGAGGCGGCTCTAACTGGCCTGCTCACCCAGGCGGGGCCCGGCAGCGGGAGCTGGGAAGAGGGGCCTCAGGCGAAGGTCTCTCCAGGCCTTGACTAGAGGCAGAGTCTTCTGTGTGTGACTTGGTCACCAGCCCCAGGGATCATTCCATCGAGGCTCATGAGGGCCTGAAGGGCCAGGGGAGACCAGGGGCCCCTGTCCGTCTCTGGAGCTTGTTAGTTACAAAGCTTTACTGGGAAGGCGCCGAGGGGAGGCGGGGGCGGCCTGCAGGCTGGGAGCCTACGGGCCCAAAGGGAGGGGGCGCTGAGTGCTGGGGCTGCTGAGGCGTGTGGTGGGGTTCCGGACCCTGGACTCCAGGGGTCAACCTCACAGCCGCCTTGCGCCCAGCCCTGACCCTCAGGTGACTCCCCCTCCTTCTTCAGACCTCGGCTTGTGAGCTGCCTGTGTCCCCAGCATCAGAGCGGCTACAGACCCTGCTTCTGGCTTTACCACATCCCGTCCCTGCGCCTCTACTCTTCCATCTGTCGAATGGGGTAACAATTGCCATCCTGAGACTGCGGTGAGCCCCAAGCCTGCAGGACAGCAGGCGGTGTCAGGTCACCGAGTCCACAGCCAGCACTTTCTCTCAGTGAGCCCGCATGCAGCAAGTGCCTGGCCCTGCCTGTCGCTGCTGCATCCCGTGCCCCCTCGGCCTCCAGAAGTCCAGCCTCTCTGCCAGCCCTCATTTCAGGCACCTCCACCCCCTCCACCCCCAATGGCTCCCCACAGGCTTGATGCCTCTGTGGACACCAGCCCCTCCCCCAGAGCTCCCCTCCCCCCACCTGTCTCCTTTGGGCTGTGATCACTCCACGTGCCACGTGTGCCTCCCCTGCTCAGGGACCCGGGGCTTGAGCGGCGCACAGCCGGGGCCCCACAGCCGGGGCAGACCTGTTCCTCAGCCGATGAGTGAATCGGCCTCTGCCCCGGCCCTCACTTAGCTCAGCACTCTCACAATAGACCTTTCAAAAGGGATTTTTATCAGGAATCTCCAAGAACACAGAGGGAAGTGGTAAGCCACAGAGGGCCTGGTTTTAGGCCCGGCTTGCCCTTCTGTTGGCTGGTGGCCGAGGGAACGTGCGGTCACCGCAGGCTGCGCTGATCGCATCTGCCCTCCAGTTTGTCTTACGGATCAGATGATATGTGAGGGTCACTGCTGGGGTCAGGTTTGCACGTGGCGCCCGACACCTGGTCCCGATTACAGGCTTCGGAGGCTCAGGGCCCTCACCTCCCAGTGCTGCAGGGGAAGGGCTGTTTGGATGCTGGCAGGAGACGGAGGGGCTCGAGAGTGACAGACACACACTCGAGCAGTGATGAGGTCGGCAGGCCAAGCCTCAGATACGAGGACCCGCACGGGACGAGAGCCCGGCCGGCCGGGGAGAGCCAGCCCCTCCTTAGCCCCTCGCGCCCCCTCCCTTGGCCCTGAGGCGGCCCTGGCCCCCAGGTGGCTGTGAGAGCTCTGGACTGGGGGTCGGCTTTTCCTGCCTGCTCACCCCTTGCCTGGGCTCCAGGCGGATCTCAGTGACAGGCTTGTCCCTAGAGAGGGGTCCATTCTTCTGGGGTTATTCTTGGCCAACCTTTTCCTGCCTGGTCATAGGGATTGTCCCTCCTTCAGCTGGACAAGAGCACTGACCCTCTCAAGCCTGCTCGGTCTTCTTAGAACATGCACAGAGCCCTGGGTTTCTGAGTCCAGACCTTCCTCCATCTGGGCTCATTTGCCGTGTGGACACCTGCCTCGGCCAATCAAGGCTCAGGCCCCTGCCGCTTTCTCTTATTTAGACCAATGTCCCTCAGATGGGGACTCTAGGGCCCCGCACGCCTTTTCAGCCTGTCTGGGTTCCTGTGCCTCAGTATCGGAAACAGTGCTACAAGTTTCCGGCCGCAGGAGAGCGGAGGTGTCGGTTCTCAGAACCCTAAACAAACACGGTGACGTTTGCTTCAACGCTTGTTTGCAAGTGTGCATTGTTTCTGGCCCGCGCGCACTGCAGGTCTCGTTTGTTGATACGCAGTTTGTCCATGAGAAATGTCAGGTGACAGCGGAAAACAGAAGCTGCCCCCAGCCCAGCAGACTGGGCAGCATAGACGCGTTCCAGACACCAGCCGGGGCCCTGTGGCAACTTCCCAGCCGCTGAGATAAGCCGCAGGCCCCGCCCGCCCGAGTCCCCAGCCAGGGCGGGTCTTCCCGTAAATGCCCCAGTCGTGGGTGTGTCTCTGTGTGTCTTCACCAGTTAGCGCACCTGGGCTGCTCACAGCCTCACTGGGCCCTGGGCCCCCTATCGCCGCCTCCTGATTGATTGGTCACTGTGGTCTCCCTCCAGCCTCCCCCACCCCATCCCCACCGCCGTTTCCCTGTCCCTTCTTCAGCAGCCTGTGTCCCCAGCTGTGTGTACATGCGCTTGAAGACC
The DNA here is from genome assembly GCF_003009895.1 of Hyaena hyaena. Lineage (NCBI taxonomy): Eukaryota > Metazoa > Chordata > Mammalia > Carnivora > Hyaenidae > Hyaena > Hyaena hyaena. Next base: position 698,252 of record NW_024081104.1, on the reverse strand, counting down.
TAGGCACACAGTGTGATCGACACAGGAGGGGTGCCTGGTCCAGTAAAGTGGCACTGAGGGCGAGGGTCGTGCAGGGGAATGGGGTGATGGGGAAAAACAGGCAGGTGGGCTGCAGGGCCTTGGAGGGGGTGTTGCGGCTGAGGGCCGTGATGAGGAAGCAGAGCAAAGGTCCTGAGGCAGGAGCCAGCACAGCACAGGCAGGGAGAGCCAGAGGACTGGGGGACAGGACAGTGTGAGCTGGGAGGAGGGGGCGCAGTCGGGCGTGCAGGTGGGGGGGGCACAGGGGTGTGGAGGCCTCGGCCTCCTGGGGGGGTAAGGTCCCCAGAAGTGCTCTGGGGGCGGCAGTTACTGTTTGCCTCTGGGAGCCGGGGAGAGTAGAGGACATGTGGTGAGTGGGGTGAGCGGTGGGCAGTGCTGAGGTCCGTGAGGGGTCACTGGGGGGACGTCGGGCCACCAGGCCCTGGGACTGCTTCAGGACCCGGTGGAGGAGGCCTGGGGGCCAGGGAGGACACACTGAAGCCTTGTGGGGAGGAGAGCAGACGGGGGAGGGGAGGGTGGGGGAGAGGAGGGGATGGGGGAGGGGAGGGNTGTTTTTGAGAGAGGGAGAGACAGTATATGAGAAGGGGAGTGGCAGAGAGAGGGAAACACTGAATCCAGGCTCTAGGTTCTGAGCTGTCAGCACAGAGCCCAACTCAGGGCTCGAACCCATGAACTATAAGATCATGACCTGAGCTGAAATCGGATGCTCAACCTACTGAGCCATGCAGGTGCCCCCCCATCTTTCAAATTAAGTCAGATACATGTGGGTTTGAAACCATGTACGTCTGACCCCGCAATCCCAGTTCATGAAGCTTATACAGAATACCTTGGCAAGTGGAGCTGGAGCAAATGTAGGGAGGGGTGGGGGAGGGGAAGGGGAGGAGGAGGGGGAGGGGGAGGGGAGGGGAGGGGAGGGGTGGGAGAGGGGAGGGGGTGGGGAGGGGATGGGGGAGGGCCAGCCTGTGTAAGCAGGGCGGAGGGGGAAGTCAGATGGGAAGGGTGCCTGGAGATCTGCACGGAGGGAGAAGGTGTGGGGGTTTGAGCACAGGGGTGGGAAGGGAAGTGCAGCCTGGCCAAGGCGGTGCCTGCAGCAGAGCCCAGGGTGAGAGGCAGCCACAGGAGGGGAGGGGCGCTGGGCCTATTATGAATAAACCCTGCTATGAAAACTTGTGTATAAATCTTTGGATAAAAACGGAGTGAAATTGCTAGATCATATGGTAAATAGCTGTTTAACGTTGTAAGAGACGGCCAGGTTGTTTTCCAAAGTGGTTGTACGGGTCCACTTCTCCGCCCGCAGCAACGGAGGCCCCGTTCTGTGTCCTTGCTGATATTTGTTACTGTAAATCCTTCGGTTTTAGCTCTACTGGTCAAGGCGGCCTGGTGTCCTATTGTGGCTTAACTTGCATTACCGTGATGACTAGTGATGTTTAAACTATTTGCATGTGTTTGTTGGCCATTTGTGTGTCTCCTTTTATGAGGTTCCTAAAGTCTTTTGACCATTTTTGAAAATCAGGTTGAGCGTCTTCTAATTCTGAAATTGCAGCAGCACCTCTCTGGTCTTGATGGACACCTTTGTCAGATACATGCATTGCAAATATTTTCTCCAAGTTGTGACTTGTCTTTTCATTTCCTAAGCAGTGTCTTTTAAAGAGCAAAAGCTTTTATCAAAGATTCTTTTTTAGTGGTTCATGCTTTTAGTGTCTTATCTAAGAAATTTGCTTATTCTGGGGTCATGGAGATATTCACCTATGTTTTCATGTAGAAGGTTTTAAAAATAAATTTAGCTTTTATATTTAATCTGTGATCCATTTCAAGTTAATTTTATGTGTGACGTGAGGTAAGGATTGAGTTTCTTTCATAGTGTAGTGGTATCTAACGGTGCCATGACCATTTGCTTAAAAAATATATGTGTAGGTCTATTTCTGGATTTTCTATTCTGTTCCACTGATTTATGTGTTCCTGCTTATGACTGTTGTAGCTTCACAGTAAGTCATGAAATCAGGAGTATAGATTTTCCAACTTTGTTCTTTTTTTGAAAATTGTTCTGACTTTTCTACATCTTTTGCATTTCCATATAAATTTTAAGATGTTTGTCAGTTTCTACAATAAATCAATTTTGATTTTGATTGTGTTGAATTTCTATATCAATTTGTGGAGAATTGACGTCTTGACATTATTAAGTCTTCTGATCCATGAACATGGTACATTTCTCTATTTAGGATTTTTAAAATATCTCTCAGAAATGTTTGTAGTCTTCAGTGGACATGCATTGCACATATTTTATTAAATGTATTACTGTGTGGAAAAGGCCTGAGACCACTACCCTTGAAAGGTCTTTCTGCAAGGCTGGCCCTTGGTTATCATCTAGCAACTTGATTTCAGGAGGCTTCACACAATTCCCGGAACTGATAGGCTGAATGGCTCACTGTGCCTACACTGTTTGTTCAAGCAACATGGTTTATGCTGAGCATCTGGTTTCCTTCTGAGAGTCTGCCATTTTGGTACAGAAGATAGGCAGAGGGTGCCTATGTGATCAGCCCCTATAAAAACCTGGGGCGCCGAGTCTGCAATGAGCACCCTGGAGAAGTATCATCTCACATGTGTACTCACAGCTCCTCGGTCAAGGGATTAGGTTCATCCTGTGTGATTCCACAGGGAGGAGGCTCTTAAAAGCTCACACTTAATTTCCATCAGATTTTGCCCTGTGAGTTATTTTCCTTGCTGATTTTGCTTTGTATTATTTCTCTTTAATAAATCCTAGTGGTGAGTTGGAGTATATGCTAAGTCTTGCGAGCCCTCCTAGGAAGTCATCAAACCTGAGAGTGGTCTTGGGAAGCTGCAGCCATAGTCCCTAAGCATTCCATGTTTTTTCTTAAATTTTTAATGTTTATCATTATTGAGACAGAGAGAAACACAGCATGAGTGGGGGAGGGGCAGAGAGAGAAGTAGACACAGAATCCGAAACAGGCTCCAGGCTCTGAGCTGTCAGCACAGAGCCCGACGTGGGGCTCGAACCCACGAACTGTGAGATCACAACCTGAGCCAAAGTTGGACGCTCGACTGACTGAGCCACCCAGGGGCCCCATTCCATTTTTTTTTTTTTTTTAACATGTATATATAGTTGAGGCACCTGGATGGCTCAGGCGGTAAAGTGGCCAACTTCGGCTCAGTCATGATCTTGTGGTCTCTGAGTTCGAGTCCCATGTAGGGCTCTGCGCTGGCAGCTCAGAGCCCGGAGCCTGTTTCCAATTCTGTGTCTCCCTCTCTCTGCCTCTCCCCTACTTACTCTCTGTCTCTGTCTCTCTCAAAAATAATAAACATTAAAAAAATGTAAAAAACTATAAATATATATATAGTTTATATATACATATGCATAGTTTTAAATCTTCATGTTCATAGAAGCATATAATTATATACTTTTTTGAGCAAAATAAGCAATTTATTTATTTGTTTGACTTTATACAACACACACTGTCTTACGGTTCTGTAGATAAGAAAAGTCTGATAAGTCTCGCTGGGCTAAAAACCAGGTGTATAGCACTGTGTTTGTTTTCAGAGGATTTCGGGAGGATTTGTTTCCTTGCCTTTTGCTGGCTCTGGAGGCCACCTGCCTTCCTTGACTTATGGTCCTGATAGTTATACGACTTAATTAATTAATTAATTTAGAGAGGCAGAGACAGAGGGAGAGAGAGAATCCCAAGCAGGCCCTGCACGGTCAGCGCAGCGCCCATGATGAGACTCCACCTCGGGAACCGCGAGATGGTGATCTCAGCCGAGACCAAGAGTCAGACGCTGAACTGACCAAGCCCCTCGACACCCTGATCGAGACCCCAGCACCCATATAACTTTTTATTGTTGACCTTGTGTACTATGATCTTGTCGAACTCTGTTTGCTCTAGTCGTCTTTCTGGTAGATTCCACAGGATCTTCTGTTTACGTGGTTGCACTGCAATAAATAAACATGCTCTGTTTTTCTTGCCTTATTATACTCGCTAGAGCCTTTGCTATATTTTTGTTTTTGCATTTGAGAAAAATCACCTGACATCTTTATTGTTTTGGGTAAGGGGTGCTAGGAACCCTTTACCATCACAGGCCTCTGGCTGCACAGAGTGGTGATGGCTCTGGGGTGTCGGTGGCCCTGGGGTGGTGATGGCCTGGGGTGGCGGTGACCCTGGGGTGGTGATGGCCTGGGGTGTCGGTGGCCCTGGGGTGGTGATGGCCTGGGGTGGCGGTGGCCCTGGGGTGGTGATGGCCTGGGGTGTCGGTGGCCCTGGGGTGGTGATGGCCTGGGGTGGTGGTGGCTCTGGGTGGCAGTGGCCCTGGGTGGTGGCCACCACAAATCAGAGTGACACTTGTTCTTGCAGATCGTGTGCCAGCTGCAGCTGAGGGTGGCCCGGCACTCTTGTGTTGGTGGGCTGCATGCAGGAGGTGGCCGGCCCTGCTGGCTGGATCTCTGCCTCCTGAGCACCAGGACACCTTTGCCACCAGCACTGGCCCCACGCGCACAGTCCTGTAGCACGAGTTTTGGCCGTCAGACTCTGGGGTTTGGCGCTGAGCGTCAGCCTGTGTCTCCAGACCAGGAAGTTGGGCAAAGTCTAGCCGTCACTTGCTGCAGATGCGCAGACACGGTGACAGCTCCTCTGAGGCAGGGGCCAGAGAAGGGGAAGGGATCTGTGCCCACATCTCCCCTTTCCATAGGGACAGCAGGCGCCCCGAATTAGGGGCCCACCTTCCTCCGGTGCGACCTTGTCTTAACTCATTACTCCTGCCACGGCCGAATTTCCGGACCAGAGCGCACAGTGAGCGCTCGGGCTTGGCCTGCAGCGTGTGAGGTTTGGAACCACACATCTCAGCGCACAGTCGTGGGCTCACAAAAGAACCTGGGGGACTTTACGAGGTCGACATGTTTTTGTGTCAATTTTGGTAGATGGCGGATTGCTGTGTTACTGGTTTTGGGAGCTTTTCAGGCATTGTCTCTTCAGAGTCCCTCTTCCGTTCTCTCTCTCTTTTCCTTGCGGGACTCCACCTACTGCGCAGCCTCCCTGCCCCACCGCAGAGCAGACACCTGCCTACATTTTCTCTGTCTATCCTTTCTTTCTCTTTGTGAGCTGGGATGTTTTCTATTGACCTCTCAGCTCAGTAATCCTTTCTTCTGACTTGTTTAATCTGTTCTTACAGCAGCTATTGAATTTTTAGTTTCACTTAATTGCAGTCTTCTATTCAAGATGCTCAGTTTGATTCTTTACATAGATTCCAATTCTCTTGAGGAAATTCTCCATATCGTCTTCCATGTTTCTCTACCGCCCCATTTTTCCTAACATAGTAATCATATTTATTTTAAAGCCCCCCCCTTTTGCTACCTCCAATCTTTGAGTCACCCCCAGGTCTATTTCTGTATCTTATGTTTCCTCTTGGTTTTTAGCAATGTGGTCTTTTCAAATGCCTAGTAATTTTTAATTGAATGACAGCTATTGTGTATAAAAAAAACCCTGTAGCAGTTCTGGATGATGTCATCCTTGCCAGAAGCTGATTACTTTCAACCACCAGGACAGAGCTGAAGCCAGCCTAGGTGTGGTTCCGGTTAAGGCTCTGTGCTTCAGGCCCCCATCTGGGGACCTCCAGGCTTTTAGTCAAGAGCCTGGGGTCTTGGCAAGCCTCTTTTCCTGGTGGGTCCTGGATGGTAAGTCCTATTTTTTTAGCACAACCTCTCCAAATCCCATGGCCTTGGCTCTTCCCTCACAGCTGAGAGGGCCTTGCTTCACATTTGTCTCTTGGATTGCTGCTCAGCGATGTGTACTTAAAAATATAAAAATATTTTATCTCGAGGGGCACCTGGGTGGCTCAGTCAGTTAAGCATCCGACTTCGGCTCAGGTCATGATCTCACAGTTCATGGGTTCGATTCCTACATCGCGTTCTGTGCTGACAGCTCAGAGCCTGGAGTCTGCTTCGGATTCTGTGTCTCCCTCTCTCTCTGACCCTCCCCTGCTCATGCTGTCTCTCTCTCTCTCTCAGAAATAAATTTTTAAAATAAATTTAAAAATATTTAAAAAAAAGTATTTTATCTAGCAACACTCTGTGTGAAGAATGACAGTTGGGACCCCAGGCCAGTCCAGTCCACCATCCGGACTGGAAGTCCTCTGAAGACATGTAAGGGGGGCCGCCTGCGGTGCTGAGGACGGCGGCGGGGCTGTGGCCTAGGCTCCAGAGAAGGGTGGGGCTAGGAGAAATGCCACAGGGCCAGGAGGCCGTGGGGGTGGGGGGTGGGGGG
>NW_024081104.1:677220-691862 GCF_003009895.1 Hyaena hyaena | reverse complement strand
GGCGGGGGGGGGGGGGGGGGGGGGGGGGGGGGGGGGGGGGGGGGGGGGGGGGGGGGGGGGGGGGGGGGGGGGGGGGGGGGGGGGGAGGGGCTATGCCCAGGCTGCAGTCCGGGGCCATAGGAAAGCAGGCAGGGCTGGAGGGAGCAGCACAGAGGGTCCAGACCCAAAGGAGGCGTTGCCACAGGAGAACCTAAGGGCTTGGAGGTTGCCATACGGGGTGGGGGGGGTGTGTGGGTGGTGTCGCGACTGGGTGGGAGGGGTGAGGACTCCTGAGAGAAGAGGCGCCTTCAGCGCTGAAGACGGGAGTTGAGGAGTTGTAGGGAGAGGGCTTTGCGTTTTGGACATGCTAGGTCTCCAGGGCCCCACACGCCTGAGACCAAGAGAAAACAGTCAAGAAGCGTTTTGCAGGCGGAGAGGCCCAGGCTTCCTGGGGCCAGGCCTCCCCTCAGTGCCTCCTCTGCCCCCACCCTGCGCCCACCCTGCGCCTCCTCTGCCCCCACCCTGCGCCCACCCTGCCCCCACCCTGCGCCACCCCTGCGCCCACCCTGCCCCCACCCTGTGGCCACACTGATCTTCCTGCCTTTCCTAGAGCCACTGCCAGCCTCTTCCCTGGACTCCGGTGGCTCAGCGCTGCCCACGGGGTGGACTCCAGACTCTGGAGCTTTCCTTCCCTGGTTTTCCGCACCTGGCCCTGACCGCATGGCCACGACTCTCCCGCTGCCCCGCCCCCCGTCGTCCACGTGGTTGCCCCAGACGTGCCTCCGCGCGTTCTTCCAGGCTTTCAGTTTTGCCATCGCCTCAAACGGCGTCCCGCTAACGCTGATGCTGAGCCACAGTCCTGAGGACTAAGGCTGTCTCTGTCCCTGGGCCCGGGGCAGCCAGTGTCACGTAACGTTCATACTGTCACCCACGGCTGACGCGGCTGCTGCGCCCGCCTGCGCTGGGTGCTGGCCCCCGGCGGTGCGAGCCCGAGGGCTCTGCTCGGCCACGCGGTGCTGCCGGGCAGGGAGTGCGGTGCACGTGCCGCGCTTGGTGTCTCTTCGTCTTGGAAACAAGAATGGATTTAACGATGACCTACGTAAATAAACATTTCGGTTGAAGAATAAATTAGCCTTCTTTGGCCTTAGTATAGTTAGCCATGACCGTGCCCTTCAGCGGAAGCTCGCAGGACGCGCCTGCACACGCGCAGCCCGGCTTCGTGCTCAGGGCGGCGAGGGGGCCTGGGGCTGCTGGGGGCCGCGGGGGTCCCGGGAGTGGCGCTAGGAAGGCTCTCCGATGGGGTTTGGCCCTTCTGGGTGAACTGGGGAGGGCGGAAGGAAGCTGGGATTCGCTCTGGGTGGCACGCTATCAGGGAAGGGGGGTCCCGTCTGCGTTCCTGACGCATCTTCTGGGGAAGGTCGGACTCGGGGCGGCTACCCCGTCAGCTACGAAGCCGCCGCCGCTCGGAGGAACCAGCACAGGGCGCTGGTGGTCTCCTCACGGCCTGGTCAGTGCCCGGTTTCGTCCACGTCCGGGACACGGTTACCGAGGGGACCCCTCTTGTGTCGACCCATCCCAGGCTTAAAGGCGCCTTGTCTGACGCCGGTGCGTGTTACACTGTTCCGAACAGGACACCAAGGCCTGTGTCTGAGGGCCGGGCCTGCTCCCAGACTTCGGGGGCTGTTTCCTTCCTCCTGGAAAATCCGCCCGGCTTCGCCCGCAGTTACTCCCTGAGGCGACGTGAGAGCCAGGCCCACCATGGTCCCTCTGGGGCGCCGGGCCCAAGACGCCTGCGCCAGCCCCTCTCTGGCCCACGTCTCCATCTCCCTCCCCGCTTCCGTCCCCCGGTCACACCCCCGCACCTCCTCCCGGACATCGGACATCACGTCGTGCTGCTGGATTCATCTTCCTAAACATTCCTGCAGGAGCGCCCTTTACCGTCCCCCTTGCGGCAAAGGTCCCTCCGTCCTACCCACCAGCCTGGTGGCCCTTGGCCGCCCCTGCCCGACACCTCCAAACCCTGGCGGTCCCCAGGGAGCCGAGAGTCTGTGCTCCTCGGGCTCCTTGAGGAAACACTGTCCTTGCACGTTGTTTGGCAATTATTCCTGAGTTCTGTCCACCTGCACCAATGTTCTCCTTCACCGCTCGAGCACTCGTCTCTTCCTCAGCACGAAGCCCTGATGGGTCTGTGAGCGAACGCTGAGCACGTTCCTGCACGTTAGGGCACCACCAGGGCGGGGAGCCCCAGGCAGGGCACTGCACCTGCTCAGGGAGCCGGCAGCCAAGGGGAGGTGAGGGAGGGCAGCTGTGCTGCCTGCCTGGCAGAGGGACGGAGGGCCACGGTGTCCCATGAAGCCACTGTGGACTCCAGGGGGGACCCCGTGGTACACGGCCCTTGCCCTGGGGAAGTGAGGCCTGCCTGGGGCTCAGGCTGTGCAAGGTCAGGCCTGGGGGTGGAGCAGCGAGGGGACCTGGGCAGCCAGCGGGCAGACAGCAGGGCCCGGGTGCCGGGCAAGGGAGGTGCGCTCCGTCCCGCTGGTGACCATCAGAGGAAGCAGGCAGGTGCTGCGATCAGGGTTTTGGAAATCCACGCGGCAGGCAGACAGCTGTGGACGCGAGCCCACAGGTGAGCATGGGGAGCCCCTCCGGGGCAGGGGAAAGCGGGTAGGTGAGGACAGGGGCAGCTCTGGTTCTGGCCTGGGTGGCAAGGGTGGAGACCATTGACGGCTATGACGCAGCAGCAGCAGGTTGGTGGGAAGGGACGTGGGTCAGGCAGGCCACAGTTGAGGTGCCTGTAGACACCTCGCGGTGTGCGAGTCCCTTCCCAGACGCTGGGGTGCCGGGCCAGTTCAAGGACTGGGTTAACAGGCTGGTGCGCAGAGGGGCCCCAGGAGAGGGTTCTCAATGGCACTGGATGGGAGAGGCCTGCAGGGGGAAGGCGCGGTGAGCTCAGGGCAGGGCGCTCCTCTGACAGGGCCGGGCCCTGGGGCGTGAGGACATGGACAGCCGGCTGACCTCGGGATCTGCACCCGGGAGCTGGGCTGGGCGAGGGCTCCAGAAGCCAAGCCCTTAGAGTCTTGGTCCAGCTCTACTCCAAGGGCTCCCGACTGCATGTGTCTTGGGGACGCCCAGGGATGCGCAGCGCCTCTGTCTGAGCCAGGCCTGGGCGGCCCGTCAGGCGCCCGCTGATGGGAGTGCTGGGGCCTGGCAGAGCCAGACTGAGGGGCACGATGGGCCTGTTCTGGGGCAGGTCAGTGACCTGTGCTGCCGCCCGAGCCAGGGCAGGATGGTAAGTGTCCCACAGGCCCCTCCGTCATGCTGTGCAGCTCCCGGGAGCTCGTGGCAAAGTCACCATCACGTGGCCCCGTGCTTGACCTCCAGAGGCCTTCAGGTGCCCGTGTGTCTTAGGCCTGAACCTTATGACATGGCTGGGGGGTGGCAGGTGGAGAAGGGTCGGTTGCTGTTCTGTCCTTGACCTTCGCTCCCAGCAGGCCAACCTGCTCCTTCTCCCTGTGCCCTGGGGATGCCGAGAGCCTCCTCCCCCTGCAGAAGCGGCTGTGCCAGTGACGGGAAGGCAGCGAGCAGAAGGTCCCGTTTATTGGAATTTTAAAGACAGCAAGACATGAGGAAGGCGTCCTCCTCCTCCCCTGAAATAGTCTCAACCTCTCTGCCCTCAGGGCTCAGCACAGGAACAAAACCCTCAGCCCGCAGGACCCCCAGAGGGCAGTGCTCCGGGGAGGGGGAGGGGAGGGGGAGGGGGTTCTCTATGCCAGGCGGGGGCGGGGGCTGGAACAGGAGGGGAGACGTGCACCCTCACCTCTTGGCTTGACCCCGCTCCCCTGGGGCCTGGTGTCGCCCCCAGACCCCAGGGTGCTGGGCTGGCAGACAGGGCTCATGCAACAGTGAATGGGGCAGGAGGAGGCATGGAGACCTGGCCCCACTGCCCTGCGGCGGGGCCGGAGGGCTTCAAGGGGCCACGCTGGCCACGGTGGGTCCAGACACAGGTATCTGCAGTGTACACACAGGAGGGTGGGAGAAGGGCCCCTCACTCCCAGGCTGTGCCCAGGGACGAGAGAGGGGAGGTATGATGGCACTGCCACGCCAGGGGCAGGGTCCAGGCCAGCCACGCCGCCTGAGCGGGGCCCCGGGCGTGGCCTACTCCTTGGCGCGGCCGATGATGGTGAGGATGTACAGGAAGATGTTGATGATGTCCGTGTACAGGTTCAGCGCGGCAAACACGTACTCCTCCGGGCTCAGGGACAGCTGCTTGTTCCCCAGCAGCAGCTGGGTGTCCACTGCCAGGAACTGCGGGTGACGGCACGGCGCCGTTGTGGGACAAGCCTGCCCGCCGCACGTCCCACTGCCCCGCCCTGCGGGCCGCCCACTGCCTTGACTCACACAGGTGAAGAGCAGGGCGCCCAGCGAGGCGTACACGATCTCCAGGATGCGGTTCCGGATGAAGATGCAGAGGATGGCGAAGATGACCAGCACCACCATGCTCACCAGGAGCACGCCCATGCACGAGGTGAAGTCGTAGCGGGTCTGCGGGCGGGGGTTGGGGGGTTGGGGGGTAGGGGGGAAAGGAGACTGGATGCAGCCCATGCACGAGGTGAAGTCATAGCGGGTCTGTGGGTGCGGGTGCACGGGGAGGCTCTGGGTGCTGGGTCTCCAGAAGGCTTCTGGGCCCTCAGGGCCAGCAGCCCTGCCTCCGGGGCCCCTCACCTGCATGGAGAAGATGACCACCGTGAAGCAGACGGTTGTCGTGATGCCCACGGCCATGATGACCGCCTCGGTGTTGTAGAAGCTGGCGATCATCCCCACCATGTAGGACAGGCTGACGGTCAGGATGGACTGTGGGGAGACGGAACCTTGGGTTGGGGAGCCACTTCCGACCCCCGACCCCATCCTCCCGTGGCTGCAAAGTGGGAGCGTCAGGGGAGAAGACAGGGGGCCCGGTACGGAGTTACCAGTGCAACGAGGTTCCAGGGGTGCTTCCGCCGGAAGTCCCCGCAGCAGCTGAGGACGATGAGGGAGACAAAGAAGACGGCATAGGACACGTAGTACGTCCACACGTTCTCCCGGACGAAGCCCTTCACCTCCCCAACGAAGGTGAACACGGCCACAGTGGACAGCGTCACGGACAGCTGCAGGGTCAGCACCAGGAACACCTGTGGAGGGAGCCGGCTCAGACCCCCATCCAGCGGCACCCCCCCCGCCCCCCCCGCCTCTTCCACCCACCTTCCGGATGAAGGCCTGGCGGATGCTCTTGTCATCCCAGTTGGTGGCAGGAAAGTCCTGGTTGTCGTAGTAGGATGGGGGACCTTCTTCATGATAGTTTCCACGCTGAGGTGCTGAGGACCAGGATGGGCTGGGTCAGTGCCGCTGGAGGGTAACTGGAGCCCCGGCCTCCCCCCGGCTTCCGCCCCACTACTCACAGCCAGGTTCCGGGAAGGCCTGTGGTTGTCCGTAGGGGTTGGGGGGGAAAGGGCTCTGTGGATACGGCCCTTGCGGGTAGCCCCCTTGAGGGTAGGGGCCCTGAGGGTAGCCTCCTTGGGGGTAGGGCCCCTGAGGGTAGCCCCCTTGAGGGTAGGGGCTGGGGCCCTGGGGATACCCTGGCTGGCCGTATGGGGAAGGCTGGAATGGGGGCTGTGGGTAGGGGGCCCCCGGGTAGGGAGGCATGGAGGGCTGGGGTCCTCCAGGATATCCAGGGTTGGGGGGAGGATAGTTGTCCCCAGACACTAAGAAACTCTTTTCATGGGGCATGGCCTCGGGTTCTGTGGTCTCCCCCTAGAGGAGAGAGAGAGAAGTCAGCCCTGCGGTGACAAGTCCCCGGAACCAGCCACCGCCGCCCCGCCCCACCTGCTGCAGAGAACCAGGCCACAAAGACGGGCACTCATGACTTCTGCCCCCAGGGCCACTGGCAGTCCCCCCTGAGCAGAAGGATCAGGAGAGCCCGTGCAGCCTGGGTAGCTGGGCATGGGGGCTTCACAAGGGGCTGCTCTAAGACGACCCCAAAAGTGGAGGAGGGGACAGACAAGATGATGACTTCCTCAGCTTCGGGATTTTTGGCTTCGGTTGTTCCTCAGAAGCAACTGGAGGAGGTTTGTCACCGCGGCTCGCGTCTCCTGGGTCCGAGCTCAGCCCGGGTCGGGGCTGGGGGCGCGGTCAGCGACGTGTGGGGGTGTGCCCGGACCCTCCCCTTCGCAACCCGCCCCTTAAGCAGCTTTAAGGGGCCAGAGCCGGCGGCTATTTCTATCCCAGGAAATCCCCAGGCCATCTGTGAGCAGCCAGAGCCGTGACCCCGGTCTGAAGGCAGGCCCGACCGTCCCTCGCTCCCCAGGTGGGGGCAGCAGGCCCGGATCGGCTCGCCGGGGCGCCCGCCAGGAGGGTACGCCAGGAACAGCGGGGTGCGGGGGTGTGTGGGGGATGGAAGCGACCAGAGGGCGTGCGGGGGAACAAAGCAGGCGAGACGGCGAGGCGGGTGGGGGCGGCGGCCACGGAGCCCGCACCGAGGGCGGGTGGGCCCCGCCGCCCGGCCGGGGGTTAGCGGGGGATGCTCGGGACGCGGGGTCCAGTCGCGGCCGCCCCCGCCCCCGCCCCCTGACGACCGCCGCCGGCCGCCTGCCGCCGCGCCTGGCCCGCTCGGGCCGTGCGCCCCGGCGGGACCTACCGACTGACCCGCGGCGGCGCCGCTCGGCTGCGCAGGGCCCGCGCGGGGGCGGCCGGCCCGGCGGCCGAGGGGGCAGCCACGCTGCCGTGCCCGGGCCAGGGACTCACCACTCGCGGGGCGCCTCCGGAACGGTGCGCGCGGTGTCCGGTGCGCGACCGCGCGGTCGATGGCGGCTGCGCCCGCACCCACACCAGCACCCGTTCAGCGGCCGGCTGGGCTGGGCCTGCGCCTGCGACTCGGGAGATGCTGCGGGGCCTTGTGACGGGGCGGGGCAGGGGGCGGGGCCGAAGGCGCGGGGCGGGGCCTGCGGCCCGGAGACGCTGCGGGCCTTGTGACGGGGCGGGGCCTGCGGCTCCGGAGACGCTGCGGGGCCTCGCGACGGGGCGGGGCCGAGGCGCGGGGCGGGGCCTGGGGCCGGGGCGGGGCCTGGAGGCGGCGGAGCCGGGCTGCGGGCGGCGCTCTGCGGGGAAGGCTGGGCCGTTCCCGGTTGGATCCCCCCCGCTGTGGCTGCCTTATTGGCTCCTTTTCGGGTCCCAGGTCTGTCCTGCGTCCCGCCGAAGGGTAAGCTTGGGCCGCGAAGCCGAGACCCCGAGAGGCAAAGGCCTGGCCTGGCTGATTCATGCAGGGAGCTGGGAAACGTCTTCCTAAATGGGGCGTGTGCTGAGGCTGCCAAGGACCCTCTATGCCTCCTTGGTCTTAAAACCTCGCTTTCCCTTTTTCCTTGCTTTTTCATCCGAGTGGGTCCCAAATCAAGAGGCCTGATGGCTTAACTGCTCCATCCTCTACCAATCATTGAGAAGGAACTATTTGCATTTGGGTCCTAGGCCTTTTCTCTTTCCTGTGGTCCTCACGTCTGCAGCTTGGGAAGGTGGCAGCCTAGCCCGGTTTCATTGCCAGGACCGGGGGCCAAGTCTGCGTCTTCCCTCGGCTTCAGCCATCCTCCTGACGATGTGCTGGCTGCCACAGCCAGGGACGATGTCTGCAGCAGTGCCTCCGGACCTTCCTGTGGCAAGGTTGGCCTCTCCCAGACCCGCAGTGGCTCGGAAAATGCTCTCTTGTGCCCACGTGTGTGCTGGTTCAACGTTTGAGACCTGCGGCTAGCAGGGGAAGCCCTGATCTCTACCTTTTGCATGTGTTGGTGTTACAAGCACACCCGTCACAGTTGATTCCAAGCGGCCACCAGTGTCACACGTGTTCACGGGAATTCCTGAAGGTTTAATGATCTGGTCATGCTGTGAGCTGCCCAAGCACACGGGTGCTGGCGGCAGACCCTCTGCGTCAGGGACTCGTATACTAAGTAGGTTACATGTTAGGAGGTGACGAGTTCTACGAGGAGAGAAAATATAGAACAGGCAGGGAAAATATAGAACAGGCAGGGATAGATTCAGATTTTGTAGAACCAGAAGCTCATACAATTTGAGGGGCCCACTCTGAGAAAAAGAATTAAAAGTGACAAATTTGGGGGCTCCTGGGTGGCTCAGTTGCTTGAGTGTCTGACTTCAGCTCAGGTCATAATCTCACAGCTTGTGAGTTTGAGCCCCACATCGGGCTCTGGACTGACAGCTCAGAGCCTGGAGCCTGCTTTGGATTCTGTGTCTCCCCCTCTCTCTCAAAAATAAACATCACTCTGTCTCTCTCTCTCTCAAAAATAAACATAAAAAATTTTTTTCAGTGGTGACCTGGGTGGCTCAGTCGGTTAAATGTATGACTTCAGCTCAGGTCATGATCTCACGGTTCATGAGCTCCAGCCCTGCGTCAGGCTCTGTGCTGACCACCTGCTTCAGATTCTGTGTCTCCTTCTCTCTCTGCCCCTCTGCCACTCGTGCTCTGTCTCTCAAAAAAAAAAAAAAAGTTAAAAATAGTTTAAAAAAATTTTTTAATAAAAAAAGACAAATATGAAGTTGAATGGCCTTGGATGGGGCCCACGCAAGTCAGAGGTCCTTAGAGAGTTGAGGTTCAAGTTAAATCTACCATAAGGGTGGGGTGAGGGAGTCACAGGAGAGTGGGAGCTCGACGACCCTATGGGAGAGGCCTGTCCAGGCAGAGCGGAGGGCCGGTGCCTGGGTACTGAGGCGGGAGTGACCTGCTGCCCCAGGGGATGTGTGGAGCTGGCTGAGCCTGGGAGAGGACCGGGAACAGGGACAGAGGTGGTGCTGGGGCCTGGTCAGGCAGAGCCTGGATCTGGCTTTTACTGTGAGTGACTCAAGCTGTAGCAGCTGCTGGTACCACTTCACACTGCTTGCCCTGCCCTCTCTGTCGGGGGTGGATAGTAGCGTGTGCAGGAGTGGCAGAGGCAGATTAAGAGGTTAGGGCAGGGATCTGGGGAAGCGATGACGGAGGCGCAGGCCAGGCCGCCGGGTGTGCAGTGTGCGGTGCAGGCTGGGCAGGTCCTCAGGCCCCTGGGGGAGTAGCGGGTGCGCCGAGGGGTAAATGGGAGGTAGAAGATGGAGAGCAGCCATGGGAACAACTCTGAGAGGCTGAAAGCAGATGGGGGGGGCGGTGTGTGGCAAGAGTGGGTGCAGAGTCTAAAGGTGCAGACTGGGTGAGTCCCGGCACTGCCCTGTGCCTCCATTTCCCCTTCTGCGTTGGGGATTTGCTGCAGCCAGCCGTGTCAGCAAACTGCACCTTCTGGGTTAGCCCTGGTGACAACGACGAGGGAGTGATGGGGTCGGATGGGGAGACCGGCGGGTGCACGGACCGGAGAGCCCCAGGAAGGAGAGCAGAGGCTGCAGAGCTGGCTGTGCTGGGAGACACGGGGGCCTTGCAGGCTGAGGCCGCGAGCTGCTCCCCTTCAGCACCAACGAGGCGTCAGGCCTAGTCACCTGCTGGGTGTGGGGGCTGAGGGGCGGGGTGCCAGCCGCGGCCGGGAGCAGGCCTGGGCGTCCAAGCTGCAGCTGCACCTGTACGGGGAATGGGACCCAGAGCCGGAGGTCCCTGGGCAGGGGCGACGACCCCAGACCCCGGGTGCACTTAGTAGGGAGGGTGATCGGCGATTATGAGGTTTACAGGGAGAGGCCAGCGGCAGTAGAGGACCCCCAGGGGCCGCTCCCCACGCCCCGCCCCCACAGTCTGTGAGCCGGGGCGGGTCAGCTGGGGCCTGACGGATGGGGCCTGGGGGGTCAGACGTGGCCACACCTCCTGGTCAGCTGGGGGGAGGGGTTCTACAGGACAGGTGGGCCTGAAGGAAGAGAAACCTGATCAGGGAGGCCGTCATCTAGCCCCTTGCCCCTTCTCTCCCTCAGTTTCACTTTTGTGTTCCTGCCCCGGGCCTCCTGCCTGCAGACCAGGCCCAGGAGTCTGTGTGAAGGAGGGGCTGAGGCAGCTCAGGGCCTGGGGAGCGAACGATCCCCCTTCACACACACAACGTGGTGGTGGGGGGGGCATGCCAGACAGTGTAGCCGAGGGTCCTGGAAGGGGCTGGAAGGAGTGGGGTGGGACTGACCCTTCCCACGGGGTCAGGCCCCAGGGTTGTGGGGTGGTGGGGGAGGGGCGGCGGGTAGCAGTGGAGCTTGGCGGGCTGCCCCCGGCGCCGGACATCGTGGAGGAGCGGCTTGTGCTCTGCTTAGAGAAGCCTATGGGGGGGGGGGGGAGTCCTGTGTGGAGCCGGCAGTTCGAGCTTCCCAGGAGCCTGCAGTTGAGGGGGCGGGTGGAAGGGGCAGCCTGAGCGCCCTCTGCCGGCTGCCCGCCCCCCCTCGACACCCCACTCCGCCCCTGCCTGCAGATGCTGCCAGGGTCTGGGCCTCAGAGGAGCACATGCCCCATGGTGCCGCCCTGTCCCCCTGCCCCCTGCCTCTGCGCCGCAGCACCTGGAGCAGCAGACCCAGGCCCTGCTGCATGCCACGGGGCACCCAGAACAGCCTTGCCATGCCCTGGACAGCCCTGGACCAGACCGGGTCCTGGTCCGAGCGCCCCTGCCCTTCTCCCGGCGGGTGGGAGGCAGGACCCTAGCGGGTGTGCTGCTGGGGAGGCGCTCTGAGCAGACTCGCGCCCTCCCGCAGGGGGGTCCGGGTCCTGGAGGCACAGCCCCTGGAGGGGGCTGAGGGGTCTGTCCCTGGCCCGGGTGCCGAAGGCCCTAGCTGTGCGTGTGTGAGGGGCACCCTACGCACCCTGTACCTGGAGAGTGCGTGCTGCGGAGGCAGCGCCCCGGGGGGGGCCGTAACAGCCAGCCTGGGCTCCTGGGCACCACTGTCTCCTTCCGGCACTGGCAGGGCGAGTGGGGCTAGATAGGCTGGGTGGCCCACCCCTCCCTTTTCCTCACGCCGCCTGGGCCCCCTGTCCTCTCCTTTCCCCCCAAGTGGCCCAGCGGGAGGGCTGGGGAGGGCACTGACGGCTGCAGGGACAGTGACACCCGGCTCTGAGGTGGCACCAGGACAGGCAGGAAGGAGCCTTTTCTGCAGACAGGTCCTATAAGGTCTCTTGGAAAGGCTGGGCCAGTCAGCTTAGGGCTCATGGGGTCACTGGGACACAGGGGCTGGTGAGCCCAGGGCCAGTGGGGTCTCCAGGCGCAGTGGCCACAGTGGAGATGGCCCCAGGGTCTGTGGAGCAGGTGGGGTGGGTGAGGCTGGGGCCTGTGGGGCCACGGGGGCGAGGGGGCCTGGTGGAGATGGTGCTGTCCATGGAGCCGGGAGCCACGGGCTTCTTACATCTTGACTGCGAGGACCTTACCTCTGGCCTGGGATGTGTTGCCGTCATCCCGGGGGAAGGACCAGATCTGACTGGCTTTCGGGTGAGTGTCCCGGGAGCCCTCCTCCCACTGGAGGCTGCGGATGCCTTTCCTGGGCTCTCCAACCGTCCCCTCCTATCGTGGTCCTACAGCTTTGGGGAGCCCTGGCCCGGCGCCCGGCGGTGGCGTAGTTCCTGAAAAGT
The DNA here is from genome assembly GCF_003009895.1 of Hyaena hyaena. Classification (NCBI taxonomy): domain Eukaryota; kingdom Metazoa; phylum Chordata; class Mammalia; order Carnivora; family Hyaenidae; genus Hyaena; species Hyaena hyaena. The sequence continues at coordinate 680,347 of NW_024081104.1, read as the reverse complement.
CCGCTAGGTGGCACTGTCGGTCACACGCTGAGCCTGAAGCCCTGGGCAGGGCCGGGCTCCCGTCTGGCCCAGTGGGGAGAGCTTCTGGGGCCAGAGGCTCAGTTTCAGTGTGTCAGACCCTGAAGGGGTAGAGATGGAGGCCACCGCTGCCCCTCCCCTGTCCCACATCTCAGCCCCAGGTGTCTCCTCAACTCTTGCTCAGAGGCCTGCAAGGGGTGAGTGCCTTTGGGCCCTGACTTTCTCTCCTGACAGTTGGACCCAGTGAGGTCTTCCGGGCCCTCTCTGGCCACTCCCACACCCTGTGGCCCCCAGACAGTACAGGCAGTGACAGTACAGGCAATGGCCAGAACGCGAGACTGGGTAGGGCTCCCTGGGGACCCCAGCACATCCCACGGCCCTTTGTTGGCTCCATTGTCTGCCTTGCCCTATACTCGCACCTGTTTGGTGGCCCTGCGCCCCTAACGCTCTCTCCACCTTTCACTCGAGTTATCCTATCCTGCAGCTGCCCCCTGGCTGGGCTTGGCCACTGACCCAGAGGGGGTCCGAGAGCTGATGGCCGCCCTGGAGGGCCTGGATGGGGAGGGTGGGCCGCTGCCAGAGCCGGGGACAGAGAGGGCTGAGGATGAGCCTGCACTGGGGCCGGGAGGGGCCTAGGTGGCTGCACGGGGAGGCTAGCTGGCCCTGCACCGTCCCTGGAGCTTCAAGGCCGGGGAGTCCAGCAGGAGGGCGCTACCATGCCACCGTGAGCCCGGGCCCTCCCTGAGGTCCCCCATGTTGGACGCAGAGGACAGGCTTCTGGGGGGGGAGGTCCGGCTGGTGGTGTGTGTGGCCTATGAGTGGATGTGGATGAGCTGGGCCGGGCACTAGGGGCGTTGGAGGTTTACCTCCGGGAGGAGATGGTGGGGTCCTGGGGGGGCACGTCACCTGCGGCGGTGGTACCCCATCTGGAGTGGTGCCATGGCGTGAGTAGTGCCCCTGGTGGTGACCGCGCTGTCCTCCATGGCTTTGACGCCCAGTGCTGGCTGGCTGGCCCAGGGTCCGGGCTTGGCCTTCCTCTTGGCAGCTTCGGGCCCCACCTGTGAGGCTGCGCCCCGGAATGGGGAGGGTGGGGTGGGCCAGCCATCAGGGTCCAGTGCTCTAGCCAGGGCCCGCACCCCTTCCTCTCCAGGTGCCAGCGCCATAGCGGAGGCTTGAAGGGGCCCTTGGACAGGCTGGGCTGTCCTCCGGGCGGTGGGGCAGGCCCTCCCTGACGCCCCGGACGCTGTTCGTGGCAGGCCGCGCACTGTCTGGGGAGTCCACACTCCGTCCTGCCAGCCTCATGACCTCCTGGGTCTTGGCACCACTCCAGCCTCGCAGAGCCTCTGGGCTGTCCCTTTTGACTATGTCGGGGTTGGCGGACGAGGCAGCACAGGCTCCTGAGTCCTGGTTCCTGCCCAAAGGGTCTTCACAAAGTCTAAGTGGAGGGGGACGGCAGAAGGGCAGAGAGGTTGGGGGGAGCGCACCATCTGACCGGCCTGAGCCTGGGTACCCATTTTGCTGATTGAAGCCAAATGACAGTGAGGGTCAGGGCTCTCCCTGCCGGGTTCCTGGTCTGAAGCATGGGGTGGTGGTGCCATCTCGTGGCTACCTTGAGGATGGCTCATTTCACAAATACCGTGCCCGGTGCTGTTCTGGGATCGCCTGCCCCAGCGGAAACGGGGCTCGCAGTATTTTTACTTGTCTGGGCGCGGACACTCTGGGCGTGGCTGTGTTTCAAAGACTGGGAGCCACGGATGGGGAACCAGAATGTAGCGCCGGGAGCCTCAGAGCCTGGAGGGGGAGGGTCTCGGGAGGCGGGGGAGGGGGGTACGGCGCCTGGAGCTACGCTGCGCAGGATGAAGGGTGGAAGGGTGACCGCAAGGTGAGGGCAAGGGCAAGTCTGAAAGTGAGCTGGAGGAGGGGCAGGTCGCGTGTTCACGCCCGCAGCCCGGCGGGCGGGGGTGGGGACCGTGGAGGCGGGCTTGTCGCTGGGGCACAGAGCTGTGGGGGGGCCCAGCTGGACCCGCGGAGCCCCCGGCCTTCGTCAGACTGCCCACCGCCCCCGCCCGCCCCCGCCGCTTTCCTGGAGGTGAGCGCTGTACTTTGGATGAAGTGCCTTCCCTCCGGTTTTGGACTCAGCACGACGAAAGCAGCCGCCCCGCCGCCCCGACCCCCTGCTCCGCTGCTGGCTTAGTCACGTGCACATGACTCCTGCAGCCGGAGTGCGCCTTCCTGACTTTACCTGGCACACTTGAACTTCCTACGTGGAAGACGAGGAGAATGGGCTCCCCCCGCCTCCCGCGTCTCCGCCTGCCTCTTCCATCACAGTTTGGTCGGTTATGTTATTTGTATTATGTCACCAGGGTTGACAGACGTCACCTTCTATTCTGTAACTGTCACGAAGCCCCACGTTTGGGCCCCATGTTGGTGGACATAGAACGGCAATGAAAAAATGCTCACCGTTGAACCACAGAGGCAGGAAGGAAATGCAATCCTATTGTTACAGCTGTGTTGCATAAGAGACCATTCTAGGGCTCAAGGGCTAAGGCGCGTAAGGGTGGTTTTTTCCTGGGTTGTGCTCGGCTGCCGGGTGGCAGACACCTGGTGCCCCTTGTCCCCTTCCTGCAGACCCTTCATCTGTTTAGTTGAGGCATCTCCTTCGGTGGGTAGTTAATATCTTGGATTTTTAAACTTATTTTGCTTTTAGGGTTACAGATAATTTGATATTGGCGTAAACTTTTGTTTTTCCCAAATGACAGTTGCTAGGTGTTCGAGACATTTCTGTGAAGTTAAGTGTGCTCCTTAGTCAGCGAGACCAATACCAAAGATCCATATTTGGTCCCCGGCATTGGAAGTGCAGCTGGACATAGCACGCGGGGCAAAATGGGTTTTCCTTCAGATCTTTGAAAGACATTACTCTTGGGGCGCCTGGGGGGCTCAGTTGGTTGAGTGTCCGACTTTGTCTCAGGCCATGATCTCACGGTTTGTGGGTTCGAGCCCCACGTCGGCCTTTGTGCTAGGAGCCTGAAGCTGCTTCAGATTGTGTCTCCCTCTCTCTCTGACCCTCCCCCACTCATGCTCTCTTTCTGTCTCAATAATGAATAAACAT
>NW_024081104.1:663704-676716 GCF_003009895.1 Hyaena hyaena | reverse complement strand
AAAAATAAACATTAAAAAAAAAGACAAAGTGTGACTTGCCAAAAAAGAAAAAACAAAAAGAAAGTTGAAAATTCCCAGCACATAGGTGCTCGAATGTGTCTTTCTCGGCCTTCATGGTTCGTCTCGGTCAGCAGACGCCACCCTAGCGTAGGGAAACTGCCTCCCAGAAGGCCCTCCCTTGCTGGCCGCCACTTGTGCCCGGTGTTCTCATGGCGGCCAAGTTGTGCGGAGCTCAGACCCCTCTGCCGGCTGCCCTCGCCCCGCGGGAGGGCTTCCCTGTGCTTCCTGTACCGCTGGGTGCGGAGTCGCCCACCTAAGTCCACTTCCCGATCTCATCAGCCAGTGCGCCCCCTGGACTCGCCTCAGCCATCCCGCTCAGTGTCTTCAGACTCTGCCTCGCAGCAGTGGGTCTTGTTTCGCGGATTCGCCCTTCTGTGTGGCAGCTGCGCGTGGGCCCCCGCGCCGGCTCCCCCACGGCTGGCCGGCGGTCCTCCCCGTACTGACAGGTCCAGGACGGCTCTTGCGGCTTCAAGGGAAGTCCCGTGTGCAGCGTAGGCACCTGGCCCAGCCTTTCTCTGCGGGGCGCCTGGCTCTGGCTGCGGGCTCCGGTGCATGCCTGGCTTTGCCCACCTGCAGGCCTGCCCGGAAGGACAGACTTCCCTGGAAGCCCTCCGGTGCCACCCGGGGCTGCGCCCAGGCAGCCGGTGTCTTCCCAACTAGCCAGACAGAGCATGATTGGAGCCGGGTGTTCTCCCGAGATCCTGAGCCCCACCAAGAGCAGGCTCTCGGTTTCTCAGCTCTGTTGGGGTGGTCCGGCGGGTAGGGTCGGAGGCTCCCCAAAGAGCCTGGCCCTGACTGGTCTCCTGGCAGGTGGAGCAGGGCATGCGTGGCACCCGGGCAGGTGCTATCGAATGGCACCGGCAGTGCCCGGAACGGGCAGGTCTGTGGGGCGGCCGGCTGAGCAGGTCCTGTAAGTGTCCCGTGGGCGCGGGCAGTCCCCGACCTGACATCTGTGCTCAGGGCTGTAGCTACTGCAGCCTCAACAGTGAGGCCGGGCAGCAGGACGTGGGCTGCGCTGATGCCACGGCACCCCACCCCCTCCTCCCACAGGAACACCCTTTGGGCAGGGGTGCAGGGTGTACACTCGGCCAAGTGCATCTCCCTGTCGCTGCAGGACCACTACTGACCCCCCCACGCTGATGGCCACGAGGTGGTATTCGGGCACTGGTGCTGGTGTGACCACAGGCAGGGCCGGTGAGGGCCCCTGACGCCTGCTCCTGGGCTGCCTTCACCGGCCCAGAATCTTGGTCACCTTTCACGACACCCAGCCTCTGCCCATCTGAACCACATCACTTGCAAGCTCATGGCCCCGGATCCCCCAGGGGACCCGGCCAGGCTCTTGGGCCACTCCCCAGCCACCTAACCCTCCCGCCGCCTCCTTGCTCGACCCAGTCCCTGGCGCCTGGCTCCCCGGGCTCCCCGCCGCGCAAGCCTTGCTGGCCCCTCAGCTGCCTCCGTTGCCCCCGGGGGCGCCCCTGCCCCCGGCTGGCGGCGGTGCGTGGACAGGGGGGCGCCGGCAGGGAGGGCCGGGCCAGCCACCAGGGGTCAGCAGAGCCCGGAGGCGGGTGGGCCAGCTCGACACCGCCCGCCCCGCCGGCCCCAGCCCGAACGCCACTCCGTTGTTTGAACAAACGTGTCTGTGCAACCAGGCGGCGGGGCCTTCGGGGGCTCCCGGTCCCACCCGTGCTTGGGAGGCGGAGTCCGCGGCTCCTTCGGGGCGGCCCCGGGCAAGCGGCCGAGGCGCGACCCGGCGCGCACCCCCGCGACCCCACGTCGCCTTAGTGTCACGCCGCGTCTCCCGCCGCGTCTCCCGGCCGACCGGCCCGCCCCGGACGCACGCGGGGGGCTGCGCCTGGCGGGAGGCGCGCGCTCCAGCCCGTCGCCTGGTGAGGGCCCGGCCCCCGCGCGCTCTCGGGCGCCGCGACCGCACGGGCGGCGCTCGGTGGGGGCCGGGGCGGGGCTCCGGGCTCGCCCCGCCCGCACAGCCTCCGCGGCTCTCCGCGCCCCGCAGTCGGGCTGCGGCGGCCGAGCCGAGCCGAGCCTCCAGGCATGTAGGGCCGGGGCCGGGATGGAGAGGCGCGCAGGGCGCGGGGGCTGCGGGGCGGGGTTGGGGGCTCTACGCGCGCAGGCGTCGCGGCCCATCCTCCCTCGGGACGACGCCACCTCTGCCGCCCGAGACTGCGGAACTGGACGGGCGGTGCCCCGAGTGTGGGCAGGAAAGGCTGCCGGGGAGGCGCGGCCGGCAGCGGGGTCCCGGGGCTGCAGGGCGGGGGGGGGGGGGGGGGGGGGGGGGGGGGGGAGCGGCAGAGGTGCGGGTGGAGCAGCCCGTGGGAGGCGGGGCGGGGTGGCCCCCAGCCCTTAGCCCGAGGGCAGAGGCACAGAGCCCACATTGTGCCCCCCACTGCGCTCCGCCCTCCCGGGACAGAGCCCCATTCACCCCCCGCTCGCCAGCGCTCTCGGGGACCCGGAGCAGGGGAGCGGGCACGCGTGGGTGCGGGTGTGCACGGTGTGCATGAGGCGCTGGGCGGCTGCTGGAGGGGAGGCCCGCACTCCTGCGGCCCACGCCGCTGCGGCTCCGGATATTTATAGGCCTTCACTGCAGAGACCAAGGTGGGACTGCACGGGGCTGGGGGTGGGGACGGACGACGGGGAGCCTCGGACGCTGAGGCTCTGGAGCGCCGGCGACCAGGCGACCAGGGGCCGGGCTGGGACCCTCCCCTGATGGCTGGGGGAGGGCGGGGAGCGCGGGCAGTGTTTCCTGATGGTCCGGCCTGCGTGCTGATCGAGGTTTAGAAGGAACGTCCAGGTTTGGGACGGACCCAGGGAACGCTGGTGTCTAAGCGGTGGGATGCGCCCCTGGGTGACAGTGTGGAGGGGCCCGTGTCCTGGTGATAGACAAGAGAGTGAGGTCAGTGTTGGAGGAGGGGTGTCTTTGTGTGGGTGTCCCAGGGGTGAGGGGAGGTGGGGCCGCGAAGCCAGTTGTGGGTGGGAGCAGAGAGCTGTCAATGTCTGGGATGAGGGGGGTGGTCAGTATGTAGATGAACAGGGACAAGGAGGCATGTGGGTCAATGTCCAGGCTGACGGAGTGGCTGGTTAGTGTGCAGTACGCTCCTAAACACAGAGGTGTGACCCTCCCTCCCTCCCCAGGAGGCCATGTCAGGCGAGGACCACGAGGTGCGGGCAGCGGCCGAGGATGCCAGCGGAGGCAGCAGCAGCTCGCCCAGCCCTGGGGACACCCTGCCCTGGAACCTGGGGAAAACACAGAGGAGCCGGCGCAGTGGAGGTGGCTCCGGGGGCAACGGGAGTGTCTTGGACCCTGCTGAGCGGGCCGTCATCCGCATCGCAGGTAACGCTGAACGGCCTCGTCTGTCTGATTCGGACATTAGCACTGGCTCTTCCACTGAGCGGTTGCTGTGTGCCACCCGCAGGTGCTGGGAGAGGGTGGTCTGGCCCCGGGGGGCCTGGTCGGTGGCAGGTGAGCGTAGTCACGGCGCCACCTGCTGGCGCTCTGGTCAGCTGCAGGAGGCCTAAGCTTGAGGCCTGATGTTGGGTCCGCCGCAGGGGTGCCATCCTTGGCCTCACACAAGGAGCCAGTGCCTAGATGCCATGATGCCTTCCCGGGCTCCTGGGGGCACAGCTACCTCCCAGGCCCCTGGGTCTGCTGCCGCTGGCGGTGCGTGGAAGCTCACAGGAGCAGGAGGGAGGCGCTGCCTTGCTGGCTAGTGCTGCAGCCGCTGGGGAGGCCAGGCAGCTGCCGTTCTGGGGAGGAGGGTGGGAAAGGCCCAGCCAGACGCCCCTGAGAGTGTAGGGCTGGCGGCTGGGGAGGGGGCGAGCCCGGGCTGGAGGCCCTCAGGCAGGGTGTGCTGGGAGAGGGAGGGGGAGCCCGCTGAGGGTCCCCAGGCGAGGCTGCAGCTCTGACCCCGTTCCCCTCTGCGGACGGAAGGAGGAGGGCATCTGCGGGGCAGTGCTGGCCCTGTGGGAGGCCCGCGGGGGGGGCGCCCTGAGGCCGGTGGGTGAGCCCTGGAAGACCAGCTGCGGGCAGCCAGGGGCTTGTGGGTGGAGGCACAGGCCCGAGGGCAGGGAGCTGCCCCAGGACAGTGTGGGTGCCGGTCCTCAAGTATCACATACGGATTCGAGAGAAGGATTTTTACCCACTTGAAACCAAATCATGGGTGTCCCTGGGCACCCCTGGTCCTTCTTCAGCGTCACCCCCTGCTGGGGGGAGGGGGAAGCCTCAGCTGTCCCTGCCTGGAGCTGTGCTGTCGACCTCAGGGCCAGCGCCCGTTCCGGCCGCAGGCTTCTGGTCACGGGGTAGCTGCATGAAGGCCGGGGTGCGGCGCTGCAGGGAGGACACGGGTCTGCCCGCAGAGACCGGTCTCTGCCCACTTCGGGCGTGGGAAAGAATTTGTCTTCTATTTTTACCAAACGTTTGTTTTCTTTTCTCTGCAAATTGCCTCCTTCAGTCCTTTCATACTTAAATTTTCGGGGCTCTTTTTACATCGAAGATACCAACTCTTCAGCCTCGCAGTGGGAGGGAGGAGGGGAGGGGCGCGCCTGAGAGCGGCCAGGTGAGGTCGCCGGAGGGGGGGGCCGCGGGGACTGGGACCCGGCCGGGGGCGGGAAGGGGCGTGCGCCCCCGGGACGCGCGTGGCACTGCGGCCGGAGCCCGCCCCGCGCGCCCGGCGGAGCCCTGGCCCCAGGGCCCCTCGCCCGGCCCCGCCCCGCCCGTGGGGCATCCTGGGTGCGGGGGCGGGGCGGGGCCTCCCCTTTGAGCGGCGCGCGGCCGCGGGGACAGTGGCCGCCGGGGCTGGAGGCCGCTCTGCGCCGCCGCGTCCCGCGCACGGGATGGCCGCCCTGCTGCCGCCCGGCCCGCCGCCCGACGAGCTGGACTTCATCCAGGCCTACGAGGAGGTGCGGGAGAGGTACAAAGGTAGGGCGCCGTGGGCCCCGCACCCCCCGGCGACCTGCTGTCCGGCCCGGCCCTGGCGGGTCCTCCGGCCTCTGACCCCGTGTCCGCGGCGGCGGGTCCGATCGCGGCCCAGCCGAGCCCGGCTCGCCGCCTCACCTGGCCCGCCCGACACCCGCGCTGCGGAGCCCGGCCGAGCCCCCGCGGTCATGCCCTTAATAGGGCATCTGGCGGTGCGGTGGTGGGGTGGGCCGCGCTGGGGGGGGGCTCGCGGGCCGGTGTCCAGTGTCCTCAGTCTGAGGCCAGCAGACACGTGGGGCCAGGCTGAGCCGTCTGCTGCCCCTAGGCAGGGCGCCTCCCCCGTGGGGTGGGGGCGCCAGCCACACCTGGCAGTGGGTCACATACTTGTGGCCTCTCCTCACATCCCAAAACTGGCCAGCACCTAGGCTGACACCCTCCCTGGGCAAGGAACTCCTCACGGCCCTTCTCCGTCCCCTGGGGCAGGGGGAAGCTGGGGGCTAGGGAGCACAGGGCCACCCTCTCTTCTTCCTTAGAGGAACTGGGTCTGTGGCTTTGACAGAACCCCTTTCCCTGCCCCAGGCACCCCCCCACCCCTGTCCCCTCCAGGGTCTCACTGTCTCAGCTTCCCCCCACCCCTGTCCCCTCCGGGGTCTCTGGCCCTGCCCCGGCCATCACAGCCTCAGCTGTCCCCCACCCCTGCCCCCTCCGGGGTCTCACTGTCTCAGCTGCCCCCCACCCCTGTCCCCTCCGGGGTCTCACAGTCTCAGCTGCCCCCCACCCCTGTCCCCTCCGGGGTCTCACAGTCTCAGCTGCCCCCCACCCCTGTCCCCTTCGGGGTCTCGCAGTCTCAGCTGCCCCCCACCCTTCTCCCCTCCGGGGTCTCACAGTCTCAGCTGCCCCCCACCCTTCTCCCCTCCGGGGTCTCACAGTCTCAGCTGCCCCCCACCCCTGTCCCCTCCGGGGTCTCTGGCCCTGCCCAGGCTGTCACTGTCTCAGCTGCCACCAGCACAGCCCAGCCTCCGGGCGGCCCTGGCTCCTGGCCCTCAGCGGCTTAGAGCCCTGAGAGCGAGCCACTGGAGAGGGTCGAGGTGGGGGCCTTGGGCAGAGCTGACCAGAGCTGTTTCCAGCCCCACGTGGCTGGTTGTGCTGGCTCTGCCCCCAAGGGCAGCTCAGGGAGAGAGGTCCTGCTGGGGCCTTGCTCTCTACCCACTGGCCTCGCCCAGGCAGGGAGAGGTCTCACAGGGCCTAGGACTCACCCCTGCCGGGCCACCCTCCCCTAACGGCTTTTGCTTGGTCTCTGGCCAGGTGGATGGATGTGCTGTGTGGCTCTGCAGCCGGTTTGCCTGGTGCTGGTAGAGATGACCCCATGACAGTGGGCTCCTGAGGGAGGGAGGGAGGGTAGTTACCGAGAGGGCCAGCCTTTGGGTGGGGGGGGCAGCGCTGGGTACGTCCCGGGCGGGGAGGCCGCTGTGCACGGGGCCACAGCTCCTCTGGCACACCCTGGGACAGACTGTTGATGGACTGGACACTCCGGTGGGGGGACCTACACAGCATAAATAGTGGTTCGTTGCAGAACCTTCCTTGGTATAATCAGGCCACAGAGCTGCGTGCGGTGCCAGAGCCTGTCCCAGGCATCAGTCTGAAGCATCCTGGGCTGAGTAGCTGTGTTCCCTCTGCTCTCTGGGGTGGGGACCTGCCTCCTAGGAGTGAGCTCCGACAGATCCCTGGGGGTTCCCCATCTTAGCGCCCACCCCCCTGGACACCAGGCTGGGTGGCGGACACCCTGGGCTGTCTGGGTGCCTGTCCACCTCCTGGGTGCGGTGGACAGAGGTGACGAAAGGGCAGAGGGCAGCTCTTGCCCGAGGTGCTGGGGTGCCTTCCGGAAGCAGGCCGGCTAGTGCGGTGGGTCAGCGCCCAAGGTGCGTGTGGCTCTGACAGTTGGCACTGCTGGGTAGCAAGAGCTGGGTGTGTCCGGGCAGGTCTGGGAGTCACGAGAGCTTCTGGGTCATACTCCGCAGCCCTGTGACTCTCTAGCCACTCTGAGTGAGGGACACGGTGATGCCGGTGGCCAGGCCCGGGCCACCGCCAAAGCCAGGAGCAGCCTAGAGGAGGCCAGAGGAGGCTGGGCCACAGCCGCAGGCCTGACCATTGTGAGCCCCTTGGACCCATTGGAGGACTGAGGACCCGGCCCATCCTGTCCCTGGAGGTGGAGGCCTTCCCCCCACTGATGGAGGAAAGGAAGGCATGGCTGGTGCCTGACTGTCAGCCAACGTGTGGGTGGGGAGGGAGCCGGAGCCCCCTCTCCCGGGGCCCAGAGCTAGCTGGCTCTGCCTCAGGGGCTGCCACCCGGCCGCCGTGCCCGCGCCCTCCTGGCCCATCGCGGGGCCTGCGAAGGGCTCTGGCTTCCTTCTGCCTCCCGGTTCCTACCCCCAGCTCGCACTCACTCCCCAGCACCCCCTCCTGCTCCTACCGCAGGCGCTCCTTCCCCATCTGCCCCCCCCCCCAGTCTGGCCGCTCAGCCCCTCCCCCCAGGGACAGTCTCCCTCCCCAGTCCCACAACACCTCGGGCGCTACCCTGGACGAGTCACTCATTCCTGGGCTCTCCCTCTGGAAATCCCCGTGCAGTGAGTGACCCTGGATGGTCACCGCCCCTCCCAGAACATTCTCAATTTCCTGTCCGCCTGAGCCCTTGCCCCTCCCCATCCTCCCTGCCTTCCCTCTGGGGCAGATTCCCTGCGGGGCCTAAGCGGGCAGGCCTGTGGCCTCTGGCCGGAGGGCTCTGGGGGCCCCATGGGAGAGGCTCCCGTGCTGAGGGGCCGTGGGGGGGTCCTGCCTCCCAGCTGCCCCAGCCTGGCCGGCCGCGGTTCAGAGGCTGGGTGTGGGAGGGTGGAGGAGGGTTTGGGGTGAGGGAGAGTCCAGGGGGCGTCAGGTGATTGGGGTAAGGGCCTTTGTAAAGGAGGGGCCCAAGTCCCCCCCGCTCGGTGGCAGGGCCTGTGTGCAGGGGCCTGTGTTCAGGGCAGGGAGCGGGGCTGGCCTGGGTGCAGACTTCAGACTTGTCCCATCAGCCTGGGAGCAGGGTGGCAACTGGGTCAGAAAGTCAGCCTGCGCGGGGGGTAGCGCTTGGGGGGGTAGCGCTTGGGGGGGTAGCGCTTCGGGGCCTGACAAAGCTGTTGCCATGGTCCTGGAGGGGCAGGCGGAGAGCGTGGGGTTGAATGGGGGCAGGGCCTCCAGGCAGGGGGTTGGGGGAGGGAGCCTGCACTGGTCTCTGGAGAAGGTGGGTCTGGAGACGCCCCCGGAGGGGTGTCCACGTGTCTGCGGGCCACGCACATGTCCAGCGCGTGTCTTGTGTTTTCTTTGAGACTCAGCTGGAGGGGCTTCCCCGGCGGCCTCCCCACACGCCCCCCCTTCCGGTCCTGGGCCCTGAGCTGGGTTATCTGTGTCCCTGGCACCACCCCGGGCCCTCAGCCAGCATTTGCAGGGTGCTTGATGGGTGAGTGGGTGACAGCGTGCGGTGGCACCGCGGTGGCCCGAGCTCAGCTGGCAGGAGCCGAGGCCAGCAGCTCTTTGGGCTTCGGAGAGGCCGTTTGGTCCGTGCCCCTGTCAGGAGTGAAACGTGTTCAGGGAGGGGAAGGAAAACGACAGGCAGGCGCTGTGGAAGTACGCAGAGGAAAACGGTTAAGGTCACGGCTCTGACCCCCAGTCTCAGTGGCTGGGGTGACTGCAGTGCATGTGCGTGTGGGGGGGGGAGGGAGGGGGGAGAGGTCGGTGGTTTGTAGCACAGTAATAGGCTCCTTAGGCCACTGCAGTCAATTCCAGAACGTTTACGCTCACACCCAGTGCCTGGCAAACCCTGATCCACTTGCTGTGTCTATGGATTTGCCCCTACTGGACACTTCATAGAAATGGAATCAAAGAATTTTGTGCCTGGCTTCTTTTACTTAGCGTCGTGTTCTCAAGGCTCGTCTATGCTGTAGCGCGTGACGGGGTTTCACGCCTCCTGCGGCAGAGCGATGCCGAGCGGTACGGGCACACTGTGTGTCTACCTGTGCGTCAGTCGTGGACATTTGCGTGGTTTCCGCCGTTGGCCATTATGAGTAATGCTGCATGAACGTTCGCGTGCAAGTGTTTGTACGCACCTGTGCTTTCATCTGTCTGGGAGCGAATTGCCGGGTCACGTGCTGATTCTATGTTTAACCGGCAGAAGGGCTGCCAGACTTTCCGCAGCAGCGTACACGCCTGCACTCGTGGGAGCGGGCCGCGCGGGCTCTGTTTCTTCACCTCCTCACCGGCACTTACTGTTATCTGCCTTTCTGGTTACAGACATGCGGTCCCAGCGAGTGGAAGTAATATCTCATTGTGACTGGGATTTGCGTTTCCTGACAACTAACGATGTTCAGCACCTTTTCACGTGCTTAGTGGCCGCTTGTGTACCTTCTTTGGAGACATGTCTATCCAGATCCTTTGCCCATTTTTAAATTGGGCTTTTATCTTTTTAGTGTTGAGTTGTAAGTGTTCTTTATGTATTCTAGCTACATGTCCCTTACCAGATAGATGATTTGCAAACTTTTCTGATTCTACGGGTTATCTTTTTACTTTCTTCTTAACCACCCCCCACCCCCCCGTCAGGCTTGCTGCTGTCAGTGTGGAGCACACCTTGGATCCACTGTCTGCCTCTCTCTGCCCCGCCCCCTCTTGCATGCATGCTCTCTCTCTCAAAAATAAACATTAAAAAATTATTTAAAAATTTACCAGTCTTTTATCATCTCTGAATTTTATGTCATGTTCAGAACATCCTTCTTTTATAAAAAATATTTCCTGAGGAGGCACCTGGCATCTGACTTCCACTCTGCTCAGGTTGTGATCTCGCAGTTTGTGAGTTCCAGCCCCGCGTCGGGCTCTGTGCTGACAGCTCAGAGCCTGGAACCTGCTTGGGATTCTGGGTCTCAGTTTCTCTGCCCCTCCCCCACTCATATGCTCTGTCTCTCTCTCTCTCTCTCAAAGATTAATAAGCATTAATTACTAAATAAGCGTTGAACTCTTGATTTTGGCTCAGGTCATGATCCTGATCGAGCCCCGTGTCGCCTCTGTGCGAGCTCCCTCTGCTCCTCTCCCCCACTTGTGCTGACTCTAAAAAATAGCAAACAAACATACCATAAACATTTGCTAAGAGTTTCTTCCAGTTTTGATGCTTATTTTTGTTTTCTGACATCTTCCTCTTTAATCCATAGGTATTTGTTTGGGGCTGAGAGATGTGCAGGAGCCTTGGGGTGTCACGCCCGGGGTCTGGACTTGGGTTAGTGGGTGACAAAGAGGATTTCAAACACCTTCTTTCCCACCAAACAGCTTTCTGGGGCTGGTCCGTGTCCCACGGCACCTCCGTTCTGTGACAAGCGTGGCTTACAGATGAGCAGACTCGGGGGAGGGAGGACGGACCCCTTGTGGGACCTGGCTCTGGTGAGAAGGCCCCTGTCTCCCCGGGGAAGTGGCTGAGGGGAAATGTGGAGGTGCTGGGGTGGTGGAAGGCAGGGTGGCAGCGGGCGGGGGGTCCAGAGCGGATTGGGAAGGAGCTGCGTGTGCGTCAGGGAAGGCGGAAGGATGGGAGTGCGGGCGTGGGAGCGGCGGTGAGCATGCACGCAGGGGCCGGGATGCGAGGCCTGGCTGGGGACAGGCGCCCTAGGGTAGCTGGGGAAGCAGAGCTGGGGCCTGGGGCAGGGACAGAGCCTCATCTGGGGTCCTGGTGGCCCAGTGAATGGGAAGGGGTGACAAGCTGGGAGAGGGCCACCTGGGCAAGGGCTCTGGAGCAGGATGAGGCCCAAAGAGTGCCCAGCGCTTGGTGATAAGGGCACTGGGGGCCTTGGTGAGATCTGTGTGGGGATGTAATCAGGTTGGAGGTGCGGGGGGAAGGCGTGGGACGGAGGGTGCCCTCCAGGACAGTGGAGGCGGGCAGAACACTGGCCTGAGGTCCCTGGGGAAGGGGAGGCCTTGGCTCACAGGGGCATCTGTGGCCTTCGGGGTCACGAGCATTGCTGAGTGCTGGCTGATGTCTCTCATTTGCCCATCTGCTCGTGTAGGGGGCTGAATGTGATCACCCCTTGCTTTTGAGGGCTATGTGGGGTGAGCAGGGGGTGGGGCCTTAAGCCCAAGGGCCTGGAAAGGTGTGGGTGAGGGTTTCCCCACAAAGCCTGAGGGGAGCTGGCAGTAGGGGGCAGCGTCTGGGCCCCTTCAGGAAGGACTCATGGAGGCCAGAGGGTGGTGGTGCAGGTGGGGGCCAGTTGCCCAGGTCGGGATGGACCAGAAGATGGCGGCTGCGGGGGGCAATGTGTGGGCATTTGGTGGGGCTCTGAGGGCTGAGATCAGGGACCCCTGGGGGGCCTGGTCCTGGATCATGTGGTGGCCCAGGGTGCTGGGGGACCCGGTGGGGGGGAGGTCAGGGACTCGTTCTCAGGTGCCAGGAGGAAGGTGCCCACTCAGAAGGTGAGGGACAGGAAGCTGTGGCTTGTTCCCTCTCCTCTGGGGGAGTGCCGGTCCTGGCTCAGCTGCAGACGGGTGTCCTGACCGGGTGGTCAGCTCTCAGCAGGGTCCTTTACTGCTGTCCCAAGGCAGAGGGGTGGGGGGACGGGGTGGGGGGACGCTCTGCTGCCCACTCCGGCTCTGGGGGTGGGGACAGAGCCGGGACCAACTCTCCAGGAAAGGAAGACTCTAGAAGGCATCTGTGCTCCTGGTCTGGAGTCGGGTCCAGGTGGGCCGGTGGCAGCACCGGTGGCCAGGGCAGTGGAGAAGGGGAGACCCCCCGGGGGGCGTGGGGTGCGGGCACGGGACCGCAGGGTGCAGGTGTGAGGCGGCTGTGGGAAACCAGAAAGAAGTGTCTCTTACGGTCTTTATTCTGCTCTTTTTCGGTTTTTCAAATGAGTGTGTATTTTGAACTTCTGAAACGCATCCTTTCCCCCTTCCATATCGGGTGAAGGGCTGCAGGGCAGGCTTGTAGAATAGGCACCAGACGTGGCCCCGAGGGACACAAGCGGGTTTCGCTGTTGTTATCGCTATAGCAACTGACGCCTGTTTACAGAGGAAGGACCACCGAACAGCCTGTGGTAGTTTCCTGCGGGCAGCGTCGGGCGGCCTGAAAAACGGATGTTACTCCCTCGCCCTTGGGAGGCCACGAGGCCGGAACCCAGGCACGGGCAGGGCTGCCGCCCCGGAGGCTCGGGGCAGACCTGCTGCGCCCGCCAGCTCCTGGCTCACGACGGCCTCTCTCCAGGACTTGCCTCCGCCCTCCGCAGGGACATGCCTGCACTTAGGGCCTCCCTGAGTTATCTTGACACAATCTCATCTCAAGATTCTTAATTATAACTGCAAAGACCCCCCGCTTTTCCAAGTAAGATATCATTCATGGGCTCTAGGGATCTGGAGGTGGACGTGTGTTTTGGGGACCACCATTTGCGCTCCTGCCCTCTGGCCCCCTAGAATCCACGTCTGTCATGTACAAAATTACATTCATCCGGTCCTACCCGCCCCCAGAGTCTCTGTCCGTTCGGCATCACGTCCCAAACCTCATGTGAATGTCAGCAGCCCAGAAGCCCCAGGTCTTATCCAAATTGTCCAAGTCAGGTGTAGGGGGGGCTCCGGATGTGGTCCACCCTGGGGCACAACCCTGTCTGCCTGTGGACTTGTGAAACTAGCAAGCCAGTCTTAGCTTCCGGAAGACAGTGGTGGGACCGGCATAGAACAGACACCCCCACTCCGAAGGGGGCAAACAGCGACAGAGGGCTCGCGAGTTCAAGCAAGTTCGAAACCCGCAGGGCAAATTCCTGAGGATACTCCTCCGCGGCTTGATGCTCTGCTCTGTGGCCTCCGCCTCTGGCCTCTGCTCTGGGACACCCCCCCTTCCTTGTCCCTGAAGGGTAGCCCGTGAGCTGGGCTGTGAGCACACGACAGCCCTGACTGCCTTCCCCCCCGACCGCCTTCCCCCCCCGACCGCCTTCCCCCCCCCCCGACCGCCTTCCCCCTCTGATCGCCTTCCCCCGC
>NW_024081104.1:383250-662751 GCF_003009895.1 Hyaena hyaena | reverse complement strand
TTCTTCCTGCTGGGTCCCCCCCCCCCCCGCCTCGGCATCACCTCCAGCATCTGGGTTTTCCCTGCACACTCCTCGGTCCACTGCCCGGTTCTGAAGCCTCGTCCGCCCGTAGGTATTGCTCACCTGCGCCCCGTAACGAAACCCTGGGCAGCCTCCTGCGTCTGCCGAAGCAAAGTGCCGCAAACACGGGGTCTAAAAACCAGAAACGTATCGACTCCGTTCTGGAGGTCAGAAGTCCAAAGTCATCGTGTGGGCCATACTTCCTTGGGAGGCCCTGGAGAAGGCCTTCCTCACCTCTCCCAGCTTCTGGTGGCTGTTGGCATTGCCGGGTTTGTGTGGCTTTTCCTCTGCGCGTCTCTTCTTTTCTGTGTCTCATAAGGACTTAGGGCCTGTCCACGTGGTCCATGATCGTCGCATCTTGAGGCCCTTTGCTTAGTAACATCTGCAAAGACCCGGTTTCCAAGTAAGGCCATGGTTGTAGGCGCCGGGGATTCTGACATGAATAGATCTTTTTCAGAGCCCCCATTCCAACCCTCCCCGAAATGCCCCTCCAGTGTCGGCTGATGTATTGTAAAACTTTCACATCTCTTTGGTTTGTGCTTGTTTAAAAAAAAATGCACTGCATTTTGTAGTACGATTTAGTATATTTATAATTTTATAATTTGATACCATAGATTATTTTAGACACACGTGTAGCTTCTTTTTTAGTTGATGTCATGGCAGGGACATCTTTCTGTAACGTCTATTGATAATACAATATCCCGTCATGTAACATTCCTTTGTACGGTAACCACATCCTATTTAAACCAATGCCCCCTCATAGAACATTCGGGTTAGTTTTGGTTTTGTAATTGTTTTAATTTTTTGTGTTTTGCTGCAAGCAGTGGCTTTGGAGCAGGTTGTTGGGTGTATCTATGGCATTGCCTTGAACTAGGGTTTCTGGATCAGTACTGTGTAAAACGTAAGCCTTATCTGCACCAAGATACCAGTTTTTACCTATCAGATTGGCAAAGATCCAAAAACTTGGATTTCTGGGTCGTACTGGTGAAGCTGTGGGAGCCAGGCCAGGGACAGCGCAGGTCCCATCCGATCCGATGGAGCCCCGCGAGCCGTGCTCCTGAGGGGCCCTGGGGTTGGGGGGGCTGATGGAAAATCAAGGGTCAGCCTGGACATGGGAGGGGTCACTTTTTGGGCTAAAAGGAGGAAAACCAAGAATCGTGTTTGTATGTGCTTGACCTTCCACAAAGAAATTACAGAGGAAGAAAAGGGAGCCAGCAAGTGACTCCGGTCGCACGGGCGGGAGGGAGGGAGGGGACAGGCTAGGGAGGCTTCTCACACGCTCGCTCGCCGGGTCGGGGGCAGGTGGGCGTTTTCTGTTCTAACACCGTATTTAAGGAGTTTCTGAGATGTTTGCCGGGTCCAGCACTTGTGTCTGCTCTGCCCTGGGGGACGCTCGGTCACCCCTGCCCGGCAGCCGCTTTAAGCGGAGACAGCGGAGCCCTGCCAACCTGTGGGTCCCGTGAGCGAGGGGTGAGGTGGTAGTTGCAGCGGGAGGGCTGATGGGAGCCGGAGCTAACGTGAACGCATGGGTTCACTGGGGGGGGCATCGGCTCTGCGATGTTGGGCGAGCATGAGTCCCCCCTTCATGGGGCCCGGTCTTTCCTTATGCGTGGAGGGGTGGGGGGCTTTCCGTACTCAAGTTCTAGAGCAGTTTGTATCTAGCATTGCTAATGAATACGGTTTTCCCATTACATTTTTCTTAAAAAAATTTTTTAAATGTTTTTTATTTACTTCTCAGAGACAGAGTGTGAACAGGGCAGGGACAAAGAGAGAGGGAGACACAGAATCCGAGTGGGCTCCGGGCTCTGAGCTGTCAGCACAGAGCCTGACGCGGGGCTCAAGCCCATGAACTGCGAGATCATGACCTGAGCTGAAGTCGGACGCTTAACCGACTGAGCCGGCCAAGGGCCCCTACTCTCTTGGGTCTCTTAGAGATGTAGCTGAAGCCGGAGGCCCCGCCGGAGGCTTGCCTGCCTGCGCAACCTGGGCGTGGGTTCAGGGGTGTCTCTCGCCGTGACCCCGAGGGCCTCGCAGCCTGAAGGAGCACGGGCTTGCTGCCTGCAGGCCCTCCGTCCTCACCGAGCACGGCGAGCGTGTCCAGGCTCACGTGTCGCTGTCCCTAGGGTACTGGGCCACTTTCTAAACATCAGGACTGCGTCTGGGTTTTAGCAAAGGAGTTGTCAGCATTTTCGAGATCAATATACAGGTTTTCCCCTTTAACCTATTACTGAGGCAAAACTATATTAATCGAGGCTCTGGGAGTGCCTCATCCCGGCACCAGGAGAGTCCGTGCCTTGGACTCCCTGGCGGTGAGGCCCGCGTGTCCAGGCCTGGGGTATGGCGATGTGAGACAGCCGCCCCGGCCCCCCGGACGGGCGTCTCTGTGTTGGAGCGCACGTGTCCCTGCCGGCCTGGAGGGGGGTCCACCACAGTGCTCGCAGGCAGGGGTGGGGGGCAGAAAGCAGGGCTGTGGAGGGACCTGGCCTGTGTGCACAAGTGGTCTGTGGCAGAGTCCTGAAGTGGGACCGTGGGGCCCCGGGGGGTGAGAAAGGCAGCGGCCAGGCCCAGCACGGTGGTGGAGGCGGCGGGGGGCGGGAGCGACGATGGGATTGAAAGATACTTAGGGGCAGAATGATGGAGCAGGGGGCGTGGGGGTGGGAGCCCGCGTCCCGCAGCCAAGTCTCTGGCAGGTGCCTGGTAACCATGCTGCTCTTGAATGGGGCTGCACAGAGACAGCTGGACCGGGCCCAAGGTGAGAGCCTTCGCCAGGGTGTCCGAGAGCCCTGGCCGGCACCCAGCCCGCTGCTGCGGTGGGCCTCAACCTCCCCCCCAGAGCCTCCCAGAGCGGCTGGCCTGGCCGGCTTCTTGCTGTCATCATCCGCGAGGGGCGGCCCCCCTGGCGGACAGTTGGCTCCTGCCTGGCCGGCGGCTTCCTGAGGTGTAGACACGGCTCTGGGGCGAGATGGCCCCCGTGCTCACACTTCAGGGCACAGTCTGTGGGGTTTCACTGGGTCAGGCCTTCGCTGGGTGACTGTTGGGGACCCTGAGTGGAAGGTGTCTGCTGGCACGGCTGTCCACGTGGGGCCCCTGTGTGGGACCGCCTGGGTCACCTGCTGTGGCCCCAGCAGGGCGGGCTGCTGGGGGCGGGGGGCAGGCTCGAAACCGGGGAGCCGTAGGGAGGAGCACAACGTTGAGGGCAGGTAGGGTCTTGGAGGCAGTGGGACTTGTGTGGGGGCAGGGGCAGGGGTCCTTCCTTGACCCTGGCCCATGGCCCAAGCTGTCAGCGTCCCCTGGGACTTGTGAGGAGGGCTCTGTCCCGGCTGGAGGGGGTGGGAGGAAGGGAGAACCTGGCTGTGGTGTCAGGGCCCAGGGGTCCGAGGGTGTGAGCTGCCTCCTGGACTCTGCGGAAAGCTTCAAGAGGGTTTGGCCTCGCCCACGGTGAGAGTCCCTGGCCCAGGTGACCGGCTAGGGCCCTACTTGGGCCTGAGAGAGCTGTGCTGCTGGTCAGACCGTCTGTCCTCTTGAGGGCCTGGAGATGAGGCCAGTAGAAGCTGAGGCCCTAGGCGGGCCGGAGCCTTCACTTCTCTCCTGCTGCATCTGGAGAACCTGCGCCACCTCCTCCTCCCTGTCCGTATCCGTCGCCCCAGGCCCCTGTCCAAGGTAGTTAGAGGGACCTCCCTGGATTGGTGAACCCCCCGACAGCTGTTTCCAGCCCCCTTCTCCTTGCTGCTCCGTCTCCAGTCTTTGGGGTTGGCTAGACCCTTCTCCCCTTCTCTGGGCCTTTGCACGTGCCGTCGGTCTTCCTGTGCTTGCTAGCTGCAGCCTGGCCTTTGGTCCGGCGTCACTGCCCCTTCCTTTGGGAAGCCTGTTCTGAGAAGGAGCCTTTGTAGGGTCCGCGTGGCTGTTCCCAACCTCCGAGGCTCACTGCGGCTGCTGTTTGGGGCAGAGTTGGCAGCGGCAGGCTGAGAACACCTCTTCACTGGACTTCCCAGCTGCCACCACTTTCCTGGGAGCCCCCTGTTTGAACGTGGCGCCGGGGGCTGCAGTGGCCACTTCCAGGTGGGCAGCCCCATGTGAGCGACTAGTGAAGGGCCTCAGACACTCCTCTGGTTGACCTGACGAGTGGGCCTGTGGGCAATAAGGGTGGCTGCTTAGAGGTGGCGGCCTGGCCTGGAAGGAGACTGAGGCAGGCTGGCCACATCTTGTGGAGATTGTCTCTGTCTCTTGCAGCCCAGTACACGACCAGGGTGGAAAGGCAGGGTGCAGACCTGGGGCTGACACCTTAGGTGTGAGCACGGCTCCTGCTTTATGGCTTCCTGAGGTACAACGAGATAGACTCCACCCTTGCCCCGCCCCTGCCAATGCCGACATTCCGCCCCGGAGGCCAGCAGTGACAGTCTACTGACCCACTCAGCGATAGGGGTCGGGTCGGGGGATCCGGGAGGAGCCGTGCAGGGCCCTGGACTGGTGGTGGCAGCTGGGCCCCAGGACCCAGGGGGCTGGCCTGCACCGTGGGTGGTGGGTAAGGTGCACCCGGAGCTGGGGGAACACAGCGTCCCAGGACAAGCCAGACTGGGGTCTGCTGAGTGGGAGAGATGGAGGCTGGGGTGCAGTGTGGAGTCCTGCTGGACGTGAAATCGTAGCAGTCAGAGTGGAGAGAGCATCCTGAGTCCTAGGACCGGGTGAGGTGGCCTGGAGGAGCATGGGGGTGGGGGAGGGGGCTTGGGCTGCAGGGGAGAGGGGCGAGGGTGGGCAGAGCAGGCTGCTGGGGCGCGAAGAGTGGTGATGAACCGGCGATCCAGGGACCCGGGGCACCGCTGCGGGTAGGCCTCCAGCCCCTGCCCTGGTGGGATCCGCCTACGTCTGCAGCCAGGGTGCTGGCCGTGGAGCTTGGGGGTGGCCCAGACCTGTGGGCATCTCCTGCAAGGAGTCAGTCGAGCCTGAGGGCGCCGTGCGGGGCTGTGCGGTGGGCGGGGGTGGGCCCCTAGATCCGGCCCTGGCCCGGCAGTGTGGCTGGAGTTAGCAGGGTCCGGCCGCAAGTGGCGGGGGCTGGAGGCGGGGGCGGTGCGCCGTCGGAGCTCGCGCCAGGGCGGTGGTGCCAAGCGCATTGATCAGCCGAAGCCCCGCCCCGGGCTGGCAAGCCCCGCCCCGGGCCCCTGGGCTCCTCCCCCAGGCTGCGGCTCTGGCCCGGGCAGTGCATTGCGGGGCCGGGCTCTGCGTGGCGGCAGCCGCGCCGCCCTCAGTCCCGGCGGAGACATGGACCCCTCGAGAGCCATCCAGCAGGAGATCAGCTCCCTGAAAGGTGCGGGCCGGGGCCCGAGCCAGGGGGCGAGGACCAGGCAGTGACCTCTAGCTGCGTGCAGCCCCGCGCAGGACCGCGGTCGAGGTCTGCGGCTCCCGGGGTGGCCTTGCGGACGGGGAGCGGGAACCGCAGGAGACCCCAGGCCCGTGCACCACCAGGGCTCCAGCTGGCCGGGGTCCGCCGGGTCCGGCTGGGGGCTACCCCTGCGGCCGCCTTGCGGCCCCGAAGCGAGCGCCGGGGGGCGGGGCGCGCTGCTGCAGCGGCCGGGGCGGGCCGGAGGCGAGAGCCGGCTTTGCTGCGGGTCCGCCCCTTCTCCTCCCGGACTCTGCGGAGCCCCCGCCCCGCTGCCGCCCTGCAAGGCCAGCGTCCGAGGGGACAGGCCAAGGCAGTGGGTATCACTGCGGGGAGGCGCCAGGCGGGCTGGCCCCGGGCAAGTCCACACTGCGGCTCTTTGTTCCGTGGGGGGGGGGAGGTGGGGGCTGCCGGAGGACTCCGACTGGTTGCCCTGGAAACCTGGAGGGCCCCGGAGTGCGGGGGGAGGAGGCCGCCCTGCCTACCCGCCCTGGCCCTCCCGGCGCCTGCGGTTCTGCAGGGTGGGGGCGGGGCAGAAACGGGCACCCTCCCAGCCCGGGACCTCGCGGGGGGCGCCCCCACCCAGCGCGGAGACGGACGGGAGGGCGGTGTGGGGCAGCAGCCGAAGCTGCCGGGAACATCCTGCTCCGGCTCCTGCCTGCTCCCCCCTCAGCCGCCGAGGGCGCCCGGCCGCGGCCGGGAAGGGGATTCCCTGCGATGCCCCGCCCCTCCCTGCGGAGCCCCACGTGGCGGGCGCCTCTTGCAGGCCGGGGTCGGAGGAGGCCTTGGGGGTGGTCTGGAATAATTTTGGGAGAGGGGCATGGGCTGGTTTGGGGAGCGGCTTGGGGGGCTTGGGGGGAGTAGGTCGGGAAACCAAACCAGGAAGATGGCATGGGGGGAGAGCAGGAGGCGAGCCCGGGGCTACGGCGGGGGGGGGGCAGGGGAGGGCCGAGGGGCGGGTCAGCAGAATGGGCGAGCTCTTCGGACACGGGGTTGGGCCGGAGCGCTGGGGGGCTGCTGTCCTGAACCGCAGCTGCTGCCGGTTCTCGAAGCCACAGCCCGGGTGGCCGCGAGGTCCCGCAGGCGCCTCTGGGCTGGAGGGCGTGGCCCGAGTCCACTCCCGCGCTGGCTGTGCGTCCCCCGGGGCGCGTGGCCGTGCGGGCCGGCCGGCTTCCGGCTGCAGGGCGCTGGCGAGGCGGGCGGAGGGCGCGCGGGCGCCGCAGGGAGCGGGCAGGCGGGGCAGTGCCGGCCGGACAGTCGGCCGCGTCTTCACGTTCCGTCGCCGCATCCGCCAGGACTGGGCGCGCGTGCGTGTGTCTAAGGAGTGTGTGTATGCATGTACGTGTGAGTGTATATGTGTGCATGAGAGTGTGTGTGTGCTGGGGGCGCTGTTTGGACCTGGCTCTGCGGTGCCATGGCAACCGCCCCATAAACCCGCCCCTGCCGGTTGCCAGTTGGCCGCCTGCCCGGGGGCGCCTCCCACCTCGGGATCCCCCACCCCCGCCCTGTTGGCTCTATTTATAATCAGTTCCCGGGTTAGCTGCGCTTGGTGGGAATGGGTGTGTCGGCTGGGGGGAAGGGGAGAGCCTGGCGGGTGCGGGTCGGGCGGCCCTGCGGCAGGAGTGCGGTCCGGCTGGAATGGGGGAGGGGCGGGACATCCAGGCTGGGTCCTCAGCTGTGGGAGCTGGAAGTGGCTGATGGGTGTGGCAAGATCCGGCTGCGGGGCCTCCCGGGCAGCTCCTGGACCCTGCCGTGGGTCTTCCTTTGACTTGGGCCCCTGATCGTCTTCTGGTGAGGTGCTGCTCCCCCTGCATCTGCCCAGCTAGTCCACGGGCACTCAGGCCACCTAGGGCAGGGTGTCTGTGTGGCAGTAGGGGCACCACGCCTGCCTGGCAGGGGTTTGATTTCCTGTGGCAGCTGAGAGTTTCTGGGTTCCAGCAGCCAGCCTGGGGCTTGGGGTGGATAGAGGCCCTGCTCAGAATGTTTTGGGGTTCCCCTTGATCTGGCTTGGCATGGGAAGTGTTAAATAGGGTGGCCACAGTCTTGGGCCTGGCATTTGGAGGTGGGGGCTCTGTCCCTTTGCTTGTGTGATGGACAGCAGCCAGTGGCGTCCAAAGCCCGCCTGTCCACGTGCCATGGCAGCTGCCACTGCGGTCCCCCCTCCGACCTCTGCCCCCCAAGACCCCAGCTTTCCCCTCAGACCTCAAATGCCCCATCAGGCCCAGACAGCCCAGCACCCACTTTCAGATCCTGGTGAATCCCTGAGTGGGGTCCCCAGCCTGAGGAGCCCTGTCCCGTCTCCCCTTCTCCCTGCTGCCCCCGTTGTAGATTCCCCCTCCCTTAGTCTCAGAACCCTTGAAGGAAGTGTTTAGAAAGTGACGTAATTTCTGACGTGGGAGCTGTGGGGCCTGGGAAGGGGGGGCTGCCCGGGCGGCTGCCACGGCAAGGTGTCCCCCACTCTGCGAGGGGCCCCCTACTCTGCAAGGGGCCCCCCACTCTGTGAGGGGCCCCGGTGGCTGTGGGTGGGAGGGGCCGCCCATGCTTGCTGAGTCAGAGGGGGCCGGCCTGGGCGTCCCGCAGGGAGGGCGGGCCGGCAGGAGGCTCTCGCAGGCGGTGGGCAGGCGGCAGTGCCGGCCGGGATCTCAGCGACTGAGCTAGGGAGCCAGGCTCGACAGCCACAAGCCGCGGAGCCCGTGCCCTCGAGCCCAGCCCGCCTGCCAGCCTCCGCCTCGCCTGAGGTGCCTTGTGGGCCTCCTCCCTGTGCCCCGCCCGTCGCCCTCGCCGCTCGGGCTCTGGCAGCCATGGTGGCGGGTATGCTCATGCCGCTGGACCAGCTGCGGGCCATCTATGAGGTGCTCTTCCGTGAGGGCGTGATGGTGGCAAAGAAGGATCGGAGGCCCCGCAGCCTGCACCCTCACGTCCCTGGCGTCACCAACCTGCAGGTCATGCGCGCCATGGCCTCGCTGAGGGCCCGGGGCCTGGTGCGGGAGACCTTTGCCTGGCGCCACTTTTACTGGTACCTCACCAACGAGGGCATCGCCCACCTGCGCCAGTACCTGCACCTGCCGCCGGAGATCGTGCCCGCCTCTCTGCAGCGCGTGCGCCGGCCTGTCGCCATGGTGATGCCTGCGCGCCGCGCCCCCCATGTGCAGTCTGTGCAGGGGCCCCTGGGCTGCCCGCCAAAGTGGGGGCCGCTGCCGGCTGAGGACCCTGCCCGTGAGGAGCGGCGGGTCTACCGTCGGAAGGAGCCTGAGGAGGGGGCACCTGAGCCCCCTGTGGTGCCCGCCACTGCCCAGGGGAGCCTGGCGAGGCCTGGCCCGGAGCCTGCCCCAGCCACAGGTCAGCTGCGTCCTGCCCCCAGCCCTGGGGGACGGGGATGGGAAGGTGGTGCCTGGGCGCAGGCCTGGTGGGCTGGGGATGGCAGTGCACGTGGGGGACCTTCGCTCACGCCAGCAGGTGGTGCTCTGTCTGCCCAAGGGTGAGGGTGCAGGCGCTCCGGTAGTGAACTCACGTGGCTCCTCCTCCCGGCTTGAGGACCTTGGGGTGGGTAGGCCAAGGAGGAGCCCATGGGCCACTGCCAGCCCAGCCCCAGGCTCCCCTGCGGGCTAGGGGTGGGGCTCACAGGGCCTGGACTGGCAGGACCAGCTGTTAGCACAGCCCTGCCCCACACGAGCTAGCTGCTCCCCCCAGCACTGCCCTTGGCCTGCGCCCCGCTTGCTTGTATGTCCCTATGGCCTGTGTGCCCCGAGGCCCTCTCTGCACGAGGTGGTAGTGTGTAGAGGGAGACAGAACGGGGAGGGAGGGTACCACTCTCCAGCGGTGTGGCCCAGGTGAACTGCCTGACCTTTCTGCGCCTTAAGTCTGTCCGGTGGGGGTGACATCTGCCCCCATGGTTTTGTGGCCCGTATGGTCTCGTGCTTTGGTCCTGTGACTGGAGGCTGGCCAGCTTGGGGTCAGTGATGGGACAGCCCTGGGTTGGGGGAGAGGAGCAGAGGGCGAACCGGCGGTCAGGGTGTGGTGGGCACCGGGCCTGGCCCCAAGTCCAGGCAGATCCTTTCTGATGGAAGCTGGGTCACAGAGGATGGAACGGGTCCTACGGCCCCAGGGGTTGCCAAGTGACCCTGTGGCGTCCTTCCTCTGGGGCATCCTCTATCCCTAAGCGCCTGTGTTGGCAGGACCCAGGTAGGCAGATGACTGGTGTCCCTTGGAGTGTGAGGCTCACACATGTACTTTCGGAGCTCACTGGCCTTGGTGCTGATCTGGGGTGGCCCTGGTGCCCCGGCAGAAGGCAGGCGCGGCTCTGCCTTCTTTGTGTCTTCTCACCCCAGGAGGAACACGGTGTCGAAGGGGCTGGGAAAGGGGCCTGGCCTGAGGCTAGTGGGGTGGGCAAGAGCTTGCCAGGTGCATGGGGGTCAAGGGACCCGGGTGCAAGTCTAAGGTGCCAAACGGGACCCAGGTCTGGTGTGGGGTGGGGTGGACCCGCTAGGGCTGTGCCCTGGGAGCCCATCTGGGAGGATCAGTGAGGTTGCGGGGTACAGGGCTGGTCTCTGGGCTCTCCCCGTGGGGTGGCCTTCGGACAAGTTGCAAGACCTTTCCAAACTCCTGTTGGTGGGGTGACAGTGTTCCCCACAAGGAGATGAGTGCTTGGCTGGGCGCGTGGTCAGCACCGACTGGCCTTCAGTGGCCGAGCCCCAGCCCAGGGGTCCTCCCGCCCTCGCCGCGGAGCCCCTGCACTCTCCCTCTTTTGGGTTGTGGGTATGTTGAGTGCGAGTTCCTTCCTTCTCTCCCCTTCCTTCCTCGCCTGTGGCCAGGCTGGGCGGGCAGATGGTAGCAGGGCCAGGCTGGGGGACTGGGTGTGGCTGCAGCGGGCGGAGAGGAGGGCACCCCCAGCCCTGGTGGAGGTGACTCAGTGTTCCCTCCCGGCCGCAGCCACAGGCGGCAGCTCAGAGTTTCCAACAGGAAATGAACTCCAGCTCCAGGCTGAGTCAGGCCTGCGGGTGTGGGCTCCCCAAGGGCCGAGCACAGGACCTGAGGGCCACCCTAGGCCAGGGGCACCTCGGGCATGCTGCGTGCCGGCCGTGGTGTGGGCACAGCCTCGTCAGTGGGGTTGTGACGGCTCCACGCTCAGGCTGCACCTAGAATCGCCAAGTCTAAGATAATGAACACTCGGACCGCTTCCTCGCCGGCTGTGTCCTCCCTGGGCAGCTGATAGGAGGGGAGGGCAGGAGCGCATGGGGCCCCCTTCACCCACCAGAATGGCCGCCTCTGCCTGTCCAGCCTTGGCCAAGGAGCCGTGGGTGTTGTGGGTGGTCAGGTGTGCCTGCTGCACCTCCGTCCCCACCTGGGGGCCTCCTCATGGCAGGGCATCCACTTCTTGTTTAGCTGCACATCGGCCAGACCCAGACCAAGCCCCCAGCCGGCGGGGGGGCCCCGACATCTGGGGATGGATTGGATGAGGAACGAGCAAGGGGGA
The DNA here is from genome assembly GCF_003009895.1 of Hyaena hyaena. NCBI lineage: Eukaryota > Metazoa > Chordata > Mammalia > Carnivora > Hyaenidae > Hyaena > Hyaena hyaena. Next base: position 651,844 of record NW_024081104.1, on the reverse strand, counting down.
GGTAGCTGGAGGCGCAGTTGGGAAGGCTCCCTCTAAAGAGGTGCCCTGAGCGGAGCCGGACTGCGCAGGCTCCACCTGGAGCAGCCCTGGAAGGAGCCCCAGCGAGGGTGGGGGGGTCGGGGCGGGGGACAGGGACTCGGGGAGGCAGGAGTTGGAGCTTCCCCTGTGTGGTGCAGAGTGGGAGCGTGGGGGGGGCTTGGTATGTGAGGTTCATTTACATTTCAAACAGTAATGCTGGGCCCAGTCCACGTTCTGCCTGAGCTGAGGTGCTCGCAGGGAGAAGGCACCGCCTGAACGCTCAGCCCAGCCCAGCTCCGGAGCTTTCCGACAGCGCAGGCGAGCGGCCTTTGAGCACGTTGCTGCCGCCCCCCTCCCCCAGCGCACCCCGACTTCCCTGCGTGGCCCTCCTGTCCCAGAGGGAGACGCCACTGACTTGCTCTTTTCATGGCTGTGTAGCGCCACGTGGTGGGACGGGTTTTCGCAGCTGCCGCTGGCTTTGTGTCCGTGCCTGTGCACGCTTGCTGCGGTACCTGTAGAGCTCCAGCGGGTTCTGAAAACAAGGTTGTGGCAGGGTGGGATTGGCCTTTCCCTGGGTCCTGCCGGGCTCGGTGGGATGGAGAGGCAGGGACACAGATGTGGCACTTGCCTAGGTTGGGGGGGCGATTGGGACTCAGCTGGTTGTGGGGTGCGTGGAGGAGGGCTGGGTGGCCTTGGGGCCTGGGACAAGGAGAATGTCGAGGAGGCTGGGGAAGGGCAGGGCCGTGGGGCCTGTGAAGGCTGGGAGGGGTACTGGGGGGTGCCCAGGCGGTGTCAGCTGGCAAGACTCGGGGGGGGGCCCTGTGGGCTGCACTGAGGCTCAGAGATTTCGGGCAGGCCCGCCCACTGTCCCACCTGGGCTGGTCGGACCCGTTGGTCCACTGGGCTTCGGCTCTGCTCCGCTCACTGACTAAGGGGTGGCTGTGAGGAGGAGTCACAGCTCCCAGAGCTGGGTGGGGAGGCTGGGGCCTGAGTGAGCCCTCCCTCTGCCTCCCACCCTTCCCTCCTTCCTGTCTCCCTGCCTTTCCTCCCTGCCGGCTCCGTGGCTTGGCCCGCGCTCAGCCGCCATGGACAGGTACAGCATGGAGGAGCTGATTCAGCTGGGCCAAGGTAGGGCAGCGCCCGGGCGGGGGCTGTGGGCACGTGGGCTCCAGCTGGGCTGGGCAGGGATCTCCGGGACAGCCTGTGGCCGGGGCTCGGGGGCTGCTGGCCTTGCCCGGGACATCAGAGCTCAGAGGTGCAGGGATGAGCCGGTGCCCCTCTCAGAGCTGCCTGGGAGTGCGTCTGGTGTGGGGCGGAGGCATCTGGAAGTGAAACGCCCTGCCTCAGGTGGGCGGTGGGAGGCCGTCCACTGCCCTGGAGGGGCCGGCCCTCCCGCTGGCTGTGGCTCCTGGGCTCTCCTGAGGCCTCCCTCTGCCGGCTGCGGAGTGTCCCACGTATGGAGGCTTGGGGGCCCAGCACCCATTCCTCGTAGCTCCTGGTCCTCCCCAGATGGACCACAGTGCCTGTACCCTGCGGTCAGAGTGGACCACACGTGCCAGACACTGTCTGGGCTCAAGGCACAGCCTTGTGTGACCAAAGGCAAGCCCTTCACTTTTCTGTGCCTCAGTTTCCTCGTTGGTGCGATGCAGTGATAGCACAGGACTTCCATCGCGGGGGTTCTCTGAGGACTGAAATAGAATGGTGCTCGACACACAGGAAATGCTGCAAAATAGGACACAAATCCTTCTATCTGGGCCTTAACGCTTTGTCTGCCAGGGCTCGAGGGCACCTGGGAGGGGGAGGGGAGGGCGGCAACTCCCCGTGTCCTGTGTCCCTGCACGCTGCGGTCCGGGTCCGTCCAGGGTGTGGCTTGGGCATGCCTGCTGATGGGGGCCTCCGGCCCCAGGCGTCTGCACACGGGTGGCTGCTGAGGGTTCTGGAGGAAGGCCAGGCCAGCATCAGGAGCAGCCCGGGGCAGGGAGGCACGGCCCTGTGCTGTGGGAGGCCGGGGTGGGGGGGGGAGCGGGGGAACTGGTCATCTTCCTGTGGCCCAGCCTAGTTTGGGGCCACCTGGGTATTTGGCTGGGGTGTGACCTTGGGGAGGCTGTCCTGTCTCTCCCAGGCCAGGTGTTGTGTGGGGTGACTTGCGTGGGGCCCTGTGGAAGAAAGGGATCTGAGTCTCCTCGCCTTCCCCAAGTGTACCCCGCTACTTCCTGCACCCCGAGAGGCTGGAGGGGTCTGGCGGGGCAGGGGCTGCACCTCCTCCCAGGCAACATGAGCCCCCCCAGGCTTCAAATGCCAGCGTTAGGCCTTGTTCCGAGGCCAATCCTGACGCCAGGTGGCTTCTTATTATTAGAATCACGGGCAGGAGCCTGGGGGGTGAGTGCGGGGTGGCGCCACCCTGCCACACTGGACTCCGGCGAAGGCCTGGGCCCCGGTGCCCTAGCACTCCACGTCATGTTCTAAGTCTGGACAAATGACGGGCCTTGCTTGCCCTGCTCAGATATTTATATCCCCCGCCCCCCCTCCCCGCCCGGCCCCCTGCCCACCCCTCCCCTCCCCCCATGGACACAAGCAGTGCTGCTGACAGCGGCTCGGCCAGCCGTGCCCTCCTCCCACCGCCACCACCTCCGCGGGGCTCGCGGCCGCCTCAGAGGGGTCTGTGACCCTCTCCACAGCCTGCTCCCGCTCCCTGTCTGCCCCGTGGGCTCCCGTCGCCGCCGTCCCTAATGAAGATCGTGCCGGGTAGGTGGGCAGCCTTTGAAAGCGTTGTGAGAGCCCAGCAGGGGGCCCTGAGGGCGGCAGAGGCTCCTACCTCACTCCCCTGCACACAACCCAGGCCTTCAGCCCTGTTCGCGGCCCCACCTGGGGGCATTGGGGCTCTGTAGGGGTGCTTGTCATTGAGGGTGGTTGGGTCAGCTGCAAGCCTGGGGGACCAGAGGGGGCCTGGGGTGCTGGCATGCCTACCCCCCCCCCCGCTGGGCGCCTGGCATCTGTCACCAGAGGGCACCCTTGGAGGCAGAGTGGGGTGCTTGGACACCATAGTCACCCTCCTGGGGAGGGATGGGGGGCATGCAGAGGCTGCCGGGGCTGTGCTGGGGGGGGCACTGTGCGTCACTGTAGGCCCCTCCTCCCGGCGGGTGTGGCTGTGGGCAAGCAGGGGTTAAGGCTCCAGCTAACCTTGAGCGTGATAGCTGTGCGTAGGGACAGCTGAGCCGGCCGGGGAGGTGGGTGGGGAGCGAGTGGCCGGGAGGGAGGGGGGAGAGAGGAGGCGGGTGCACAGTTGGTGCTGTGGACGGCACTCGTCTCTGGGGCGCCAGGCAGACAGTGCTAGGGCGGTCCTGCAGGCAGGGCGGTCCCAGGCGGGGCGCCCCCCTCCACCGGCTTCCAGGCAGGGAAGGGAGGCTCCGCCTGCTCTGCCCACAGCAGTGCAGCCCCAGAGCCATGGAGCCCTCGGGCAGCCTGTTTCCCTCACTGGTGGTCGTGGGGCACGTCGTTACCCTGGCCGCTGTGTGGCACTGGCGCAGGGGGCGCTGGCGGGTGCAGGACGTGCAAGGTAAGCGCCTTTGGCAGCTACCATCTGGGCCGAGCCTGGGCGGCGGTCTCTGGCCACCGCCCCTGCGTGGGGGCTGGGGGCGGGGCAGGGTGAGGGGCCGCCTCCCTCCCACCCCTGCATTTCCCTGTGCCCTCCCCTTCCCGCCCCTGAGCCAGGCACCAGTACAGCGCCCGGTGGGAGCGGGGAGCCCCGCCCCATTCCGCACCCCTCCCCTCCGCCTCTTACCCTGCTTTGAAGACCCTGCCTGCTTTCCTGGGGTGGGGCCGGGGTTCAGTGACCCCGACAGTCTGGAGCCCTGTCCTGGGCAGGGGTGTGAGGAGGAGTTTGGGGAGGCTCCAGGCTGGGGCCGCGAGCAGCAGAGGAGCGTCCCCACTGCAGGGAGGCCTCTGCACAGCCGGCAGGTGCAGGGCAGGTGTCCTGGGGAGAGGCCCTGGGAGACGCCCCTGCCCGGGACTGAGGTGCGGCTGGGCCTGCGCAGAGTCCCCGGAGGTGAGGCAGGTGTCCGAGCGCCCTCTGCCAGGGCCCGGGACTGCCAAGGGGCAGGCCGCCAGGCTGCGCTCTGCCCTCCCCCTGCTCAAAGTCACCCGCTCCGGGCTACAGGCCGGGGTGGGGCCTGCCTCCTGTGAATGGAGCCGCGTGGGCGGGGCCCCGGGCTTGGGCCTCGGCCTGGAGGGCTGTCCTACCCCGGAGTTGGACTTGTGCTCTGGTCGGTGCCTGGGTGAACAGGGCGGCGGGCCGGCCTGCGGTGAGGGTGCAGGGCTGCCCCTGGCGGGCCTGCCCAGTCTCAGCCCGGGCGCCAGACCCGCTAGACCGGAGGCCCGAGTCAGGACGGGGCTTCTAGGCGTGGCTTTGGGGCCGGGGGGGCGCTGGTGACTCAGCTGCAGGGGCGTCCAATAAAATGCGCCGGGTCAGGGCTTCTCCTCCCGAGACGTGACCTGCCACCCCCCCCCCCCGGCCTGCTTTACCCCGTCCCCACTTGGGGAAGGGGCCTCCTTCCTGGACTGCGCCCTGTCCCGCCCTGCAGGCCCCTCGGGGCTTTGGTGCCTCCTGCGCTCGCGGCTGTTCTCGGACGCGGCTCCGGCGCGCTCCCCAGCCGCGTGGGGACCGCCAGTCCCGGGGGCGGCCGCCCGAGGGAGGTTCCCGGCGCCTGGGCGTCCCCCGAGCCCCCCTCCGCGGGAACCTGGGCGGCGCGCGAGTTCCCAGGCCCCTTCGTTCCCCCGGGCCGCCTCCCTCCGGCCCCGGTCCCCCAGGCCCAGCGGGGTCCTCTCCTCCCAAGTAGGGGCGCGGCTTCCCGGCGCGCTGGGCGGGGCGCCCCGCGGGGGGCAGGTTCTTCGGGCCTGGGCGGCGCGCCCGCTGCCGGCTCCGCGCGGCGTGGGCTGGGGCGCAGAGCCGCCCGCCGCCCGCCCGGCCTCGCCGCGGGCCACCCCAGGGCGCCCGCGCTCATGGCCGCGGGCGGCGCCTTCGGCCTGCGGGACGCGGCGGTGCTGGAGCGGCCGTGCTGGCTGGACGCGGGCTGCGAGCGGGCCCGCAGGGGCTACCTCTACGGGCAGCTGTGCTGCGTAGGTGGGTAGGGGTGCGGGCGGGGAGGGCACCGGCTCCGAGGAAACGGCCCCCCGGACCCGCGAGGGGTGGAGCCCAGCCCAGGTGCCGCCCCGCCCCCGCGCTCCGCTCCGGAAACACCTGGGGAGGAAGGCGGCGAGGTCCCCGTGGCCCCGTTTCTTCCTCTTCTGGAGAAGGGGGATGGGAAGGTGGGCGGGGCCGGCTTGGGCTTTGGCCTTGATTTCTTTCTGCCACGGGCACCGGGCCGTTGGCAGTCGGGACGCCGGAGGAGGGCGGGAGGGAGGCGGAGGAGGCGGGCTCCCCGCAGGCCGTAGGTTTTCCATCCCAGCAGCGTCTTCAAGAGCTGTAGGACCTCCAGCCTCAGTCTCCGTATCTGTGAAAGGGGGCGACGATACTCCTCACTCAGAGAGTCATGGGCAGCTCTGGGGGTCACTGGCTGGTGGCTGAAAACCTGCTGCTCAGAACAGGGCAAGGGTCAAGCGGATGTCCGGGAGCACCAGTGCGGGGCGGCCGGAGTGGAAGAGGCCGCAGCCCGCCGGGGAGGGGCTGCCTGTGGTTTTGAGGGTCTGAATATGAATATAAAGGGCCCGGGGGGAGCCGCGGCAGGGGGCCAGGGGCAGGGGCGGGGCCGTGAGGAAAGGGCTTTGGACGTGGAGGGAGGCGGGGCGTCGGGAGAGCTTCCTGCGGGTCGGTGGGGCGCGGCCCCGCCCCTGCATCCTCGCAGACCCCGGGGACAGAAAGCTGGAGCAGGGACGTGGGCTGGGGACCCACATGACCCCTGGTTCCTGCTCGTCTAGGATTCCCTGCTCCCATTCCTGACGCGTCCCAGGGACCCCTCACCGGAATGACACCCACACCCTTGCCCGCAGGGACCCCGCTTCCCGGGCCAGCAGAGACCGCACATGGGGGTGCTCCGTGCGGGCCAGGGGTCCTCTGAAGAGGCTCTTCTCCAGAGGGGGACAGGCGGGCGTGTGTGCTGGTCGGAGTTGGGAGTTCGGAGGCTGAAGAGCTGATGTCTGCTGGGGCTGGGGGCGCTGCGGGGCCGCCCGAGCCAAGCCCCCCAGGCCCCGCCCGGATGAGGGTCAGTCTTTCTACGCCTCAAGCCAGGTTCCAAGTCCAGCTCCAAGCCTGCGGGAGTGTCTCCAGAGCCGCGCGGGGCAGAGCCCTGGGGGTCTGGCGGTGCCTCAGATGTGGAGGGGTGGGATGGAACCAGCTCCTCGGAGCTTGAGCGCCCCTTGCCCCATGGTGTTTGGGCGCCCTCCGGTGGCCACGGAGGGGCGGCGCGGGCGAGGGTGGGGTGAGCTTTTCCCGGAACACCGGCTGGAGGCTCAGGGTAGGGGGGCCGCGGCTCACAGCTGGATCACATCAAGCCAGATGCTCCAACTGGAAAATTCTTGTGGCTGGGTCGGCGGCCCGGGCAGCCCCAGTGCCGGCCATAGGCGGGTCTGTCCGAGACCGGGGGGAGCCAGGCAGTACCCCTGCACCCTTCGCTCTGCCTCCCACCTTTACAACCCTTAACAGCTGCTATCTGTGAGCCCCGCCCAACTGCAAACAGCCCCCAGGTGTGGCTTCCTTTCCTGTGAGTCACCGAACTTGGGCCCCCTCCCCAGCCCTGACTCACTGGCGGGCCCCCTCCCTCGTGCTCCCCACAACCCCCTGCATACCCTCCTCCCCCCACCTCTGGGCAGAGTTCCTGCAGATTGGGGCTGGGCGGTCCTGCCTGGTGAGTCAGCGCTCAGCTATGTGCCCGCTCCTGCCCCGCCGCGCACTCCGACGGGGGCACTGCTTCAGGATGTGCCTGGTGGGTGGCTGGGACGCGGCCAGGCCCACACAGGACTGTGTGGCAGGGCCAGGGGTCACAGCCCAGGGCATGTAGGTCTCTAAGGACGGCTGACTTACGGGGCTGCAAGAGACGGGCAGCCCACTGCCCCTCAGCTTGGGGTCCCAGCCTGCATGGTGGGCAGGCTGAGGGGGCTCCTGGCGTGAGGCTCAGAAGCGAGGTGTGGCCTGTGGGGCACCCTAGGCCCAGCCACACTCAGGCGCCACTCCCTGTGGTGGGGGTGGCCCAGGGGATGGTGTGTGGTCCTGGCACTAGTAGGTGCCCCTCGAAGTCCCGGGCGCCCCCTGGGACTGTGACTGGCTGGGTGGGTGAGGAAACCCCTGGGTTTCCTGTGCCTTTGGGGCCAAGGGTGTGGCCGTGGGGGAGGGGCCACCTTCCTCCTTCCCTCCTCCCCGGGGTGGGCAGGGCGGGGTGGGGCTCCCGGGGCGGGACAGCCCTTCGAGGGAGTACAGCGGGCAGGGAGTGGCCACACCGACTCTGTGTGGCGCTGAGCTAGCGAGGGAGTCTGGTGGGGCGCCAGCCTGGGCCGCCCGTGCGCCACGAGCCGGAGCTCAGCACCTGGGGCCGCAGGACCGAGCGCGGAGGGGCGGGCGCCACCATGTCTCAGCACCGGCTCCGTGTGCCTGAGTCCGAGGGTCTGGGTCACAAGCGGACCAGCTCAGAGGACAACCTCTACCTGGCTGTGCTCAGGGCCTCAGAGGGCAAAAAAGGTAGTGGGCTCTCCCCGCTGGGCAGGAAGGGCCCACTTCCTGCTGCAGGAAGCCTGGCACCGGGTGGGGGTGGGGCCGCACTCCGAGGGTCTGAATGGAGGGGCAGAGCGTGTGCCCTGGCGCAGGTGCGGGGCTGCGGGTCTGGGGGCGGGGGGGGGGGGCAGGTAGCCACCGGTGCATGGAGAGAGCTGGCCCGAGCTGGCAAGGCTGGCAGTGGCCTCTGGATCTGGAGTACAGGGCCCTGGTGGGTGGGGGCTCTCTGTGCCCTGGGAAAGTCCACTGCCCTATTGGGAGGGTCCAGCTTCCCCCTCGTCACACCCCTGACCAGTCCTCGATCCCGGCGGGGAGAAGTTTTTTCTGCTCCCGGCTCCAGAGGTGGTGTGTGGGGGTGGGGCCGGCCAGGACGTGCTCTGTGGGCTTTGGGTGTGGCTGCCAGCTCTGGACTCTCCCGTCTGCACAGGGAGACAATACGGGGATTGAGCGGGGCACCCTGTGTGCCCAGCACCCCCAGGCCCCCACTGTGGGGGCAGAGCTGGCCGGGGGCTGGGCGCCTGACTCTCTGCCGGTCCGCTGGGAGGGAGCTGGGCCTCAGCGTATGATCCTGGGGCCCTCAGGTGTGTCTGCGTGGTGGTCCCCTCCTGGGGGCTCCCCTGGCTTCTCTCTGGCCACAGCTAACCCGGTCTTGTCTTTCCCAGATGAACGGGATCGTGTGCAGAAGAAAACCTTCACCAAGTGGGTCAACAAACACCTCATCAAGGTTGGTGGCGCGTGTGCGTGTGTGTGCGGTTGTGGGTGGAGGGGGGTGGAGGGGGGGTGGAGGGGGGTGTCCCTGGCCCTCCGGCCAGAACAAGGGCTGCCCCCACCGTTGGCCTGGGAGCTCACCTTTCATTTCTGAAACCTGTTATTTTCTGTCCCTTCCCTGCCCTCCCCCACGCTGCTCCTGCCTCCTGTCTCTCCCCCTCCTCCCCCTCCTCCTCCTCCGGGCTCTCCTGCTCTCCTGGTAGCACTGGAGGGCAGAGGTAGGTGCCTCCGTGGGGGCGGGGCATGTTTGGGGGTCCATGCCTGTCCCCCCTGCTGGGGCCGTGCGGCCAGCCTGATTCCTCTGCCCCCACAGGCCCAGAGACACATCAGCGACCTGTACGAAGACCTCCGGGATGGCCACAACCTCATCTCCCTGCTGGAGGTCCTCTCGGGGGACAGCCTGGTGCGTGCGCCCGCCCCCCACCCCCTCGAGCCCCGCCTGCCTTTCCCCCAGATACCCCTGCCTGCCTGCCTTCCTTGGGGCCTTTCCCGCGTGCCCGGCCCGCGTCCAGCCCAGCCGGGGCCCCTACTGCGTCTCCCAGCCTGGGAGAGGCCCCGACCCCCGTGCCACACGCGGGCTCCCGGCCCCGCTGGCGTCCGTGTCGGAGCCCCGACCCAGTAACCTCACGCTCTGCTCTGCTTTGGTTTCTCTGCTGCTTGGACTGTGAACCTTGGCCTCTGCCCTTTACCCTATGCCCTGCTCTGGCCGGGCAGCCAAGAGAGCGGGACGTAATCAGGAGCTCGCGCCTGGTGAGTGGCCGTGCCTGCTGCTAAGGCAGCGCATAGGCTCCCCACGACTGGGAGCCCAGCTCACCTGGGGCTGTGGCCCGTCCGGCCTGGCCCGCGCCTGGCGCTTGGTGGGGAGATGGCTGTGCATCCAGCTGCCTCATGTCCTGCCTGCTGCATTGCCCTGGGGGCCGGGCCTGGGGCCCCCCCGGCTGCCACCCCCTGCTGGGAGAACCCCTCCCTGTGTGCCACTGCCCTCCACCCTCGGCTTCCTGGCTATTGTCTCCTCCCGCCCCTTCCTTCCTTCCCACAGCCTGGGCCCGGCCCGTGGGCCAGTGGCCTCCCTTCTCCAGCTGGGGGGGCGGGGGGGGGGCAGGGGAAGGGCTGCCGGCCCGCTGGGGAAGACCCTCGGTGCAGCTACCGCGGGGCGATGTGAGGGCAGGCGGGGGCTGCGGCGGGCTCCGTGGCACTGACCGGCCACCCCTCTGCCCGCAGCCCCGGGAGAAGGGGAGGATGCGTTTCCACAAGCTGCAGAACGTTCAGATCGCCCTGGACTACCTCCGACACCGCCAGGTGAGGCTGCGCGCCTGGCCGCCGCCCCTCCCCGGCTGGCCTGAGGGTGCAACTGAGGGCTGCTTGCTCGTAGGTGAAGTTGGTGAACATCAGGAATGACGACATCGCTGACGGCAACCCCAAGCTGACCCTCGGGCTCATATGGACGATCATCCTGCACTTCCAGGTAGGGTCCCAGGGGCTGGCCCAGCACCCAGCACCCGCCTGCGTGTGTGGCTCCCAGAACCTCCCAGCCTTGCACTGCGCCCCGGCCTGTCCTTGCTCCATGGCCCGAGGGCCAGGCTTCTCTGCGAGGCCTGCCTGTACGTGGCCTCTGGCCCTGGCTGGGCAGGGCCCGCAGAGCCTCCCTGCAGAGGAATGCGTTTTGTGCGTGGTGCAGCCTCCTGCCCCGGGGAGGGTTTTGGAGAAGCAGCCGCTGCGCTGGCTGACTCACCCACCGCCTGCCCCTGCCGCACAGGAAGCCGCAAATCTGAGAGCTGAGCAGGCAGAGCCTGGCTGGCACGGCAGCTGAGTCATATAGGCTGGCAGGCCGACAGACAGACAGACAGCTGGGGACAGGCAGGCGGGTGTGCACCTAGACAGGTGGGCAGACCTGGGCTTGAAGGGCTGGACTAAGTGCGGGGCCTGGCAGTCAGCCATACCATGCCCGGCCCCCGGAGACCCAGAAACCACCCCCCGCCCCCAAGCTTGCAGTCAGAGAGGGGGCTGACCTAGCCCCCACTCTCATGGTGACAGCCGTTTCTAGGCCTGGGGCTCCTGGGCAAGCTCTGGTGGCCACAGGAGCTCTGACTTCCGTGGCAGCCGCTGGCCAGAGTGGCCTGGGCCTGCCGCACTGAGGTGCGGTTCCCACGTACCCCAAACACCCCCGTGCGCTCGGGTGAGAGGTTGGGGAGCCAGGCAGGGCGTGTGGCTGAGGTCCCGCCTCCTGCCCGCCGCGCGGGGCAGATCTCCGACATCCAGGTGAGCGGGCAGTCGGAGGACATGACGGCCAAAGAGAAGCTGTTGCTGTGGTCGCAGCGCATGGTTGAAGGCTACCAGGGCCTGCGCTGTGACAACTTCACTTCCAGCTGGCGCGACGGCCGCCTCTTCAATGCCATCATTCATCGGCACAAGTAGGTGGCCTGGGGTGCCCTGGAGCACCTCAGCTGGGCAACTTCAAACAAGTTGGGGCAGGGATGGTGGCGGGAGGGGCGTCTGCCGCCGACAGCAACGTGCGTCCGCAGGCAGCTGAGTGCTGGTGCCAGCCCACCCCTCCAGAAGGGTGCAGGCAGGCCCAGCCCCACCCACACCCCTCCCTCTGACCAGGGCCTTTCCAGAGGCCCCGCTGGCTTCCTCAAGGTCGAGGGGGCGGGGAGGCCAGCGTCAGCCCCACGTGGATGCCCCAGAAAGGGCCGGGGTGGCCAGACCTCACTGAGGGGGTACAGTCCTCAGGGGACCCCAGCCCCACCCTAGGATGTGGGGCCCGGCGGGCAGGGCAGCTGCAGGCTGACCCGTACCCTCACTCGGTGTATTCCACCCTGCGCCCGTGCCCACTGGAGGCCCCTTGAGATCCAGGGGCCGAGGCCCAAAGCCGGCGTCGGCACACAGGGCCGCGTAGGTGGGCTGCATCGGGCACTAGTGGGCGGGCGGGCAAGTGTGGGGTTGGGGCTGTGTGCTTGCAGGGATGTGTGGGGGAAGCTGGTTCTTGCGTCCCTGTCTCTGTGCCACCTGCCCGGTGGCCCTCACCGTCCCACCCGCCCCTGTGCTCCAGGCCCGCGCTCATCGACATGAACAAGGTGTACCGTCAGACCAACCTTGAGAACCTGGACCAGGCCTTCTCCGTGGCGGAGCGGGACTTGGGAGTGACCCGCCTCCTGGACCCTGAGGGTGCGTGCCGCCGCCCCTCCTCCCTCTCCCCTGCGTGCCTGCTCACTGCCCCCCCTCTGACGCCCGCCCCTCCCCCACAGACGTCGACGTGCCTCAGCCCGACGAGAAGTCCATCATCACCTACGTCTCCTCCCTGTACGACGCCATGCCCCGGGTGCCCGATGTGCAGGACGGGGTGAAGGCCAATGTGAGGGGGAGGGGAGGGGAGGGGCGCGGGGGGCGGGGAGGGCAGGAGGCCCCGCAGCCCCTCACGCCCCTCCCCCACCCCCAGGAGCTGCAGCTGCGCTGGCAGGAGTACCGGGAGCTGGTGCTGCTGTTGCTGCAGTGGGTCCGGCACCACACGGCTGCCTTCGAGGAGCGCAGGTTCCCCTCCAGCTTTGAGGAGATCGAGGTGGGCCCATCCTCTGCCCCAGCTCCCGCACCCCCTGCGGGGCCCGGGCCTGGCTGCTGACACCCTGCTCTCCGCAGATTTTGTGGTGCCAGTTCTTGAAGTTTAAGGAGACGGAGCTTCCGGCCAAGGAGGCAGACAAGAACCGGTCCAAGGGCATCTACCAGTTCCTGGAGGTGAGCAGGGGTCCTGGGGGGCGGCGGGGGGGGCGGCGGGGGGGGCGGCGTCCACGCGCCTGGAGCCTGGGGCACAGCTGCATTGCTGGGCTCCTGGGACCCGGGCTGTTCGGTTTGGGCAGGCTGGAGGGCCAGGCACCGCTCTGAGCTGGACCCCTGCCCACAGGGTGCGGTGCAAGCGGGCCAGCTTAAGGTGCCCCCCGGGTACCACCCATTGGATGTGGAGAAGGAGTGGGGCAAGCTGCACGTGGCCATCCTGGAGCGAGAGAAGCAGCTCCGGGCGGAGTATGAGAGGTGGGTGGGGGTGGGGGTGGGGGTGGGGGAGGGGGAGGCCAAGGGTGGGGCCCTGTGGCGGGCGGGAAGCCACCCGAGAGTGAGTCACTGCTTGGGGAGGAAACCACCCCCCCAGGCTGGGAATCCCACACTGGGGCCAGCTCAGCTGTGAGCAGCAGGCCAGCAGCGGGAGGGCGTCCAGTCTGTAGCCGGGAGCCTGGTGGGCGGACTGTGCTCACGCTGGCTCCCGTGGGTGCTGTGGGCCGCAGGCTGGAGTGTCTTCAGCGCATCGTGAGCAAGCTGCAGATGGAGGCCGGGCTGTGCGAGGAGCAGCTGAACCAGGCTGACAGCCTGCTGCAGTCGGTGAGGGGAGGGGCCGGCGGTGGCACGGGGCGGGGAGGCCGCAGGGAGGCTGGACACCCCGAGCCTGCCACGCCCCGTGGCCAGTGGGTGGAGAGCAGGCCCGGCCCCTTTCCTGCTGTGCCGCCAACTCTGATGGCTCACTGCTGGCAGAGCTGGCTTCCGGGCAGGGGGCAGGACGCAGGAGACGCCGCTGTGCTCTGTTGCAGGCCTGTCTGAGAGGCGGGCTGGTGGGAGGAGGTGGTGGGGAGCACTCCAGACCCACAGGGCCCAGCAGGGCCAGGACTTGGTGGACGAGAGGCTGGGGCATGGGAGGAGGCGGCCAGGAGAGGTTGGGCCCCGTGGACCGAGTGGAACCGGGGGTTCCCCTAGAGGGCCCGGGGCTGGCCATCCGGCCCGAAGCGCATGTTAAGAGCTAGTGCAGGGCTGGGGGGTGGCGGGGAGAGGATGGGCCAGGGCCCTGGAGGCAGCTGTGGGTACCGCCCGCAGGATGTCCGCCTGCTGGCCGCAAACAAGCCTCCACAGCGGGCGGCCGAGGTGGAGCGGGACCTGGACAAGGCAGACGCCATGATCCGGCTGCTGTTCAACGACGTGCAGACCCTCAAGGACGGCCGCCACCCGCTGGGGGAGCAGATGTACCGCAGGTGGGCCGCGGCCGTGCCGGGGGGCGGGCTCCAGCAGCCCGGCCTCCGCTCAGCCCTGACTCCCCCCGCTGTCCCCAGGGTGTACCGCCTGCACGAGCGCCTGGTGGCCATCCGAACCGAGTACAACCTCCGGCTGAAGGCGGGCGTAGCTGCGCCTGTGACCCAGGTGACCCAGGTGACGGTGCAGAGCACACAGAGGCGGCCCGAGCTCGAGGACGCCTCCCTGCGCTACCTGCAGGGCCTGCTGGCCTGGGTGGAGGAGAACCAGCGGCGGGTGGACGGCGCCGAGTGGGGCGGGGACCTGCCCAGCGTGGAGGCGCAGCTGGGCAGCCACCGGGGCCTGCACCAGTCCATCGAGGAGTTCCGGGCCAAGATCGAGCGTGCGCGAGCCGACGAGGTGTGCGGGCGCCCGGGGGCGGGCCTGGGGCGGGGGCAGCCCCGGCTGCGGAGGGCTTACGCCTGTGCCCCCCACAGGGACAGCTCTCCCCAGCCCCCCGGGGCGCCTACCGGGACTGCCTGGGCCGGTTGGACCTGCAGTACGCCAAGCTGCTGGTGAGTGGGGGTGGGGGTGCAGGGGCGCGGGAGGCGGGGTGGCGGTGCTGGGGCTGCTGACCCCACTCTTGCCTGCCTGCAGAACTCCTCCAAGGCCCGTCTCCGTGCCCTGGAGGGCCTGCATGCCTTCGTGGCAGCTGCCACCAAAGAGCTGATGTGGCTCAGTGAGAAGGAGGAGGAGGAGGTGGGCTTCGACTGGGGGGAGCACAACTCCAACATGGCTTCCAAGAAGGAGAGCTACTCGGTGAGGTCACCTTCTAGAGCTTTCTGCGGCTGTCCTGCCCCAGTTGGGTGTCAGGGCACTGGCTGGTCTTCCCCTGGGAACCTTGGAGGGTGCTTGTGGGAGAGCAGTGGACCCTGGTGTGGCCCCGACACCATCCCTGAGACCCGCTGCCTGTGCGTCAGGCCCTGATGCGTGAGCTGGAGCTGAAGGAAAAGAAAATCAAGGAGATTCAGAGCACCGGGGACCGGCTGCTGCGGGAGGGGCACCCTGCTCGGCCTACAGTGGAGGTGGGGGCGGGCCGTGGGCACCCCGGGGGCCGGGGGTGGGGGCGGGCCGTGGGGACCCTGGAGGCTGGGGGGGACCCCGGGGGCCGGGGGTGGGGGCGGGCCGTGGGCACCCCGGGGGCCTGACCGGGTGTGGGTGGTGCCAGTCCTTCCAGGCCGCGCTGCAGACCCAGTGGAGCTGGATGCTGCAGCTGTGCTGCTGTATCGAGGCGCACCTGAAAGAGAACACGGCCTATTTCCAGGTGAGGAGCGGGCCCCTCACCCCTGCCTCAGCATCCCCACAGAGCCCCGGACCACGACCGGGGGGCTCGAGGCCCCTCCCTGCGCCCATTAACGCCCAGCTCACGGGGTCTGAGCCGCCCTGGGGCCCCGAGTGACCCCTCCTCGCTTCCTAGTTCTTCTCGGACGTGCGGGAGACGGAGGAGCAGCTGGGGAAGCTGCAGGAGACGCTGCGCAGGAAGTACAGCTGTGACCGCGCCATCACCGTCACGCGCCTGGAGGACTTGCTGCAGGATGCCCAGGTGGGTTGACTGCCTGGGACGCCCCTGCTGGCTCAGGGCTCGCCCGCAGAGAGGTGGGTGCTGAGGCCCGGAGGGAGGAGGGCAGGCAGCTGTCAGCAGGGAGGGAATGGCACGGGGGTCGGCGAAGGCTGGGAAATCGTCCCGGGAGAGGCACGAGAGAGACGGGCAGTTTCCAGGTGGACTCTGACCGCAGCCTTGGACAGTCGTTCACGGGGCTGAGCCCCTTGGAGGGGCCGGGTGGGAGGAGGCGGATGACCTTCAGTGGGAGGGGGAGAGGTCGTGTTCGACCAGAGTGCGGTGGGGGGGGGGGGGGGGGGGGGGGGGGGGCGGCGGCGAGCCCTGGGGTGCTGCCCCAGCCGTGCCTGCTGCTCTCAGGTGCCCAGCCCACTGTGTTCCAGGGCCAGCAGGAGGGTCCCCGTGGTTTGGGGGCAGAGGTGGGGCACCAGAAGGGCTGCGTCTTCACGGGGCCTCACCTAGGCGCAGGGTGTCTGGGTGCCGGCCGTGGCCCCTGAGCCGCCCTCCCCTGGCAGGACGAGAAGGAGCAGCTTGGCGAGTACAGGGCGCACCTGTCCGGCCTGGCCAAGCGGGCCAAGACCGTCGTGCAGCTGAAGCCCCGAAGCCAAGCGCACCCCGCGCGGGGCCGCGTGCCTCTGCTGGCCGTGTGTGACTACAAGCAGGTGGAGGTGAGGGCCAGGCTGAGGGGGTTTCTCAGTGGGCGGGGCCGGGCGGGGCCCCCCGTGACAGCGCCGGCTCCCCACAGGTCACGGTGCACAAGGGTGACGAGTGGCAGCTGGTGGGCCCCGCGCAGCCGTTCCACTGGAAGGTGCTCAGCAGCTCCGGCGGTGAGGCCGCCGTGCCCTCCGTGTGCTTCCTCGTGCCCCCGCCCAACCAGGAGGCCCAGGAAGCCGTCGCCAGGTGGGTGGCCCGGGGGCGGCGGCTGGAGCGGGTGGCGCGGGCTGGTGCCCGGAGGCCGCTGACCGCGCTCCCCACCTGCCAGGCTGGAGGCCCAGCACCAGGCCCTGGTCACGCTGTGGCACCAGCTGCACGTGGACATGAAGAGCCTGCTGGCGTGGCAGAGCCTCAGCCGGGACGTGCAGCTCATCCGCTCCTGGTCCCTCGTCACGGTATGCCTTCCCCACGGGGGGGGGGCGCCCTCGGGGTGGGGGTGAGGGGCGGCCGCTCCCGGGCCGGGGCCCGCTCGCCCCCGCTCAGCCCCGAGTGCCACCCGCAGTTCCGGACCCTGAAGCCCGAGGAGCAGCGGCAGGCCCTGCGCAGCCTGGAGCTCCACTACCAGGCCTTCCTGAGGGACAGTCAGGACGCCGGCGGCTTCGGGCCTGAGGACCGGCTGCAGGCGGAGCGCGAGTACGGCTCGTGCAGCCGCCACTACCAGCAGCTCCTGCAGAGCGCCGAGCAGGGTAGGCGGCGGGCAGGCCCCGGCGGGCGGGCGGCGGCGGGCGGCGGGCGGGCGGCTGAGCAGGGTGCGTCCCCAGGCGAACAGCAGGAGTCCCACTGTCAGCGCTGCATCTCGGAGCTCGAGGACATCCGGCTGCAGCTGGACGCCTGCGAGACCCGCACCGTGCACCGCCTGCGGCTGCCGCTGGACAAGGAGCCGGCGCGGGAGTGTGCCCAGCGCATCGCCGAGCAGCAGGCAGGCACCGGCCCGTCCCTGCCCCCCTCCCCGCCCCCCCCCCCCCCAAAGGGGCGCCGGGTGGCGGGCTCCAAGAGTCAGCTTGTCTCCTACCCGGTTTCTCCTCAGAAAGCACAGGCCGAGGTGGAGGGGCTGGGCAAGGGGGTCGCCCGGCTCTCTGCCGAGGCCGAGAAGGTCCTGGCCCTGCCCGAGCCGTCACCCGCTGCCCCCACTTTGCGCTCAGAGCTGGAACTGACCCTGGGCAAGCTGGAGCAGGTCCGCAGCCTGTCCGCCATTTACCTGGAGAAGTGAGTGCGCCTGTGGGGGTCGGGGGGGCTGTGGCCGCGGGGGAGCCCTGAGTGGGCCTGAGTGCTCCGCCCCGGCAGAGGACAGGCTGGTGGGTCGGGGACAGGGTCGAGGAGGAAGGATCTACTGATGGATCTGGCCAAGGGGCAGGCATGGACCGTGGTGGTAGTCGTGGATGTGGCCAGAAGGGTCAGCCTGACGTGGCCTCAAGATGGGACTCCCGGGGGCCTGACGTCGGGCAGGGGTCAGGCGTGGCTCACTGGGGCACGGGGCTGTGGGGCACCAGGGCCTAGGGGCGCAGGCGCGGGCAAGAACCCAAGGAAGAGCTGAGTGAGGAAGATTACAAGGCGGGGGTGGCCCCTGGCCAGTTAGATTCAGATAGGGCTCTGGCTCAGCCAGAGGTGGGGAGAGGAACTGCAGAGGGCAGGGGTGGGGGGTGCGGAGGGTGAGCGGGCCAGACGCTCAGGTCTTTGTGAGGGGCCTGTTTCCCTGTCAGTCTCCCCACTCCCCTCCCCATGGTCCTCGCTCACTGCCCCCAGGGAGATGCAGTCCTTATCAGGTGCCTTCCTCTGCTGGCCCCTCGCCACCCACCCACAGGCACTGTTTTTTACGTTTGCTGTTCATTTTGGCACATGTGTTCACATGGTTCAGGCTCTCTCGGGAGGGTGGTGTGCAATCATCCACCCGCTCCCTCAGTCTCACCGATGACCGGGCTCCAAGGGCCCGGTGACAGTCTGTGACATTCTTACACTGTCACGAAAGTAAACGACGCGTCTAACCGTTAGCCATCCTCTCTTTGCGAAGGCAAACACGGTCTTTCAGGGGAGTGTCGCCACGTGGCACGTGGCACTGCCCCTTACCCAGTCTGGGGGCTCGCCCAGGCCCCAGGGCAGCAGAGCGGCTGTCTCTTCCGCCTCAGGGTCTCGGAGCTTGCCGTGTCCTGGACATAAGCTGTCCCCAGGACTCCGTGCACAGCTGAAGTGTCCCTGTGTTCCAGAGGTCCCCAACCACCCTCTCCCCGAGGCCCCCGCTCCCCCCGGAGTCTGTGACCCAGGGGCGAGCCGGGCCCCAGGGCTCTGGTCCCAGTGACGGCTTTGCCACGCGCGTACGCCCGCCGGCCCCTCGTGACGCTCGTTCTTCCTGCAGGCTCAAGACCATCAGCCTGGTGATCCGCAGCACGCAGGGCGCCGAGGAGGTGCTCAGGGCACACGAGGAGCAGCTCAAGGAGGCCCAGGCCGTGCCCGCCACCCTCCCGGAGCTTGAGGCCACCAAGGCCGCGCTGAAGGTACGGCTGCCGGGCCTGCGCCTCGGCGAGCGGGGCCAGGGGCACCGGGGGCCAGAGGAGGGTCCCTGGGGCTGAACCGCGCCCGCCTCTCTGGCCCCCGACAGAAGCTGCGGGCGCAAGCGGAGGCGCAGCAGCCGGTGTTCGATGCCCTGCGGGACGAGCTGCGGGGGGCGCAGGAGGTGGGCGAGCGGCTGCAGCGGCAGCACGGCGAGCGGGACGTGGAGGTGGAGCGCTGGCGGGAGCGCGTCGCCCCGCTGCTGGAGCGCTGGCAGGCGGTGCTGGCCCAGGCCGACGTGCGGCAGCGCGAGCTGGAGCAGCTGGGCCGCCAGCTTCGGTACTACCGGGAGAGCGCGGACCCGCTGGGCGCCTGGCTGCAGGACGCCAAGCGGCGGCAGGAGAAGATCCAGGCTGTGCCGCTGGCCGACAGCGCGGCCGTGCGGGAGCAGCTGCAGCAGGAGAAGGTGGGTGCGGGCCGGCCGTGGGCGGGAGGGGGGCTGCAGCGGCGCTCGGCGGCCACTGACCCCCTCCCCCCACCGCCGCCAGGCGCTGCTGCAGGAAATCGAGCGGCACGGGGAGAAGGTGGAGGAGTGCCAGAGGCTCGCGAAGCAGTACATCAACGCCATCAAGGTGAGGCTCCCTGGCTTCCTGCGACCCTCGCGGAGGCCTGGCCTCTCCCAGAAGTCTTGCCGGGTCCCCAGGGGGCACCCTGAACCCAGGCCACGCTGGTGAAAGCCTGGGGCGGGTTGGGGGGCAGGGTGAGGGGGGGGTGGAGCTGGCGGCTGACCACGTCTCCTCGCAGGACTATGAGCTCCAGCTGGTCACGTACAAGGCGCAGCTCGAGCCTGTGGCCTCCCCAGCCAAGAAGCCCAAGGTCCAGTCTGGGTCTGAGAGCGTCATCCAGGAGGTAGGGCCACGGGTGGGGCTGGTGGGGCCGGGTGGGCGGCCTGGCCCGTGGCTCGTGGCAGGGCTGACGGCGTCCGCGTGCTTCCGCCTGCCCCCCAGTACGTGGACCTGCGGACCAGGTACAGCGAGCTGACCACGCTCACGAGTCAGTACATCAAGTTCATCAGTGAGGCCCTGCGGCGCATGGAGGAGGAGGAGGTACGGCCCGCGGGGGGTGGGGTGCCGTCCTCCCGCCCAGACGCTGCCCCTGGGAACCTGTCTGGGACCAGTTAGCACAGCTCCTCCCGCCTCCTGCCTGGGGCCGCCAGCACCCCCCCGCCCCCCGCCCCCCGCAGCACGGCCTGCCCCACCTTGGCCTGCGCTGCCCTGCTCCCCCCCGCCCCCGGTGGCTGGCGCCGCCTTTCTCCTCTGTTGGCACGCGCCCCCAGCCAGGCGCCCTGCTGGCACCGTGGTGTGTGCTCCCCCTCGGGATCCCACGCTGCCTCTGCGCTTGGCCACCTGCTCTGGAAGAGCCGGGAGAGGGTCAGATCACACGGCCGGGGCGGGTGGTCCTGGAGCGTCTCGGGGGCCAGGGTGGCTGCCTGTCCTGTGCCCCCTGCTTCCTGGGTAGACGCGCCGTCTGGCTTGCAAGGCCCTCGGGTCCGCCCTGCCGTCTCACGCTGGCCGGCCCTCCCCCTGCGGGGGGGCAGCAGCAGGCCGAGGTCGGGAGAGGGGGTGTCCACGGGGCTCCGGCAGGGCTGTGTGGTGGGTGCGGCTCGCACGCCCTGCGAACTTCCTGCTTTGCTCTCTCTCTCTCTCTCCCCGTCCGTCTGTCTCCATCGCCTGTCTGCGGGAAGAGGGGAGGACGCCTGGGCCTCCTTCCCCAGGCTGGTGAGCACGGTGGGGCCGGGCTGCGCTCGCTGCCCCGAGTGCCCTGGGCGGGTGCACGCTGTCTCCCTCGGCCGGGCTGTGACCTCTGTCCTCCCCCGCCCCCCCCCCACCTCCCGCACCGCGCTGTCGGAGTGAACTGTGGCGGTGCCGTGTCATGTGAGCGCCTGGCCGCCCGCTCCGCGCTCACCGCTCTCTCTGGTTCTCTCCCTCTCTCTGCCGCGGCCGCAGAGGCTGGCTGAGCAGCAGCGGGCAGAGGAGCGGGAGCGGCTGGCCGAGGTGGAGGCCGCGCTGGAGAAGCAGCGGCAGTTGGCCGAGGCGCACGCCCAGGCGAAGGCGCAGGCCGAGCAGGAGGCCGAGGAGCTGCAGCGGCGCATGCAGGAGGAGGTGGCGCGGCGGGAAGAGGCGGCGGTGGACGCGCAGCAGCAGAAGCGCAGCATCCAGGAGGAGCTGCAGCACCTGCGGCAGAGCTCGGAGGCCGAGATCCAGGCCAAGGCCCGGCAGGCGGAGGCCGCCGAGCGCAGCCGGCTGCGCATCGAGGAGGAGATCCGCGTGGTGCGTCTGCAGCTGGAGGCGACCGAGCGCCAGCGGGGCGGGGCCGAGGGCGAGCTGCAGGCGCTGCGCGCGCGCGCGGAGGAGGCCGAGGCGCAGAAGCGGCAGGCGCAGGAGGAGGCGGAGCGCCTGCGGCGGCAGGTGCAGGACGAGAGCCAGCGCAAGCGGCAGGCGGAGGCGGAGCTGGCCCTGCGCGTCGCGGCCGAGGCCGAGGCGGCTCGCGAGAAGCAGCGGGCGCTGCGGGAGCTGGAGGACCTGCGGCTGCAGGCCGAGGAGGCCGAGCGGCGCCTGCGGCAGGCGGAGGCCGAGCGCGCGCGCCAGGTGCAGGCGGCGCTGGAGACGGCGCAGCGCAGCGCGGCGGCGGAGCTGCAGAGCAAGCGCGCCTCGTTCGCGGAGAAGACGGCGCAGCTGGAGCGCACGCTGCAGGAGGAGCACGTGGCTGTGGCGCAGCTGCGGGAGGAGGCGGAGCGGCGCGCCCAGCAGCAGGCCGAGGCCGAGCGCGCGCGCGAGGAGGCCGAGCAGGAGCTGGAGCGCTGGCGGCTGAAGGCCAACGAGGCGCTGCGGCTGCGGCTGCAGGCGGAGGAGGTGGCGCAGCAGAAGAGCCTGGCGCAGGCGGAGGCGGAGAAGCAGAAGGAGGAGGCCGAGCGGGAGGCGCGGCGCCGCGGCAAGGCGGAGGAGCAGGCCGTGCGGCAGCGGGAGCTGGCGGAGCAGGAGCTGGAGCGGCAGCGGCAGCTGGCGGAGGGCACCGCCCAGCAGCGCCTGGCGGCGGAGCAGGAGCTGATCCGGCTGCGCGCCGAGACGGAGCAGGGGGAGCAGCAGCGGCAGCTGCTGGAAGAGGAGCTGGCGCGCCTGCAGCGGGAGGCGGCGGCCGCGGCGCAGAAGCGCCAGGAGCTGGAGGCGGAGCTGGCCAAGGTGCGCGCCGAGATGGAGGTGCTGCTGGCCAGCAAGGCGCGCGCCGAGGAGGAGTCCCGCTCCACCAGCGAGAAGTCCAAGCAGAGGCTGGAGGCCGAGGCCGGCCGCTTCCGCGAGCTGGCGGAGGAGGCCGCGCGCCTGCGCGCCCTGGCGGAGGAGGCCAAGCGGCAGCGGCAGCTCGCGGAGGAGGACGCGGCGCGGCAGCGCGCGGAGGCGGAGCGCGTGCTCGCCGAGAAGCTGGCCGCCATCGGGGAGGCGACGCGGCTCAAGACGGAGGCGGAGATCGCGCTCAAGGAGAAGGAGGCGGAGAACGAGCGCCTGCGGCGGCTGGCGGAGGACGAGGCTTTCCAGCGGCGGCGGCTGGAGGAGCAGGCGGCCCAGCACAAGGCGGACATCGAGGAGCGGCTGGCGCAGCTGCGCCGCGCGTCGGAGAGCGAGCTGGAGCGGCAGAAGGGGCTGGTGGAGGACACGCTGCGGCAGCGGCGGCAGGTGGAGGACGAGATCCTGGCCCTCAAGGCGAGCTTCGAGAAGGCGGCCGCCGGCAAGGCGGAGCTGGAGCTGGAGCTGGGGCGCATCCGCAGCTCCGCCGAGGACACGCTGCGCAGCAAGGAGCGGGCGGAGCAGGAGGCGGCGCGGCAGCGGCAGCTGGCGGCCGAGGAGGAGCAGCGCCGCCGCGAGGCCGAGGAGCGCGTGCAGAAGAGCCTGGCGGCCGAGGAGGAGGCGGCGCGGCAGCGCAAGTGCGCCCTCGAGGAGGTGGAGCGGCTCAAGGCCAAAGTGGAGGAGGCGCGGCGCCTGCGCGAGCGCGCGGAGCAGGAGTCGGCCCGGCAGCTGCAGCTGGCGCAGGAGGCGGCCCAGAAGCGGCTGCAGGCGGAGGAGAAGGCGCACGCCTTCGCGGTGCAGCAGAAGGAGCAGCAGCTGCAGCAGACGCTGCAGCAGGAGCAGAGCGTGCTGGAGCGGCTGCGGGCCGAGGCGGAGGCGGCCCGGCGCGCGGCCGAGGACGCGGAGGAGGCGCGCGAGCGCGCCGAGCGGGAGGCGGCGCAGTCGCTGCGGCAGGTGGAGGAGGCGGAGCGGCTGAAGCAGCTGGCGGAGGAGCAGGCGCAGGCCCGGGCGCAGGCGCAGGCCGCCGCGGAGAAGCTGCGCAAGGAGGCGGAGCAGGAGGCGGCGCGCCGGGCGCAGGCCGAGCAGGCCGCCCTGAAGCAGAAGCAGGTGGCCGACGCCGAAATGGAGAAGCACAAGAAGTTCGCCGAGCAGACCCTGCGGCAGAAGGCGCAGGTGGAGCAGGAGCTGACCACGCTGCGGCTGCAGCTGGAGGAGACGGACCACCAGAAGGGCATCCTGGACGAGGAGCTGCAGCGGCTGAAGGCAGAGGTGACGGAGGCCGCCCGCCAGCGCAGCCAGGTGGAGGAGGAGCTCTTCTCCGTGCGCGTGCAGATGGAGGAGCTCGGCAAGCTGAAGGCGCGCATCGAGGCGGAGAACCGCGCGCTCATCCTGCGCGACAAGGACAACACGCAGCGCTTCCTGCAGGAGGAGGCGGAGAAGATGAAGCAGGTGGCCGAGGAGGCGGCGCGGCTGAGCGTGGCCGCCCAGGAGGCGGCGCGGCTGCGGCAGCTGGCCGAGGAGGACTTGGCGCAGCAGCGGGCCCTGGGCGAGAAGATGCTCAAGGAGAAGATGCAGGCCGTGCAGGAGGCCACCCGGCTCAAGGCCGAGGCCGAGCTGCTCCAGCAGCAGAAGGAGCTGGCGCAGGAGCAGGCCCGGCAGCTGCAGGAGGACAAGGAGCAGATGGCCCAGCAGCTGGCCCAGGAGACGCAGGGCTTCCAGCGGACCCTGGAGGCGGAGCGGCAGCGGCAGCTGGAGATGAGCGCCGAGGCCGAGCGCCTCAAGCTGCGCGTGGCTGAGATGAGCCGGGCCCAGGCCCGGGCCGAGGAGGACGCCCAGCGCTTCCGCAGACAGGCCGAGGAGATCGGCGAGAAGCTGCACCGCACCGAGCTCGCCACGCAGGAGAAGGTGACCCTGGTGCAGACGCTGGAGATCCAGCGGCAGCAGAGCGACCGTGACGCTGAGCGCCTGCGGGGCGCCATCGCGGAGCTGGAGCGCGAGAAGGACAAGCTCAAGGAGGAGGCCAAGCTGCTGCAGCTGAAGTCCGAGGAGGTACCGGCCCTCCCCGCCCGCGCACGTGGGCGGGCCCCGGGCGGGGCCCTGCTCCGGGGACGCCCCCGATGTCCCTGACCCTCTCCCTCTCTGCCCCCCTTTGCAGATGCAGGCTGTGCAGCAGGAGCAGCTGGTGCAGGAGACGCGAGCCCTCCAGCAGAGCTTCCTGTCTGAGAAGGACAGCCTTCTGCAGCGGGAGCACTTCATCGAGCAGGAGAAGGCCAAGCTGGAGCAGCTCTTCCAGGACGAGGTGGCCAAGGCGCAGAAGCTGCGGGAGGAGCAGGAGCGGCAGCAGCGGCAGATGGAGGAGGAGAGGCAGCGGCTGGTGGCCAGCATGGAGGAGGCCCGGCAGCGCCAGCACGAGGCCGAGGAGGGCGTGCGGCGCAAGCAGGAGGAGCTGCAGCTGCTGGAGCAGCAGCGGCAGCAGCAGGAGAAGCTTCTGGCGGAGGAGAACCAGCGGCTGCGTGAGCGGCTGCAGCGCCTGGAGGAGGAGCACCGGGCCGCACTGGCGCACTCAGAGGAGATCGCCGCCTCGCAGGCCGCGACCGCCGGAGCCCTGCCCAATGGCCGGGATGCCCATGACGGCCCGGCGGCGGAGGCGGAGCCCGAGCATGCCTTCGATGGCCTTCGGCGGAAGGTGCCGGCCCTGCGGCTGCAGGAGGCGGGCGTCCTGAGCGCCGAGGACCTGCAGCAGCTGGTCCAGGGCCGCACAACCGTGGCTGAGCTCAGTCAGAGGGACAACGTGCGTGGCTACCTGCAGGGCCGCAGCGGCGTTGCCGGGCTGCTGCTGACGCCCACCAATGAGAAGCTGAGCGTCTACGCGGCCCTCCGGAGGCAGCTGCTGAGCCCAGGCACGGCTCTCATCCTGCTCGAGGCCCAAGCCGCCTCCGGTTTCCTCTTGGACCCCGTGCGGAACCGACGGCTGACCGTCAATGAGGCCGTGAAGGAGGGCATCGTGGGCCCCGAGCTGCACCACAAGCTGCTGTCGGCCGAGCGCGCCGTCACCGGCTACAAGGACCCCTACACCGGGGAGCAGATCTCCCTCTTCCAGGCCATGAAGAAGGACCTCATCGTGCGCGACCACGGCGTCCGCCTGCTGGAGGCCCAGATCGCCACGGGCGGCATCATCGACCCGGTGCACAGCCACCGCCTGCCCGTGGACGTGGCCTACCAGCGCGGCTACTTCGACGAAGAGATGAGCCGCGTCCTGGCGGACCCGTGCGACGACACCAAGGGCTTCTTCGACCCCAACACGCACGAGAACCTCACCTACCTGCAGCTGCTGGAGCGCTGCGTGGAGGACCCCGAGACGGGCCTGCGCCTGCTGCCCCTCACAGACCAGGCTGCCAAGGGTCGGGAGCTGGTCTACACCGACTCGGAGGCCCGGGACGTGTTCGAGAAAGCCACCGTGTCTGCGCCATTTGGCAAGTTCCGGGGCAAGACGGTGACCATCTGGGAAATCATCAACTCCGAGTACTTCACGGCAGAGCAGCGGCGGGATCTGGTGCGGCAGTTCCGCACGGGCAAGGTCACCGTGGAGAAGATCATCAAGATCGTCATCACGGTGGTCGAGGAGCACGAGCAGAAAGGGCAGCTCTGCTTCCAGGGTCTGCGGGCCCTGGTCCCTGCTGCCGAGCTGCTCGAGAGCGGTGTCATCGACCGCGACCTCTACCGCCAGCTGCAGAAGGGCGAGCGCTCAGTGCAAGAGGTGGCCGAGGTGGATGCTGTGCGGCGGGCCCTGCGGGGTAGTGACGTCATCGCAGGGGTGTGGCTGGAAGAGGCAGGACAGAGGCTGAGCATCTACGAGGCCCTGAAGAAAGACTTGCTGCAGCCGGAGGCAGCTGTGGCACTTCTGGAGGCCCAGGCTGGCACCGGGCACGTCATCGACCCCGCCACAAGCGCCCGGCTCACCGTGGACGAGGCGGTGCGTGCTGGCCTGGTGGGGCCCGAGCTGCATGAGAAGTTGCTGTCGGCCGAGAAGGCCGTGACCGGCCACAAAGACCCCTACTCGGGGCAGAGCGTCTCTCTGTTCCAGGCCCTAAAGAAGGGCCTCATCCCCAGGGAGCAGGGCTTGCGCCTGCTGGATGCCCAGCTGTCCACAGGTGGCATCGTGGACCCAAGCAAGAGCCACCGTGTGCCCGTGGACGTCGCCTATGCCCGTGGCTACCTGGACGAGGAGACCAGCCGAGCCCTGTCGGCGCCCAGGGACGACGCCAAGACCTACTCCGACCCCCGCACACAAGAGCCGGTCACCTACAGCCAGCTGCAGCGGCAGTGCCGGTCCGACCCGCTCACGGGGCTGAGCCTGCTGCCACTCTCGGAGAAGGAGGCCCGGGCCCGGCGGGAGGGACTCTGCTCTGAGCTGCAGGCTCGCGAGACCTTTCAGAAGACCCCCGTCGAGGTCCCCGTGGGCAGCTTTAAGGGCAAGACAGTGACTGTGTGGGAGCTCCTCAGCTCCGAGTACTTCACGGCGGAGCAGAGGCAAGAGCTAGTGCGGCAGTTCCGCACGGGCACGGTCACTGTGGAGAAGATCATCAAGATCATGATCACCATCGTGGAAGAGGTGGAGACCGTGCGCCGGGAGAGGCTGTCTTTCAGCGGCCTCCGCGCCCCGGTGCCAGCCAGCGAGCTCCTGGCTGCCGGCGTCCTCAGCAAGGTCCAGTTCGAGCAGCTCAAGGACGGCAAAACGTCCGTGAAAGACCTGTCGGAGGTGGGCTCCGTGCGTACGCTCCTCCAGGGCAGTGGCTGCCTGGCCGGCATCTACCTGGAGGACTCCAAGGAGAAGGTGACCATCTACGAGGCCATGCGGCGCGGCCTGCTGAGGCCCAGCACGGCCACTCTCCTGCTCGAGGCCCAGGCAGCCACCGGCTTTCTGGTGGACCCCGTGAGGAACCAGCGCCTGTATGTCCACGAGGCCGTGAAGGCGGGCGTCGTGGGGCCCGAGCTGCACGAGAAGCTGCTGTCGGCCGAGAAGGCCGTGACCGGCTACACCGATCCCTACTCTGGCAACACCATCTCCCTCTTCCAGGCCATGAAGAAGGGCCTGGTCCTTAGGGACCACGGCGTCCGCCTGCTGGAGGCCCAGATCGCCACGGGCGGCATCATCGACCCGGTGCACAGCCACCGCCTGCCCGTGGACGTGGCCTACCAGCGCGGCTACTTCGACGAAGAGATGAGCCGCGTCCTGGCGGACCCGAGCGACGACACCAAGGGCTTCTTCGACCCCAACACGCACGAGAACCTCACCTACCTGCAGCTGCTGGAGCGCTGCGTGGAGGACCCCGAGACGGGCCTGCGCCTGCTGCCCCTGAAAGGAGCTGAGAAGACGGAGGTGGTGGAGACCACGCAGGTGTATACAGAGGAGGAGACCCGCAGGGCGTTTGAGGAGACGCAGATCGACATCCCCGGTGGCGGTGGCCGCGTCGGCTCCACGATGTCCCTGTGGGAAGTGATGCAGTCGGACCTGATCCCAGAGGAGCAGCGGAGCCGGCTCATGGCCGACTTCCAAGCCGGCCGGGTGACCAAGGAGCGCATGATCATCATCATCATCGAGATCATCGAGAAGACCGAGATCGTGCGCCAGCAGAATCTGGCTTCGTACGACTACGTCCGCCGCCGCCTCACGGCCGAGGACCTGTACGAGGCTCGCATCATCTCCCGCGAGACGTACCACCTCCTCCGGGAGGGCACCACGAGCCTCCGCGAGGTGCTGGAGGCGGAGCCAGCCTCGCGCTACCTGTATGGCACAGGCTGTGTAGCCGGCATCTACCTACCAGGCTCCAGGCAGACGCTCACCATCTACCAGGCCCTCAAGAAGGGGCTGCTCAGTGCCGAGGTGGCCCGTCTTCTGCTGGAGGCGCAAGCGGCCACAGGCTTCCTCCTGGAGCCCGTGAAGGGCGAGCGGCTGACGGTGGACGAAGCCGTGAGGAAGGGCCTGGTGGGCCCCGAACTGCACGACCGGCTGCTCTCGGCTGAGCGGGCTGTGACCGGTTACCGGGACCCCTACACGGAGCAGACGATCTCGCTCTTCCAGGCCATGAAGAAGGACCTGATCCCCGCCGAGGAGGCCCTGCGGCTGCTGGACGCCCAGCTGGCCACGGGTGGCATCGTGGACCCGCGCCTGGGCTTCCACCTGCCCTTCGAGGTGGCCTGCCAGCGTGGCTACCTCAACAAGGACACGCACGACCAGCTGTCGGAGCCCAGCGAGGTGCGCAGCTACCTGGACCCCTCCACGGACGAGCGCCTCAGCTACACGCAGCTGCTCAAGAGGTGCCGTCGCCACGAGACCAGCGGCCAGCTGCTCCTGCCGCTGTCAGACGCCCGCAAGCTGACCTTCCGTGGGCTGCGCAAGCAGATCACCGTGGAAGAGCTGGTGCGCTCGCAGGTCATGGACGAGGCCACGGCGCTGCAGCTGCAGGAAGGCCTGACCTCCATCGAGGAGGTCTCCAGGGACCTGCAGAAGTTCCTCCAGGGCACCAGCTGCATTGCCGGTGTCTTCGTCGATGCCACCAAGGAGCGGCTGTCCGTGTACCAGGCCATGAAGAAGGGCATCATCCGCCCCGGCACGGCCTTCGAGCTCCTGGAGGCGCAGGCGGCCACCGGCTATGTCATTGACCCCATCAAGGGGCTCAAGCTGACCGTGGAGGAGGCCGTGCGCATGGGCATCGTGGGCCCCGAGTTCAAGGACAAGCTGCTGTCGGCCGAGCGCGCCGTCACCGGCTACAAGGACCCCTACTCCGGGAAGCTCATCTCCCTCTTCCAGGCCATGAAGAAGGGCCTCATCCTGAAGGACCACGGCATCCGCCTGCTGGAGGCCCAGATCGCCACGGGCGGCATCATCGACCCCGAGGAGAGCCACCGGCTGCCCGTGGAGGTGGCCTACAAGCGCGGCCTCTTCGACGAGGAGATGAACGAGATCCTGACTGATCCCTCCGACGACACCAAAGGCTTCTTTGACCCCAACACGGAGGAGAACCTGACGTACCTGCAGCTCATGGAGCGCTGCATCACAGACCCCCAGACCGGCCTGTGCCTGCTGCCCCTGAAGGAGAAGAAGCGGGAGCGGAAGACGTCCTCCAAGTCCTCAGTGCGCAAGCGGCGCGTGGTGATCGTGGACCCTGAGACGGGCAAGGAGATGTCCGTGTACGAGGCCTACCGCAAGGGCCTCATCGACCACCAGACGTACCTGGAGCTGTCTGAGCAGGAGTGCGAGTGGGAGGAGATCACCATCTCCTCCTCCGATGGCGTGGTCAAGTCCATGATCATCGACCGCCGCTCAGGCCGCCAGTACGACATCGACGAGGCCATCTCCAGGAGCCTCATCGACCGCTCGGCGCTGGACCAGTACCGTGCTGGCACGCTCTCCATCACCGAGTTCGCCGACATGCTCTCAGGCAACGCTGGTGGCTTCCGCTCCCGCTCCTCTTCCGTGGGGTCCTCCTCCTCCTACCCCATCAGCCCCGCCCCCTCCAGGACCCAGCTGGGCGCGTGGTCAGACCCCGGTGAGGAGACGGGGCCCGTGGCCGGCATCCTGGACACGGAGACGCTGGAGAAGGTGTCCATCACGGAGGCCATGCACCGCAACCTGGTGGACAACATCACCGGGCAGCGGCTGCTGGAGGCCCAGGCCTGCACGGGGGGCATCATCGACCCCAGCACAGGCGAGCGCTTCCCTGTCCCCGACGCCGTCGGCAGGGGCCTGGTGGATAAGATCATGGTGGACCGCATCAGCCTGGCGCAGAAAGCCTTCTGCGGCTTCGAGGACCCGCGCACCAAGACCAAGATGTCGGCCGCTCAGGCCCTGAAGAAGGGCTGGCTCTATTATGAGGCGGGCCAGCGCTTCCTGGAGGTGCAGTACCTGACGGGGGGCCTCGTTGAGCCCGACGCGCCGGGCCGGGTGTCGCTCGACGAGGCCCTGCAACGCGGCATGGTGGACGCCCGCACGGCCCAGAAGCTGCGAGACGTTGGCGCCTACTCCAAGTACCTCACCTGTCCCAAGACCAAGCTCAAGATCTCCTACAAGGACGCGCTGGAGCGCAGCATGGTGGAGGAGGGCACGGGGCTCCGGCTGCTGGAGGCCGCTGCCCAGTCCAGCAAGGGCTACTACAGCCCCTACAGCGCCAGCGGCTCCGGCTCCGCGGCCGGCTCCCGCTCCGGCTCGCGCGCCGGCTCGCGGGCCGGCTCCCGGCGCGGCAGCTTTGACGCCACGGGCTCCGGCTTCTCCATGACCTTCTCCTCCTCCTCCTACTCTTCCTCGGGCTATGGCCGCCGCTACGCCTCCGGGCCCGCGTCCTCCCTGGGGGGCCCCGAGTCCACGGCAGCCTGAGCCGCTGCCCGCACCCCCGCCCTCCCGCTCTGCATGTGGCCGGGTTCCCCGCCCCAGGCGTTGGGGTCTTTGACGTTTAAAGGTGTCTTCCTCCCAAGCGGTGCCTAAAGTCTAACCAAAAAGAGCAGACTAATATGTTAATACCTACCTGCTGTCCAGACAGCCTGTGTCCCGGGGGGTTGGGGCTGGGGCAGACCCACTGACCGGCTCATCCGCACTCCCCCCCCCGCCCCGGCTTCCCGGCTCCTGCCTACCTGCCACTCACCACAGCCAGGTGCCTTGGGGGGGGTCCTGCGCCAGGGGCCCTCCTCTGTCTCCAGATGGTTTTGTCTGGGCAAGGTCCCCCCTCCCCAGCCCTGCTGGCTGGGCTCACTGACCCCCCCAACCGCCAATCCTGGCTGCTCGGGGAAGCGGGCTCGGCCCCGTCACTAGCAGGGCCCTCAGGACCAGCTTTTCTTCCTGTTTTCAGGACGGACTTCCTTGCTCGGTGGGTCTTGCCGGGGAGGGAGGGGGTCCTGGGTTAGCCATTTCTTTCCAGCCTGCCTTCCCCCGCCCCCCCGGGAAGATGAGGGTCCGGTCTACAGAACCAGCTGGCCCCGGCCAGGCCTCTCTGGTCCCTAGCCCCCAGCCCCCGACACTATCCCCAGACCCCAGGCCTCTGGCTTCAGCCTTCCAGCCTCAGTCCCCTAGTAAGTGCCTTCAGTGTCCTCCCTCCGCCCCAGGCCCCAAGGACCCAGACCTGGGGTGGGAGATCGACCCTCCCGGTGAAAGACTCACCGCTGGCCCAGCTCCCGGGCCTGCCAGCCCCGGGCCAGGTTCCCCCCATGGGCTCCCCCCCACCCCCCGGGTGCTTCCTGCCTGTCTCTCCGTGAGAGCCTAGCCCGTTGTGTGGCCCAGGGACAGGCGGCCCAGCCCAGCCCCTTGTCCATCCAGCCCCTGGCCTCGGCGGCTTCCATCCCCGCCTCCACCCTCTGATTCAGCTTTGCATGTTCCACTAACCCAGGCAGGCGGTGGGTGGAGGCGCCAGGCTGCGGCTGCCTCCGTGAGGGCAGAACACTAACCCGACCACGGTGGGCCTGCAGCGCCCACCCCAATCAATAAAAGCAATTCCAACCTTCTCGTGGGCGCTACCTTCTTTTCTCGTCCCGCGGTCAGGTGTGTGTTGAGGGTGGGGCCGGTAAATGCCGCGGCCCCCGGGCTCTGAGCTTGGCCTGGGCGTCTGGGCCAAGGGCGGGGGAGCAGGGCCTCCGTGAAGATGCCCTGGGGCCCCGGGTCTCCGGTAAGAGAGACCCGGACAGAGCGGAGCGCGGGCCTGAGAGGTCTGCCCCCGCCTCCGGCCCCGCTGGTGGCCTGTCACTGCCGGGCCGCTCGCTCCCAGTTCACGGTCGGCGCTGCCCGGGGTGGGGGCCCGAGCTCTCCTGTCCGCTGACGTTGGTTGGGCCCCTCGCAGCCCATCCCTTGGGGAGCCGGCTAAGCTGGTTCCAGTCGGCCATGCTGCCGCCCCGGGGAAGCGAGCCTCGGGAGCCGGACTGTGAGCGAGGCCTCCGGGTCCCTGCTGCAGCCCGCCCACCCCTGTCCCCCCAGGTCCACACACAACTCCTCACATCAGGTTCGTCCAGCCCCCCAGGTTCCTTCTGGGGAAACTTAGAAGAGGAGGGTGCGCAGGGCCGGCTGAGCCCCGCCCAGAGTGGGGGCAGCGGACCAGGACCCTCGTCTTTGGAGCCTGGAGCCTGGTCACGGTGCCCTGTCAGCCTCTGTCCTCTGCCCACTGCCACTTACAGCTGGGCGTGGAAACACCAGGATCTCGCCGGGCTGGTGACCGGCTGGTCTCCGGAACAAGGAGCCTCCGCGGCCAGGTGGTCCCTGGCCCCGTCCTCCTGGGGACCCGGACTGACGGTTTGTCACAGCCTAAGGTGGCAGGCTCGCTCCCCGGTGGGTCCCTGGAGTGTGGTGGGCAGGCCGCTGCTTCCACTCCTTGTTCCCTACTCCAGTCTCCGCCCGCGGGGTCCCCGGACTCCAGGTGACCCCCGTGTCCTGCAGGCCGGCAGCATCTGTCGGGCACGCTGTCCCCTGTGGCCCCAGGCCCTGCTGCACGCCCTTGCCGTAAGGGGGTCTGAGCGTCGAGCCGATGCCCCGCCGAAGCCCACACTGCAGTCTGAGACCGTGGCACCCGGAGCGCGAGTCTGAAGTGATGGGTCCCCCACTGGCTGGCTCAGGGCCCCCCGCTGCTGGGCTGATGTGCTGCGTCACACGCCACACGTGAGAGCAGCCCGTGCTCGGCCTATCTCCGCATCCGGGCATCGGGTAGGGATCCTGTGTGGGCCCTGCTGGCCGGTGACCACCTGCCGAGCCATCCTGTGCTCTGGTGGCTCAGGGGACGCAGCATGCAGCACAGGACCACGCTCCTGTGCCCCCAGCGCCCCCTTCCCGTGGTCGTCCCCCGCCCCGTCCTGGGCGCCCCCAACCCTGAGCAGCCAGCCACTCCGTCCCGCCGACGGCTGAGTCCTGTGTCCCCCCACCGTGAGCGCCTGTCTTCTCACCCAGCGTGGGTCTCTGGTCAGGCGCCTCCCTCCCCGCTCCGGAGTGGGGCTGCGGTCTGTTCGCCGGACACGCCACGCCCACAGTCGTGAACCAGGACCGGGGTTTGTGCTCCGTCGCCCCGCCAGCGGGAGCCTCCGTGCGGCCGTGGTGTGGCAGGGGTGGGTGATGAGGGAGTCGGCCATCTGGCCCTGCGGGAGCCTCAGCCCGGGTGTCCGCCCGACCCTGCACCTGTCGGTGGGCCTGACGGTGGCTGCACGGTCACCGCCACCTCTGGCCGGCTGTCCCAGCTCCGGCGGCCTGGGGGGCGGTTCTGGAACGCGTCTGCAGTTCTCTGTGGAGCCCCTCTGTCTTCACTGTGGAGCTTAGGGTCTGGCTGCGGGTTCCTTGTGGCCGTGCTGGGGACCCCACGCTGCGCTCTCACCCCTGCCCGGGCACGCCTGGCTCGTGCAGCCCAAGCAGCAGGGCTGTCCGCCCCACCGCGCTTCCAGCTGTGTCCGCGTCCTGTCTCCGGGACCACTCGCAGCTAGAAGCCTCCCTGTCCTCCAGCAGCGGACTGAGGTCACATTCCTGGCGTGTCACGTGGTAGCTCTCAAATTCAGAGAGCCCGAGAGTGGAGTGCGTTTTCTTTAGAAGTGAGAGGGGCAAAAGGTTCAGAATCTGTCCATTGCCTTGGAGGGGATGTCCCAGCATGCCCCAGGCTCCGTGGAGGAGACGTCCGTCCCAGCATGCCCCAGGCTCCGTGGAGGGGGCGTCCGTCCCAGCATGCCCCAGGCTCCGTGGAGGGGGCGTCCGTCCCAGCATGCCCCACCCAGGCTCCATGGAGGGGCGTCCCAGCATGCCTCAGACTTGTGGACTCCTTAAAGCTTTCTTGAAGTTACCAGTCCCTGAAACTGTTCAGCGTGTAGCTCATGTTGCTGGTGCGTGTGTCTTTCCAGGACACTCAGAACGCTTGCCGCTTCCTGCCCAGCAGGCCTGGCGAGGTGGTCAGCATGACTGCTGTTTTTCTGAGCGCTGGTCAGTCTATCCTGGGACAGAGCTGACATGGTCCAGAGCAAAGCGTGCACAGTGTCCATCTCGCTTGGGCATCTCAAAGTGTCAGCAGGGCCGGTCCTCCCGAGGCCTCCTCTCCCTGGCGTGTGGATGGCGTGTCCTCCCTGTGTCCCCGCGCGGTCACTCCCCCCACCCCCGTGCGTGTCTGCGTCCTGGTCTCCCCTTGCTGTGAGGACACCCGTCAGCCTGGAGCAGGGGCCCCAGCGCCCTCCTTTTACCCCAGTCGCCTCCGCAAAGGCCCATCTCCAAGCACAGCTGCCCTGCGGCCCTGGGGGTGGGGCTCAGCGGGCAGATCCGGGCACTGGCCCACCCCCCGCTCTGTCTGCTCACACTGCTATGCACCGGCCGCGCTGCTGAAGACGCCGGGGTGGAGAATACCCCCGGCAGCAGAGATGAGTCCCGTGGGCCACCGGCCAGTGGCACTCTAACATGGGATGTGCCTGCCGGGACCACACCTGGCACCCCCTTCTCTGGTCGGTTCCCCAGAAGCAGAGCCCGTGATGGTGACTCGTATGCATCAGGCTTCTGGAAGCCACGCTCTCAGGAGAGGGTGTGAGCACAGCCATGGAAGTTGTGTGTTCAGCTGACGGTCTGATCCTGAGGGGGCTCGGGGGCATGGATTCCACCCAAGAGGTGGTTTCTCCAGAAATGGGGCCTGAGCCACTGCCCCCCGCCAATCGGTTATTGGCTACCGGCTGCTGTGGTGGGGGGCACGCGTCTCCCAGGCACCCCTGCAGCTGGCTTCGCCAGCCCCGGGCGGTCCTCTGGCCCAGGGGGCTTGTGCGAGGCTATGGCTGCTAGGGGTGTGCATGCCGCCCGCGAAAGGGGGTTGGCTGGCTCAGCAACGGCACCTGCTGTAACAGCGACGACTTTGCGCAGCAGCCATGGGACAGACCTACGTGTGCTGAAAATCCCTCCTGCCATAGATTTCCTAGTAAAACCCAACAGACACCGCTCAGATACCCGAGGTCACGAAACAGAAAAGGGAAGGCCCGGGTAAGACAGCAGGACTTTGGCGGAGCCGCCACGCACCTGACCCAGAGCCTCGGGCTGGCGCAGGCCCTCAGGAGCGGGAGCGAGGACTGGACCTGCGCAGGCAGAGGCTCTGTGGGACCCTGGGTCCACGGCGGGCCACACACGGTGAAACCGTGGACCAGGAAAACCCTGCCCACCAGCAAACGGCTCCAGAAAGGAAACCCAGTGATTCTGCCTGGGCGCCGCAGGAAAACCTTGCGCTGGGCCTTTAGGGTTCAGGCCTCCCCCGCGCATTTGGGGAAGCCGCATGCAGAGAAGCTAAGCGCGGTCCCAGATGGAAGACAAGCTGGCACCTGGCACGAGCCGACAGTCTCTGGAGGTCTTGTCCCCCAGGACTCCCGGGGAAAAGTCCAAGCCTTCGGATGTGATCTCACAGTTCAAAATTTAAGGAACAAGGGGTGCCTGGGGGCTGTCGGTTAAGTGTCCACCTCTTGGTTTCGGCTCAGGTCAAGGTCTCACAGGTGGTGAGTTCAAGCCCTGCATCGGGCTCTGTACTGGAAGCTCAGAGCCTGCTTGGGATTTCTCTCACCTCTCTGCTCCTTCCTGGTGCGCGTTCTCTCTCTCTCTCTCTCCCAAAAAGTAAATAAACATTAAAAAATTTAGAGAACGGAAACACAGTGTGCCTGCTGGTTGGAGTCCTGAGAGGAAACAGGGTAGCTGAAGAGTTTAACCAAGGGACCGTTACAAAGGTGGGGGGGGCAGGCCGGGGGGGGGCGGCGAAGGGGGAGGCAGGCAGCCTGGGGGGCAGCCTGGGGGTGGGGAAAGGCGGGGGGTGGGTGGGGAGGCAGAGGGAGGCAGGTGGCCCTGGGTGGGGGGGGAGAGGCAGGCGCCCCGGGTCCAGGTGGGGGGGAGAGGAAGGCGCCCCGGGGCCGGGGTGGGGGGGAGGCAGGCGCCCCGGGCGGGGGTGTGGCCAGGTGAGCTCTCCTGACCCGCGGGTGCGCTGAAAACCGCCAAGCCGGCTTCCGTAGAACAGTATCTCCTTTCCTCGTTGCCGGGAGTGCTTTCCCTGCTGCTTATGTGCCGGGTTCTGTAAGTCCCCAGGTGACACTACTACAAATTCACACTCAAAACAGCTGACTCCAGTCAGGGAATGTGCAGCCATCATCACACCTAGGCCGCCAGCAGGTGCAGCCTGTAGGGGAGGCCGCGAGGCTGCCCTACACTCCTGTGC
Source organism: Hyaena hyaena (assembly GCF_003009895.1). NCBI lineage: Eukaryota > Metazoa > Chordata > Mammalia > Carnivora > Hyaenidae > Hyaena > Hyaena hyaena. The sequence continues at coordinate 616,051 of NW_024081104.1, read as the reverse complement.
TCCGGGAGAGCTAATTCTCCGATGTTAGGGACGGATCGAGGGGGCCCCCGCACAGGGCGCAGAGCCCCAGGGACATCTGGGTGTGGTGGCTGGAGCACTGGGCCATCAGTCCTGGGCTGAGGCCCTGTGGGGATGGTGCCCGCTGACGGTAGAGGGCCTGGAGTGGGAGCAGGGAGGCGGGGGTGGGGTGGGGCGGGGGGCAGCTTCACAAACGCACAGGCACCTGCGGAGGGTCCCTGGGGGCAGCCCCAGCACACGTGGGCGGGGCCTTGGTGGCAGCGCTGGCATGCCCTACCTGTTCACAGGCAGGCAGGACCCAGGTGTCCTCTCTCCTAAATGCTCCCCCCTTCGGTCCATTGGCCCTCTAGAGGTCAGGGACAGCACTGTCCCCGGGCTGCTCCTGCCCAGGCTCAGCATGGATGAGCCGTCGTCATTCTCTGCGGCCTCAGCGGACTGGGCTGACCCCTGTATCCTGCCTGTTTCGTCTCTCCCCTGCGGTCCCCACCCTGTAACCGGCTGCGCTGTGAGCCCTGGACTGGGGTGGGTGCAGAGGGCGGCACTGGAGGAGGCCTGGCCGCCCCTCAGCCTGTCCTTTGGGTTCCGGGCCCCAGGGGCATCTCAGCTCTGGTCACAGCAGGGTGTCCAGGAGGCACCCGCTCCAAAAGACCCACAGTGAATCAAGGGATTGGCACCACAGCCAGGCCGCACCGGCTACCCACGTCCAGAAGGGCAGCGGCCGATCTCAGTGGCTTCCACAAAGCTTGTCCCCAGAAGGGACGGGCCTTCTGTGATCTGCCAAGAAGGGGCTTCTTGCTCTAGTCTCCGAGCGTGAGACTTGGCAATATTGGAAACAGGTCTGGAAGGTGGGACAATCTGAGTATCAGCCAAGAAAATGCGGCTTAAATCTCTAAGTTAGAAAACCTGAATCGCTCAACTTCAGAGGATACTGAGCCAACTTATTATGTATATTTTATATATATTTTAAAACTGATAAATAATGGAAGAGAATCAGGGCACCTGAGGAGCTCAGTCAGTGATGTGTCTGGCTCTGGGTTTTGGCTCAAGTCATCATCTCACAGTGCATGAGTTTGAGCCCCACACCAGGCTCCACATTGACAGTGTGGAGCCTGCTTGCGATTCTCTCTCTCCCTCTCTCTGCCCCTGCCCCCTCAGAACAAATAAATAAACATTTAAAAACAATGGGAGAGAATCACACATTGGGAGATGGCGGCCTACAAAGGGCCGGAACTCATCTCTCCACTTGGACAATGGTCGCACTGGCAGAATCTGTCTCACTGAACCCCTGTGGGAATCTGGAGTCTCCTGAAGGTTTGCAACTTCCAGAGAAAGACGTAGATGATAAATTATGGTTAATTTAGGTCACTAGGAGCTCTGAGCACAGTAGCAGATACCCATCCCCCACCCCTCTGAAGGCAGGCCGCAGGTCGTGAGCAGCGTGGACACAGCCCGCGGGAGTGTGGGTGGACAAAACGCACCCTGTTCTTCAAATAGCGACGGTCTGTTCTCTGATTGCAAAGGCACACACCAGGAGGTGGAATGCCATTTTGCACCTTCCCTGTGGTGGCAAGTCCCTGCCTCTCTGGTCAATGTGACTCCCAGGGGATTTAAAGGGCTGGCAGCCTTTCCTCCAACTTTATTTTCCTCTTTTCTTCTCTTTGGGAGCCAAACATGAGAGACTGGGACATTCAAAAGCAACTGCATGTAAGAGGAAAATTAGAAAGTGCCCATGCATGCCCACCGGAAGAAACAGGCTCAGAAAAGACCAAGTGAGACCTTAGGTTTACCCCTGATACTGATCCTCAGCACAGAGACAGATGATGATGATGATGATGATAAACAGCAAACCCTGGGGAAGGAGGAGAATCTGATTTCCAGAGTTACCATATTATTCGATTCAATGTCCAGTTTTCAGCAGAAAAATCACAAGGCACACAAAGAAACAAGAAAGTATGGTCCATTCAAAGGAAAAAGAGTCAACAGAAACCGTCCCTGGAAAAGACCTGATGGTGGATCTACTGGAAAAACACTTTAAAACAATTATCTAAAAGATGCTCAAAGAACTTAAGGAAGATGTGGAGAATGTCAAGAAAATGATGTATGAATAAAGTTGAGGGGTGCCTGGGCGGCTTAGTCGGTTAAGCGTCCGACTTTTGCTCAGGTCATGATCTCGCGGTTCGTGGGTTTGAGCCCCGTGTCGGGCTCTGTGCTGACTGCCAGCTCAGAGCCTGGAGCCTGTTTCAGTCTGTGACTCCCTCTCTCTCTGACCCTCCCCTGCTCACGCTGTCTCTCTCTCTCTCTCTCCTAGAAATAAAAAAAAAAAATTAAAAAAAAAATTGAAATATGGACAAAGGAATAGAAAACCTAAGAGAAACCAAAAAAAAAAAAATTCTAGAGTTGAGAAGTACAACAACTGAAATGAAAACTTCGCTAGAGGGATTTAAAGACAAGTTTGAGTGAGCAGAAGGTGAACTGGTGAACACGAAGGTAGAACAATAGAAGTGATGGGGTGTAAAGACAGAAGAAGAAAGGTTGAAGTAAACAGAGCCCGAGGGGCCGGTGGGGCATCCATCACCAAGCAGACCAGCGTATACAGTATGGGGGTCCCAGAGGAGGAGACGGGGGAGAGGGACAGAATATCTTAAGAAATTATGGTTTAAAAGTTCCCAAATTCGATGAAAGCCATGAATATAAACATCCAAGGGGCTCAATGACTTCCAACTGAAGAGGAACTCAAAGAGACCCACTCTAAGACATGGTATGATCGAAACTTCAAAAGCCAAAGACAAAAAGAAATTTGGAAGCAGCAGGAGAGAAGCAGTTCATCGCACCCAAGGGACCCTCAGTGAGATACTGAGCTGGTCTCTCACCAGGAACTTCGGAAGCCGGAAGGCAGTGGCCCATATATCCAAAGTGATACAAGGAAGAAAACCTGCCAACTAAGAATCCCATTTCCACCAAAGGTGTCCTCAGGAGTGAGGGAGAAATGAAGACATTCCCAGATACACAACAGCTGAGGGGGCTCATCACCCTTAGAGCTGCCCTGAAAGAAACCCCCCAGGCACTTCTGCAGGACGCGTTAGATAGCGGACGCCTCAGCTGATGCAGAGAAGAGCATCCGACAAAAATTCAACACCTTTTCATGATAAAACAACCACCACCACCCTCAACATGCTGGGAAGAGAAGAAAACTATCTCAACAGAATAAAAGCCAGAGTCACAGACCCATAGCAACATCATACCCCGTGGGGAAATGCTGAAAGCTTTTCCTCTAAGACCAGAATAAGGCAAAGATATCTGCCCTTATTGTTTCTCTTCATCTAGCCAGAGCAAGCAGGCAAGAGAAAGAAAGAAAAGGCATCCAAATGAGAAAGGAAGAACTAAACGTTATCTCCATTTGCCGCTGGTGTCCTCTTACAAGTAGAAAAGCCCAAATGGGTTGCACAAAAACCCGTCAGAACTGGTAAGTGCATTCTGTAAAGTAGCAGAACACGAGGTCAACAGACGCAAATTAGTTGTGTTCTAGATTCTAATAGTGACGATCTGGAAAAAGAAATTACAAAACAATCCCATTTAGGGCCGCCTGGGTGGTTTAGTCTGTTAAGCGTCCGACTTCAGCTCAGGTCGTGATCTTAAGGTTCGTGGGGTTGAGCCCCACGTCGGACTCTGCTGACAGCTCGGAACTTGCAGCCTGCTTCAGATTCTGTGTTCCTCTCTTGCTCTGCCCTCCCCTGGTCATGCTTTGTCTCTCTCTCTCTCTCTCAAGAATAAATAAACATCAAAAAGAGTAAAGATTTAGGAGTTAACTAGGGAGGCAAAAAGCAAGAAAAATTACAAAATCTTTGCTAGAAGAGAGACGGTGTAAATGAATGGAAACACACTCATGTTCGCGGATTAGAATACTTAATATTGTGAAAATGTCAATACCACTCAAGGGATCTGCAGATTCAATCCAATCTCTATCAAAATCCTTAGGACAATTTTTGCAGAAATCGAAAAACTCATCCTAAAATTATATGAAATCCCAAGGGGACCCAAATAGCCAACACAATCTTGAAAAAGAACGACCAAAGCTGGAATACTCACACTTCCTGATCTCAACACATGCTACTAACCCACTGTGATCGGAGTCACATGGTACTGGCATAAAGTCAGATATATACACTAAAGGAATCGGGGCGCCTGGGGGGCTCAGTCGGTTAAGCGTCCAACTTCGGCTCAGGTCATGATCTCACAGTTCATGGTTTGAGCCCCGCGTCGGGCTCTGTGCTGACAGCTCAGAGCCTGGAGCCTGTTTCAGATTCTGTGTCTCCCTCTCTCTCTGACCCTCCCCTACTCATGCTGCCTCTCTCTCTCTCTCTCTCTCAGAAATAAATAAAACATTTAAAAAAATTTTTTAAAAATTAAAATTAAAGGAATAGACTAGACAACCCTGAAATAGAGCCACATACATATGATCAAATGATTTTTGACAAGGAAGCAAAGACTATTCAATGGGGGAAAGGACAGTCCTTTCAACATATGGTGCTGGAAAAATGGATGTCCACAGGCCAATAAATGAAGATGGACCCTTACCTCACAGCATATATAAGAATTAACTCAAAATGGATCAAAGATTTAATTTAATTTATTATTTTTATTTTTAATGTTTTTATTTATTTCTGAGAGAGAGAGAGAGCATGAGCAGGGGAGGGTCAGAGAGAGAGGGAGACACAGAATCTGAAACAGGCTCCAGGCTCTGAGCTGTCAGCACAGCGCCCGACATGGGGCTCAAACCCACGAACTGTGAGATCATGACCTGAGCCGAAGTCAGACGCTTAACCGACTGAGCCACCCAGGTGCCCCCAGAGATTTAATTTTAAGACAGAAAATGCTAGGGGCACCTGGGTGGCTCAGTTAGTTGAGTGTCCGGCCTTCATTTCAGCTCAGGTCATGATCCAGGGTCGTGGGATCAAGCCCCTGTGTCCGACTCCGCACCAGGCATGGAGCCTGCTTAGGGTTCTCATTTTTCCCTTTACCATGCATGCCCCTGCTCTCTCTCTCTCTTTCCCTCTCTCTCTCAAACAAAAACAAAAACAAAAAACAATAAAGCGGTTAGAAGGAGACAGGACAGGAGACACATGACCTTGGGTTTGGGAGTGATGCCTTGGCTATGACACCAAAGGCACAGGCAAGAAAAGAAAAAGGAAACAAATTGGACTTCATGAAAATTTTTTAAAAATTTGTACATCAAAAGGCATTAGCCACAGAGTAAAAAGGCAACCCACAGAATGAGAGAAAGTATTTGCAAACATCGCTCTGATGAAGGATTACCTCCCAGACTGCGTAGAGCCCTTCTACCACCACCATGACCACAATGGCCACCACCACCACCACCACCACGACCAAAAACCTGGCTCCGTGGCAGCGGAGGATGTGGGACAGACATTGCTCCGAAGATACACTAATGGCCACTAAGCACAGGAAACGGTGCTCAACATCGCTGAGCATTAGGGACGTGCAAATCAAGGCTCCAATAAGATACTGCCTCACACTCGTGAAGATGGCTACTCTCAAAAACTAAAAATAAAATAAATAGCAAGGGTTGGCGAGGATGTGGCGGGATTGGAATCCACCTTGTGGGCTGTTGGTGGGAACGTAAGATGACACAACTGCTGGGCCCAACAGTGCGGCGTTTCCTCAAATACTAGTAACACAATCGCCACGCGCTCCGGCAACCCCACGCGTGGGCACGGCCCCCGAAGGGCTGACAGCAGGGACAGCGTGGGCACTCGTTCGCGGCGGCAACGTTCGCAGTAGCTAAACCGTGGACCTGACACAAGTGTCTATTGACGGACGAATGGGCCAGCGAAGTGTGGTCCCTCCTGCCCCTGGAGCGTCACTCAGCCTTCAGAAGGAAGGAGATTCTGACACCACGCGGGTGGACTTCGGAGACCCCGCGCTGAGTGAAGTAAGGCAGCCGTGAGAAGACAAAGACCGTCTGAAGTCCGCGTACTGAGGTGCGTATTCAGAACTGCAGGGACAGGAAGTGGAAGGGGGATTGCCCAGGGCCGGGAGCGGTGACGATTTGGAGCTAGTGTTTGATGGGTATCGTTTCAGTTGGACAAGATGAAGAGTTCCGGAGAAGGACAGGGGTGAAGCCTGCACGTTATGCGTGTGGGTGATGCCACAGAATGCGCTTAAAAATGGGTAAGATGATGAGTTTTATGATTTTTTAAAAATGTTTTTTATTTATTTTGAGAAAGAGAGTGTTGGAGGGACAGAGAGAGAAGAAGAGAGAGAGAGAGAATCCAAGCAGGCTCTCTACTGTCAGCACAGAGTCCGACGGGGGCTCGAACCCACAAACCCCAAGATCATGATCTGAGCCAAAATCAAGAGGTGGATGCTTAACCGACTGAGCCACCCAGGTGCCCCGATAAGGCTTATGTTATGTATGTTTTACCACAGTAACAAAAAAAAAAAAAAAAAAAAGGAAAAGGGAACAGTTATAGAAAATTGGAAATAAGATAAACATCTAAGAATTGGAGAATTATGAAATTGGAAGGAAATGAAAGCATAAAGTGTGTATCGTCTTTTCCTGTCCAGACTGGGTCTCCAGGCAACCGCAGCAGGAGAGGGCGCTTCTCTCCAGAGAAATACTCTCGCTAATGAGCAGAGGTGGACCCGTGGCAGGCTTGCCCAGCTCCCAGCTCGTGCCGCCAGAGTCCCCTTCCGATGCACTTCAGGGCCTTCTGGAAGCAGCTCCCACCCACACGGCCGCGAGGGTCCCTGCGGGGGTGGGGCACGCAGTTGCCATGGTGGGTGCTAGAGCAGGGCCCCGTGAACCACCACGCGATGGGGCAGCCGCACCCTCGGTGGCGACACCTTAAGGGACCACAAGCCAAGTGGAGAGAGGACAGAAGCTGCCTTCCCTCCCCCAGCAGAGGAGAGGGGGCTTCTCTGGTGGGTCTGGACTGCAGGGCGGTGGAAGCTTGGGCCTGTCCTTCACCTTGTGCGCTGGGGCTGGCCCTGCTCATCCATGCACCCCGTATGTCCCCTCAGGAAACTGAGATTCTGGGGCGCCTGGGTGGCTCAGCCGGTTAAGTGTCTGACTTCAGCTCAGGTCATGATCTCACGGTTCGTGGGTTCGAGCCCCGCGTCGGGCTCTGTGCTGACAGCTCAGAGCCTGGAGCTGCTTCGGATTCTGTGTCTCCCTTTCTCTCTGACCCTCCCATGCTCACACTGTCTCTCTCTCTCTCTCTCTCAGAAATAAATAAAACATTAAAAAAAATTTTTTTAAAACTATATAAACATTTTAAAAAATTAAAAAAGAAAGTAACTGTGATTCTACCTGCCCGTCTTTGAGAACGAGGGCAATGGATCCAATGTAGAGTCTACATTGGGGTTGAAGAGACTCACATTGTGGGGACTTTACTCCCTCGGGTCCTTTCCTGTCCCACTCCGTCTTGGTGACCCCCCTGGCCCGGCCAGGGGGAGGAGAGTGGCTGCAAGAGCGCGACCTCTTAGGAGGCGGCCTTAAATCTTTATAGTATGTTTTCATTACGGTTTCATGGTCTCCAACCACATTTGTGGCAAAGATAGGTATTTACTCCGAGACTTTCCCAGCAGATGGCAGCAACGTGTCTCGTTCTAACAAAAACCAGCCTCGATCCAACTTTCTGACCTCGGGAAGGGAGTGAGGTGCCCGTCAGTGAGGCGTCAGCTGCTGAGGAGGAAACAGCGAAGAGCCGGGGGGAGGGGGGTGACACTCAGGGGCCCTGGGTGGCGGGACACGGTCACAAACAACCTGTGCCCCCGCGGCGCGAGCCTGAGAGGACACCGCCCGCCGAGGACAGTACACGGGGCGCCGTGGCCTTGGCACTGACCCCGCTCCGACACAGACTTGCGATGGCTGAGACAGCCACGGTGGCCAGGGGGTGAAACTGGTGACATTGGAAGACACTAGATCCTTGTTAATATAATATATAACATTCAAAAAGGTGCTGTGCTCTGTTTTTACCTCAGCTTCTTTGGGCCTGAAAATACCAGGTGATGAGTGTGGATGGAGGCAGAGTGGATCCTAGTGAGCGTGAAGACACACGTGTACGTCGGCGGTGGTACGGAGCATCAGAGATTTGTGTTTTAAGTTTACTCATTTATTTATTTATTGAGAGACAGAGAGGGAGGGCGAGAGGACTCAAGTGGGGGAGGGGCAGAGAGAGAGAGAGAATCCCAAGCAGGCGCCTCGCTGTCAGTGCAGAGCCCCGCATAGAGCTCGATCCCATGAACCCTGAGACCCATCTGAACCAAAGCCAAGGGTCAGACACTGACCGAGCCCCCCAGGCACTGCTAGAGCTTTGTTTTAAAGTTTGAGAAAAAAAAAATGACAGTCTATGCTATGAATAGACACTACATGAAAAAATACTGAGGCACAGGGCGCCTGGGCGGCTCAGTCGGTTGGGTGTCCAGTTCTTGATTTTGGCTCAGGGCACGATCTCAGTTTGTGAGACTGAGCCCCACGCGGGGCTTTGCTGGCAGCGTGGAGCCTGCTTGGGATTCTCTCTCTCCCTCTCTCTCTGTCCCTCCCCTGCTCGCAAACACTCTCTCTATAAATAAATAAACATTAAAAAAGTATTTAGGTGGTTTGCTGCCATCACTTGCTCTCACACAGCCCTCTTCCATTTAATGTCAAGAATCTATTCCTGAAGATTAGACATTCTCCACAAAAACATCAGTTGAGAGTCAATTTTATAAAGTAACTAAAAATCTGTAAAATACTTTCGTGTAAGCAACACACTCACATATAACTGAATGTAAGACCCTAAACACTTCACTTCCCAAACACAGCAAGGAACGAGAGTGTCTCCAGATCCGTCAGCAGGAATGGGGTGCCTTTCAGCCCCGGCCCCGGCCCGAGCACGCCACCCCTTTGTTCATCCTTGAGCAAAACACCCCCATGTGGTTACGATAATCTACCCACTGTTTCCGAGATGGAACTCAACATTCCCCCCTACATTAGCCTGGTAAAGTTCTTTTATTAATATAGGGGGACATAAAGATAAAATGTCCGTGTATAATATCGCTGGAGAGAAATTTGAGGGCTCCACACACTCTACAAATCTAAGTATTAAAGACTTGGAAGTTTTCAACATCAGAAACGTCGCCTTGTACACATCCTGCGGGCCGTGGCTGTATTGGGTTCAGCTTGTGGTGAAGCAGCATCTAGATTTAGAAGACCATCCAAACAGCCACTCACCTGGGGCAAGGTGAAGATTTTTATTTTGCAGAAATCAGCAAAATTCAGCAACATGATGCCAGATCATTCATGCAGAAAACCATCACGAATACCAAACAGTGTTGCTCATTGTTTAGAGGATAAACTACACAACCGAGTAATTAAAATACGGCAGACGGGATAAGTATGATGCTTTTCCCCGACGTGAATGTTCACCGACCCCGCTCCCGCCTCCGGGGAATGGGGGACTGCTCTGCCTGGTCCCTCTGTGGTCCGGTGGGACCATGTGACCGGTGCTGGCTGATGAGGTGGGAGGGGGAGTGGCATGTGGCATTTTCATACCAGAGCATTTAATTGCCAGAGTCCTCTTTCCCTCAGCTGGGAAGACCAGAAATATTACAGAAAGTGGTCGTTTCATCAGCCTGGATCCTGAAACGAAGAAAACAGGGTCGAGTCTCATCCGATTCACTTACTATGAGTGAGACTAAATTCACCAAAAGGAAATGGGAAACAACCTAAGTATCCATGGATGGGTAAGTGGATAAACAAAATCTGGTATGTACATATGAGGGAATATTTTTCAGGTTTTAACAAGAATGAAATCCCGGTAAATGCTACAATTGGGATGAAGCGTAAAGTCCTGATACTCTGTGGAGTAATCCAGACCCAAGAAGACGGTCGGATTCCACTTCTATGAGACACCGAGATGGTCAAATTCATAGAGGCAGCGGTGGGAGCAGTGACTGTCGGAGGCTGCGGGGAGCGGGGGTGGGTACGTGGGAGTTACTGTTTAACAGGCGATACAAAAGTGGAGATGAATAGTGATGGCTGCACCACGTCGTGAATGTACTCGATGCCGCTGGAACTTACACTTTAAAATGGGATATTTTGTTTTCCATATTTTAACACAATATAAAATTTTTTAATTTCTATTAATTTTTTAAAATTATTTTTTAAAGTTTTATCCATTTATGTAATCTCTATACCCAATGTGGGGCTCAAACTCATGACCCTGAGATCAAGAGTCACATGCTCCTCTCACTGAGCCAGGCAGGAGCCCCTAATTTTTTTTTTAAAGAATCAAATAGAGGGGTGCCTGGTGGTTCAGTTGGTTAAACGTCCGACTTCGGCTCAGGTCACGATCTCACAGTTCGTGAGTCTGAGCCCCGCGTGGGGCTCTATGCTGACAGCTCGGAGCCTGGAGCTGCTTCGGGTTCTGTGTCTCCCTCTCTCTCTGTCCCTCCCCGGCTCACACTCTGTTTCCCTCTCTCTCTTCCTCAAGAATAAATAATTTTTTTTAATTTTAAAAAATTCAGGGGCACCTGGGGGGCTCAGTCGGTTAAGCATCCAACTTCAGCTCAGGTCATGATCTCGCAGTTTGTGGGTTTGAGCCCCGTGTCGGGCTCTGTGCTGACAGCTCAGAGCCTGGAGCTGCTTAGGATTCTGTGTCTCCCTCTCTCTGTCCCTCCCACACTTGCACTCTGCCTCTCTCTGTTTCAAAAATAAATAAACCTTAAAAAAAATAATAAAGAATCAAACAGAAATTCTGGCGCTGAATAGTACAATCACTGAAATAAAAAAATAAATCACTCTAGGGATTCAAAATCAAATTTGAGCAGGCAGAAAAAAGAATCATTGAACTTGAAGATCTATCAATTGAGATTATCTAGTCTTAGAAATCAAAAGAAAAATGAACTAAGGAATGAACAGCGTCTCTGAGACCAGCCACACACCCAAAGTGGGATGACAGTTTCAAAAGAAAACAAGCCAACCAAGAATTCTATATGCAGCAAAATCATTCTTCAAAAGTGAAGAAAAACTTAAGACATTCTTTTAAAAAAATTTTTAACGTTTTTATTTATTACTGAGAAAAAGACAGAGAGACCAACCATGAGCATGAGAGGGGCAGAGAGAGAGGGAGACACAGAATCTGAAGGAGGCTCCAGGCTCTGAGATGTCAGCAGAGCCCAACGCGGGGCTCGAGATCATAAACTGTGAGATTATGATCTGAGTCGAAGTTGGAAACTTAACTCACTGAGCCACCAAGGTGCCCCAAAACATTCTTTTTTTTTTTTTTAATGCTTTTTAAAATTTATTTCTGAGAGAGAGAGACAGTGTGAGCAGGGGCGGGCCAGAGAGAGAGGGAGACACAGAATGCAAGACAGGCTTCAGGCTCTGAGCTAGCCATCAGCACAAAGCTGGATGTGGGGCTCGAACCCATGAATCTTGAGATCATGACCTGAGCCGAAGTTGGACACTTAACCAACTGAGCCAGGAGCCCCCAAGACATTCCTAATAATAATAAATCAAAGAGGGGAGAGTTTGTTGTTAGTGGCCCTGACCTACAGGGAATACTAAAGCAAGCCCTTCTGGCTGAAATGAAAAGACACTAGCCAATAATCCAGATTCACAAGAACAAAGTCAGAACTCCAGTACAGGTGTGTGCAAAGATAAATAGAAAAGGCAGTATACGAGTCGTTTTTGTTTGTAACTGCTTTTTTCCTCCCTGACTTAAAGGACAGCTACACAAGCAATATAATCTGAGTTGATGGTCACACAATATATAGAAATGTAATTTGTGACAGTGACAGTAAAAATGGTGGTCTGGGGCAGTATAGGAGCAACGCTTTTGTTTACTATTGAAGTGTATTTGCTAATAATCCAAATTAGATTGTTATCAATTAAAATGATAATGGTAATCCCCAGGGGCAACCACTAAGGAACTAGCTATTTAAAAAAGGAAGACCTCGAATGGATACTAATACCAAACAAAACAGACTTTAAGACACCGGTTATTCCTAGAGACAAAGAAGGACATCTTATAATGATATAAGTGTCACTCCATCCAGAAGACATGATATTTATAAACACATATGCACCCAACAACATAGCCTCAAAATACATGAAGCAAAAACTGACAAAACCTTTAAAGGGAGAAACTCATGATAATAACAGTTGGAGCTCTTTCCATTCCTTCACCATCATGGTGTGTGTGATTGTCTGTTCCTCGCCGTGTTTTCTCACAAGACTTTCAAGATCGAGCGATTCCTGGCCAAGAAACAAAAGCAGAATGGTTCCATTTCCCAGTGGATTTGGATGAAAACTGGTAATAAAATCAGGTGCAACTCCAAGAGGAGGCGTTGGAAAAGAACTGAGCTGGGTCTCTAAGGGATCACACATGAGATGGTGCACATAAGTGTGTTTCATGAACGTCACATGTTCCTATCCTATGGCTCTGTAAACATCCCTACTACCTGAACAATAGTTATGTTTTATCAGGCAAATGATTTTCTCTTACTATGCTTCTGCACCAGTGGGTTGTTTCAGTAATACACATGTGAGACCTTTTGTTTGGAAAAAAAAAAACAACCCAATAATAATTGGAAGCTTTAATACCCAACACTCATGATGGATAAAAGAATTAGATAAAAAGGGGTGCCTGGGTGGCTTAGTCGGTTAAGCGTCCGACTTTGGCTCAGGTCATGATCTCGCGGTTCGTGGGTTCGAGCCCCGCGTCGGGCTCTGTGCTGACTGCCCTCTCAGAGCCTGGAGCCTATTTCAGAGTCTGTATCTCCCTCTCTCTCTGACCCTCCCCTGCTCACGCTGTCTCTCTCTCTCTCCTAGAAATAAATTTAAAAAATATATTAAAAAAAAAAGAATTAGATAAAAAAACCAGCAAAGAAAGAGAAGCCCTGAACAACACTATAGGCCAACTAGACCTAATGGTTATAATAGAACATTCCATCTAACAACAAAAAAATACACAATCTTCTCAAGTGTGTGTGAAACATTCTCCAGGACAGACTTTATGTTAGGCCATAAAATAGGCCTCAATAAATTTAAAAGGATTGAAATCATGCAAAGGATATTCTCTGACCATGATAGAATGAAATTACAAATCAACAGAAAGAAATAAATTTGGAAAAATCACACTTCTGTGGAAGTTAAATAATACACTCCTAAAGTACTAATGGACAAAGAGGAGATTCCAAGGGCAATTAGAAAGTACTTTGAAAAGAATAAACATGAAAACACAAGGTACCAAAACTTATGGGATGCAGTAAAAGCAGTGCTCAGAGAAATTTATATCTTTAAACATCGACACTGAAAAGAACAAACACCTCAGATTAATAACCTAATCTTTCACCTTAAGAAACTAGAAGAGTAAACTAAACTCAAAGTAAGCAGAAGGATGGTAATAATAAAGATTAGAGCAGAAACAGAGAATAGAAAAACAGTAGGAAAAAAAAATCAATGAAACCAAAAGTTGGTTCTTTAAAAAGATAAATAAGGTGGCTCCGTTGGTTGAGAGTCCAACTTTGGCTCAGGTCATGACCTTGTGGTTTGTGAGTTCAACATAGGTCTCACTGCTGTCAGCCTGTCAGCGCAGAGCCCACTTCAGATTCTCTGTCGCCTTCTCTCTGCCTCTCTCCTGCTTTCCACTCTCTCAAAAATAAATAAACATTAAATAAAAAGATAGACTGACCAAGAGAAAAAAAAACCCTGAAATCACTAAAATCATGTATGAAAAAGGGGACATCACTACTGACCTTACAGAAATAAAAATGATTATAAGGGAATACCATGAAAACTGTATGCTAACAAATTAGATGACCTGGATAAAAGGACATAATTCCTAGAAAGATATAAACTAGCTCAAAAAGAAATATAAATTTTCTACTCTTACAGTAGACCTGAAACATGTAAAGAGAGATAGCAATCTTAAGTCTTCCTTCAATAAAAGTGCAGATAACTCTACTGCTGAGGTCCACCAAAAATTTAAAGAAGAATCAACACCAATTTGTCATAAACTCTTTCAAAAGGAGAAGACTTACTCGTTCTAAGAGGCCAGTATTACCATGATAACAAAACCAGACAAAGACCTCACAAGAAAAGAAAACTACAGACCAATATCCCTTATGAACGTGGATGTAGAAATTCTCCTCAAAATACCAGCAAATCGAATCCACTAGCATGTAAAAAGGACTATCCCCAGTACCAACTGGGATTTACCTCAGGAATGCAAGATTAGCTCAACAAATGAAACTTAATCCATGTAACACACCATATTAAATAAATAAAGGGACGAAACCACGTGACTGTCAACAAATGGAATGAACGCATTTGACGAAACACAGATCTATCCGTGACCAAAGCATGTAACAAAGCAGAAAGAGTAGGGAAGTTTCTCCACCCGATAAAGGGCGTCTAGGAAAAGCCCACGGGTAACTTCATACCTAATGGTGAAGGAAAGGCAACTTTCCCTCCACGTTCAGGAGCTAGGCAAGGGCACCAGCTTTCACTTCTATTCAACTTGTGCTGGAGATGCCAGCCAGGCAGTGAGGCAAGAAAATAATCAAAAGTCATCCTGACTGGAAAGGAAGAAGTAAAGGTATTTCTGTTTGTAGATTACATGATCTTAAATATAGAAAACACGTGAAAGTGCACCGGAAAACTAGGAGCTGTGAAAAGCGAGTTTGGCAAGCCTTCAGGGTATAAGATCAACACACAGAACCCAGCTGTGTTTCACACTAACGACGAAGAACCCAGGATGAAACTGAGAAAAATCCCATTAGGAAGAGCATTAAAAACGATAAGATATTTAGTAATAAATTTAACCAAAGAAGTGGTTGTATGCCGAAAACTATGAACTATTGTTGACAGAAATTAGAAAAGATCTAAATAAGTGGAAAGTCAGACTTCCCATCATTAGATGGCACCAACCCCCAAGTTTATCCGCAGAGCCAGTGCAAACTCCAACATTTCTAGCTGTGCTTTTCGGCAAAAATGGACAAGATAGGGCGCCTGGGTGGCTCAGCTGGTTGAGCCTCTGATTCCTGATTTCGGCTTCAGCAAGGTCTCACGGTTTGCGGGTTTGAACCCCGCATAGGTCTCTGTGCTGATGGCGGGAGCCTGCTCGCGATTCTCCCTCTCCCTCTGCCTCTTCCCTGCTCATGCTCGCTCTCTCTCTTCCTCTCTCTCTCAAAATAAACATTTTAAAAAATGGACAAGTGAATCCTAAAATCCCTGTGGAGCTGTAGAAGACTCAGAAGAGCTGAACAATCTTCAAAAACAACAAAATTGGAGGATTCACATTTCTCGATGTAAAAGTTTACTACAAATTCCGTAGCAAAATTTACTACAAAGACGTAGAAGCCTGCTACAAAGCAGCAGCATGGTCCGGGCATAAGGGCAGACATTGGTCCCTGGAAAATAACGGAGACTTGATCGATTGGTTGTGGGCAAGGATGGGAAGATCATTCAGTGAGGAAAGAACAATCTTTGAACAAATGGTGCTGGGACACCTGGACATCCATGTGCGAAAGAACAAAGCTGGACACCTGCTTCACATCATGTACAGAAACTGACTCCAAATGGACCAAAATGTAAGAGCCAAACTATTAAACTCTTAGAAGAAACATAAACATACATTTTGTTACCTGGAATTAATTATGGTCTCTTATAGGAGGGCCTGAGTGGCTCAATCGGTTAAATGTCTGACTTGGATTTTAGCTCAGTTTATGATTTCATGGTTTGTGAGTTCGAGCCCTGCATCAGGCTCCATGCTGGCAGTGTGAAGCCTGCTTGGGATACTCTCTCTCTCTCTCTCTCTGTCCCTCCCCAGCTCATGCTCTTCCTCTCTCTCAAAGTAAATAAAAATTAAAAATTAAAAAAAAAGAATGGTTTCTTACAAAGATACCAAATACATAAGCAACCATAGAAAAAAAGACATTAGATTTCATCAAAATGAAAACTTTCTGTGCCTTGAAGGATACCATCTAGAAAGCAAAAAGATAACCCACATATTGGGAGAAAATATTTGGAAATCACCTACCTGATAAGAGTTCTTCTGTTTAGAATCCACAAAGAATACTTATAACTCAACCGTAAAAATAAATATTTTTATAGGCAAAGGTCTTTTTCCAAAGGAGATATGCAAATGTCTAAGAAGCAGGCACAAAGATGCTGGATTGTCATTAGGCATAGGGATAGGGATGCAAATCAAAACCACAGTGGGTAGCACTTTGCAAGGACAGCCATCATTTGAAAACTAACACACAGGAGGCAGCAAGTGGTAGAGAGGATGTGGAGAAGTTGAAATCCTTGTATGCTGCTGGTGGGAGTGTGAAATGGCGCAGCCACTTTGGGGAATGGTCTGACAGTATGACCCGGGAGTTCCGCTCCGAGGAATTAAGCAGTGATCTTAAGAGAACTGAAAACATACGACATACACACTGACGTTCACGGCTGCCTTATTTGTAATAACAACCCGTCCATCAACGACGAATGGATAAAGAAGGTGCCGTGGATCCACACAACGGAATATTAGCAGCCTACAAAGGAAGGGGTCCTGCCACCTGCCACCGCGGGGATGAACCTTCACAAGGTCGCAGTAGGTGAAGGAAGCCAGACACAAGCCTTACGTCAGATGAGGCCCTTAGCGGGAAATGCCTCTGGTAGGCAAGTCCACAGACACCGAAAATACACAGCGGTTTGCAGTGGCTGGCGAGTCCCTACTGACGTGTATGAGGCTCTCTGGGAATGACGGAACGTTGTGGAATTGGATGGTGCTGATGGTCCCTGATCCCTGGGATACGCTAAACAGCGCTCAACTGTACACTCTTTTTTTTTTTTTAATGTTTTATTTATTTCTAGGAGAGAGAGAGAGAGACAGCATGAGCAGGGGAGGGTCAGAGAGAGAGGGAGTCACAGACTGAAACAGGCTCCAGGCTCCGAGCTGGCAGTCAGCACAGAGCCCGACGTGGGGCTCGAACCCACGAACCGCGAGATCGTGACCTAAGCGAAAGTCGGACGCTCAACCGACTAAGCCACCCAGGCGCCCCTCAACTGTACACTCTTAAAGGGGTGGATTTTGTGATAGTGAATTCTATTTTGAGAGAGAAAGCGAGATGCCCAGACGAGGATGGGCTGGTTTGCAAACAAGGGCAAGGGCAAGGGCAATTTCACAATTTCAGGGAAGCTGGAAGAGACAACTGCTTCTTGGCCAGGGACTGGGAGAGCTTGAGTGACAGAAGCGACTACCCCTCAGCCTTAAGGGGTAAGTCAGGGGAGCACAGCCCGCCCACCCTCACATCCCGATGGATCAGGCGAGCACCTGGTAAATCCTCTGGAGTAACAAAATGGCTCAGGAGACAGACACCAAAGGTTCTGGACGGGGCCGAGTGTTCACGAGTACGTCAAAGAAA
Source organism: Hyaena hyaena (assembly GCF_003009895.1). Lineage (NCBI taxonomy): Eukaryota > Metazoa > Chordata > Mammalia > Carnivora > Hyaenidae > Hyaena > Hyaena hyaena. Next base: position 598,612 of record NW_024081104.1, on the reverse strand, counting down.
GGAGAACTGGATTTGCAAAGTGGAAAGGGACACTGAGTGTGTGACGTCTGTCCAGAGAGATCTGAGGGCACGTCCTGGCGCACAGAGCTAACTAGGATCAGGTGGGAAGACACCAGACGGGTTTTTAAGACTTTATTTGTCTTTAAAGTTTTTATTTTGAGAGAGAGCGTGCAGGCGAGTATGTGCAAAAGCAGGGAAGGGGCAGAGAGAGACGGAGAGAGAGAATTCCAAGCAGACTCTGTGCTGATAGGTGGGGACTGAACCCACGAACTGTGAGATCATGACTTGAGCTGAAATCAGGAGTCAGATGCTTGGAGCGCCTGGACACTCAGTCGGTTAAGCATCCAACTGTGGCTCAGGTCATGGTCTCAGGGTTCGTGAGCTCAAGCCCCACATCAGGCTCTGCGCTGATAGCTTGAAACCTGCTTGAGATTCTTTCTCTCCCTCTCTCTCTGTCCCTCCCCAACTTGCTCTCTCTCTCTCTCTCTCTCAAGTAAACAAATAAACTTAAAAAAAAAAAAAGAGTCAGACATTTAACCGACTAAGCCATGCAGGTGCCCCTGAAAGTATCTCTTATTTTCCAATTTTGATATATATCTCTAGGAATGTGTCCATCATATCGAGGTATTCAGATGACTTGATTTTTAGAGAAATATTGCTTAAATCTTTAGTTATTGACCATTTGGGATGTTCCAAGACTTCCCTGTGGTCTGATATTTGGGCAGAAATGTTCCCTACGGACTTGAAAAGCAGCTGTGCCGTGTTTGCGGGATGTGACTACCTGGGTAGCCATGTTTAGCAATTGTTTTGCCGGGTCTTTGGTGTGTCCCTTCGGTTTTCGTCTCTCTGAGCTACCAGTTCCTTCGAGATGTGTGCCGTTGGTGGATGTATGTGCCCCTGCGTTTCTTTAGATTTTGAGGGGCTGCTGAGTGCTCCATGTTCTGTTGCTCGTTTTATCAGCACATACAGCCCTCCATTCCCAGGCGGCCCGGCCCGGCTCAGCGGTCAGGACGCTTTCTTTGGCTGATACGGCTTGTTAAGGTCGGTCCTTGCAGACCACGTGTTGTTGGATCTGCTGGTGCTTTTTTTCAAATCCAATCCAAGGATCCCTTGATGGGTGAGTTTAACACACTCACGTCGTGTATCTACTGATACATTAGGACTGACTTCCGCCATCTTATTGCACATGTTCTCTTTACTGTGCCTTTTTTTTAATATATTTTTTTAATTTATCTCTAGGAGAGAGAGAGACAGCGTGAGCAGGAGAGGGTCAGAGAGAGAGGGAGTCACAGACTCTGAAATAGTCTCCAGGCTCTGAGCTGGCAGTCAGCACAGAGCCCGACGCGGGGCTCGAACCCACGAACCGCGAGATCATGACCTAAGGGAAAGTCGGACGCTTAACCGACTAAGCCACCCAGGCGCCCCTACTGTGCCTTATTTTTATTCCCCGCCCCTTTTCTGCTTCCTATCGAATAAATCTAATTTCACTGATTTCTAAAAGACGTATATTGGGGGCACCTGGGTGGCTCAATCGGTTGAGCATCTGACTCTTGATTTCGGCCCAGGTCATGATCCCAGGAGAACGTGGAGCCTGGGATTCTCTCTCCCTCTGCCCTTCTCCCCTGCTCTCTCTCTCTCTCTCTGCCTGCTCGTCCCCAGGCCCGCTGGCCTCCTCCCTCCCCTTGTTCACCTTCAAGGGTGACATCGCAGAGCCTTGTCTCTGGGTACTTCTGGCCACGCTCTCTCTCATATTCAGTCCATCCCCTCCCCCGTCCATTTGTTTCTTTCCTTCTTTCCTTCTTCCCATCAGCTCCAGACGCTCTCTGCATGCGAGGACGCGCCACCTGAGAACATTGTCACGACCACAGTCGAGTGGCTGGATAGCAGACCTCAGGCCCCCCCCAAGACAACAACACGCCATTGTGTCCCATCCAGCCTGCGGGTGAGCCTGGCCAACTCGGAGGCCTCCTCTTCCTCCCCCAGCGGCCGTAGAATCTTCTGCTGTCCGGGTGCTGCTGCGTCCCACCGCCAGCGTGCGAGGCCCTCGCCTCTTCTGGGGGCCTGTCCTTCTCCCGCCTCTGGGTCTGTTCGTCCCACCTTCCGGGGTCCCTGCACCTCGATGTTGGCATCTCCACCTCCACGTCCGCTGCCCTGGGGCTTCCCTTCATGTTTGTGTCCCCTTTTCCTGCCCAGCCACCGGCCCCGCGGCTGTGGCCTGCTCGCCGCTCGCCTGGGCCCCCGGGGCCCGGAGTCGGGCTGCCCCGCGCTCTTCTCGCGGAACGCCTCCCGCAGGGGCGCCCGCCGGCTCGGTGGGTGGGGCGTGTGGCTCGGTCTGGGGCTTGTGGTTGGGGCCCCACACTGAGTGTAGGGGTAACTTAAAAATAAATCTTAAAAAAGATGCTTGCCTTTGGCTCTTTTCCTGGGATGAATCCTTGCCTTGTGTCCCCGGCCGCCCCCTCGTGTCCCCTACGTGCCTTTACTGCAGCGCGTCGGTCCCTGTCTTGGTAATTCCACTTCAGGCCCCGTGTCGCGTGGCCGTCATCAGTGAGACGGTGGCCCTCCCTGGCGTGTGCCAGGGCTGACGACGCCCGTCGAGGAGAGAGGGGCCTCCCCCGCCCCCGCATGGCGCACTCTCAGGGAGCAGCGCTGGGGCGGCGGGTCCCCGGGTGCCCAGGGCAAGCGGTGGCAGAGGAGAGGCCCGGGGCTGCGGGTCAGAGCCACCAGTGACCACGGTGGCCACGGCTGTGTGGGCGGCGCAGGGGGTAGGGCCTGAGGAGTCGGGCCTGACCCCCCCACCCGGTCTCTGCCCAGGCTGCACAGGCTGCAGCCCCCACGCCCCCGGAACCCCAGGGCTCCCCACGGACGCCGGAGCCCATGCTCCCCTTCCGGCTGCAGGAGCTCCTCCTCCAGGGCTGGTTTTGCAGGAGGGGCTTGTTGACAGATGTGTGTTCCACCCCGAGGGACACACGTGCGTGACCGGAATGGAAGGTGGTTTGGGGGAGGTGGCGGGAGGGCGCAGAGGCTGTCCCCCGCGCGGGTCTGCGGGTGGTGAGGAGCGTGTAAATGGGAGGCTTGTCACGCCCGCCACACCCCTGCTCGCTGGCTGCTGGGTGGGTGGCGGGACCCCAGCAGCCAGGGGAAGGGGGACTCAGGCTGCAGAGCCCCCGGGTTGTCCCAGCAGCCACGAGCCCCTAGAGCCAAAATAAACGGGCAGCCCTTAAGGCCCCCCTGATTTGCATCAGAACCACACACTGGCTGCGGCAGCCCCACTGCGGCCCGGCCCCCGCGGGAGGTGCCCGCGGACGCCCCCTCCCCCCAGAGGGGCTGTAAGGGGGAAGCGCCTGGGCACCCGTCCCAGTCACACTCGCTGCTGGGCAGAACCGTGGTCTGGGGCACCTGCACCCTAACCCCTTGTCTGTGAGTGTCGGATCTCTGCAGGTGCAAGCGGATCAAGGATCTGGAGATGATCCCTCGCTGGCCTGGCACCACGTCGTGGTGGCCGTGCTTGCCGCACGCAGGGCCGCCCCGGCGTCCCGGAGGACAGCTGCTCCTTTCTCCGCCTGCTGGCCTGTTGGCATGTGGAGCCCAAAGGAATGAGGTGGCACCTGGCGGTTTCGGTGCAGGGGGACCCACTGTCCTCCCCGGAGGAGGCAAATCCCCTCTGAACCAACACCTCTGGACCTGCTGGAGTCACTCCTCCCAGGGGCCGCTCGAGTGGTGACGAGGGGGCCGTGCCCAGGTCCACCCTGCACGCCCAGATGCACACGGCCACCCATGTGCAGAGCAGAGCGGTTATGGGTTCAAGACCTGCAGCCGCCTCGGAGAGCAGCATGCGGTCTCACCCAGTGTGAGTCTAGAGGCGGCTGTGACCACCCTGGGGCTGGCAGCCGCTGGCGTGTCCGTGTGGGGATGACGTGGGTCCCGTGTCTGCCACTTGTCGTGTGGCCTCCTCTGCCATCAAGCGGCTCCTGGGTTTGAGACCGTCTCCTACAGAATCCTGCCCGGGCAAGTCTGTCTCTGGGCCCCGCGAATGCATCGAGACAGGAGCACGAGAGGTGTGCGGCCCCTGGGACGGAGCAGAAGGCACGTGACACCCGGCCTCCGTCCCAGCGTGGCCCACCGACCCCCGTGCTCCGGCGCCCGCGGAGCTCCACGCTCGTGCTCTGACACGTCCTGTCACTCTGTTCGGACACCTCCCAATCCAGACAGACGGACAACGGAGAACAGGGAAGCCCTCCAAGCACAAGGAACAGTGTGTGCGAAGGCCATGAGCGTGTGGGGCAGGGCCGAACCCCGCGAAGGACTGGGCAGGGCATCGCAGAGGCACCTCGGCTCACCCACCGTCGGATTTTCTCGGCTGCGGGTCAGGGGCTCAGAGCGCCTTCCTGGGCTGCCCTCTGCCCTCTGGAGCCGCACGCCACCTCCTCCAGCCCCTCAGATCACAGGTGCGGCGCCTGCGGCCGCTGCTCCCATCACCTACCTGTGTGCCTGCCCCCAGCCCTGGGCTCAGCCGCAGCCTCCCCCTTTACCTGGGACGGGGTCTAAGGCGGGCAGGAGGCCGGGAAGGGATCCTGCATCTAAGCTGCTGTCACGGTCGCCCTCTTTGGCATCGGCTGAGACAGGGTCACCCCTGCCCAGCGGCCAGCCCTGGAGGTCCCAGCCCCTTGCAGCCCCCAGGGTGCGGCCGCGTGCCCTGGGCTCTTCCAGCGCCCGCCCTCCCTGCTCTGCCTGGTGAGCACGCGCCAGGCTTTCCTCTGGGAACCGCACCCTCTCCGCCCTCGGGCTGTGTGACCTCAGCCCCAGCCCCAGCGTGGAATGTGGGCCAGGCCACCGTGATGGGCTCCCGGGCGAACACCTGCGTATGTGTCCCGAGGCGGCCATGACAGAGGGGCACACACTGGGAGCCTTATGACCAGAACGTGTCCCCTCCCGGTTGTGGGGGCTGGAGCCCGAAGTGGAGGCGCTGCAGCCGGCGTGCCGGGTTCTCCTCGCACCGCCCGGCGTGTGGACGCGGCGCCTTGTCTCCGTGTCTGTCGTCTGTCATCACGCCGCGTCCTCCCCGCCTGGGTCTCTGCCTTCACGTGTCATGTTCAGGTGTTCTCTATGGGACACCCTAATGACCTCATCTTCACTTGATTACATCACCTGCAAAAACCTTATTTCCAAGTAAGGTCAGAGGCACGGGGCTGGGGTAGGATTTCAACATCTTTCTGGGAGACACAATTCAACCCTGAACAGCAAGTGACCCAATGGTGCCAATGTGATTGTTTCCAGAATTTGTGGTCGAGGCAAGTAGGTTTCTTTTTTCCCATCATGACGAGGGGCACCGAGGGCTGTCACCAGTGCCTCCTCGAGCCGGAGAAGGGGGCCAAATAGCAGAAGCCACAGCCACGAATGGGGAAGAAAATAAGCAATGTGCCTCTCTCCGATGGACTGGAGCGAGCCGGTCCTGAAGGCCCACCCGCCCGGCTGCTCGTGTGTGTGAGCGGATGAGCTCCCCGCCTGCCTGAACTGCCTCCTGTGAGAGGAGGAGTTTCTGTCACCTGCGGCCCTGAAGAGCGGGCTTTGCTAGTCGAGGCCCCAGATGAAGTGGGGTGGGGGACACAGGCCTCCCCTGCTCAGGGAACATGTCATAAACCGGGCCTTGGCCCAGCCGAGTGGCCGTGCCTCCCACCTCTGTGGACTTGAGGTTCCCCCAGACTCTGAGCTCTTCTCTCACAAACTCACACACCGGCGACTTACAAGTGGTGACTCCTGCCATGTCTCCTCCCCAGTAGGTCTTTACATCTTGCCAGGAAAATCCGCTTCTTATTTTAACACACACCTGCTGCCGATCAAGGAGGAGGGACACAGGCTGTGTCTGAATCGGCTTCCGGCAGAGACCTCCCCTCGCCCCCCGGCCGTGCCAGCCCCTTCCTTCAGGCCCCTGGAGCCCCCCAGGGGTGGGAGGGGGGCCTCGGGGCTTCTAGCTGCTGCCCCACACGAGGCCTGGTCTCCCAGCGCTCAGACAAGGCCTGGTAGAAGCAGAGATCCGTCCTGAGGTCTCCCTCCCGACCCCCGGGGCCATCTTAGCCTCCTCACCCCAGCAAACTCACCCCCCCAACCTTGGAGCTGCTGCACACTCTGGGCTGCGTCAGGCCCTGTCTGTCTATACCAGCTCCTGCAGGTGGGCTCCGTCCGCCGCAGCCCCCCCGCCGGGCTCACTGCCCTCCCCGCCCCCATCATGTACGTGCCACGGCATGTACAGCATGCTCCCCAGTTTGAGTCACCCTGACAAAGGCCAGGGACCTCCTGCTGTGGGGCTTGGGGGGGGGGCAGTCTAGGCTGTGTCTGCAGACTTCATGCTGACTGCGTTCCTTCCGGAAGGCCCCGGCCTGGCTCCGTTGGCATTTACCCGCTGGCTTACCCCCGGCACCGCCCGTGCTCTGGCACCTGTGGCCGGAGGGCTGTCCTTGGCCCGGGAGGGGAGGGGGAGCAGTGGGGCCTCAGGAAGGGGTCCCCAGGGAGCATCAGCCCAAATGTGCAAGAAGAAGGGGATACAGCCATGCAGGGACCCAGTGGCAGCTTCGAGGGCGGGTCCTGGGAATGCTAGTGCCCACAGCCGGGGCTTCGGCAAACCACTTTCTGCGGTGTCAGCAGACAGGGATGTGGGGCAGCCTGGAGGTCAGGGCCTCTGCCGGTCCCTCTCCCTCCTGACCAGCCGCCACGCTGCTGCTGGGATGGAAGGACCTCACTATGTGGAGGAAGGCCATCTGGCCAGCCCCAGATGCCACCAGCGGGGCTAGCCCCCTGGGTGGCTGTTACTGTCCCTGCCCAGGAGGAGCCTGGCTCAGCACGAGACCTTGGCCCTAGGTGCCCCTAGGGAGGGCCAGGGGCTGCCCCAATCGGCTCCCAGGCCTTTCCAGGACCCCGGCCTCCCCATCCTCAGCCACAAGCCTTTAGCCAGATCTCTGGAGGCTCAAACAGAAGTCTGGTCCAGTTCTGTCTTGGGGGGGGGGGGGGCAGACACATCGGCCGGCGTCAGAGCCAGAGCCCTCCTCCCCATGGGAGGCCTGAGGACAATGGGGGACGAGGGGAAGCTGTCCTGGGGCAGAGGGGACGGCTGTCTGGAGACTCCCTGGGCACTGAGAGGACACCCTGGCCGCTGGGTGGGCTCGGGGGGTGTCTCTGTGCCGGCGCCCCCCTCCGGGGCCACACCACAGGCACTGTCCGGGCCCAAGGATAGAGGCTACGAGCAGAGTGTGAAGGGCAGGGAGGCTGTGCTGCAGGGTGGGACGGGCGAGCCCCATCCGCCCACAGTGCGTCCGCGGCCTGCCCCGGCCTGTCTGCCCGCCCACCGCACCCAACATTTTCCATGGAAAGTTCCCAGGGTAACAGCAGCACAAACTCCACGAAGAGGGTGTGTCCGGGCAAGGGCAGGCCTGAGGGCTTACAGACGTGATGGGAGGGGGGGCCCAGGCAGCCGAGGGGGCCGGTCCTTGCCCCCTGGTTCCCCCCAAAGGCTGGGATTCCCCTCCTTTGCGGGTGCCCCTCCCCAGGCAGGGCTCCTGGGAGGGTGGGGGGGCCGCACGGTGGCGGACGTTGAGGGAATGAGCGTGTGGCCCACATGCTTGCCCGCCTGACCACCGGAGCGAGAAGCACTTGGGAAAACCATGAGCCGCCAAGGACCTGGGCGCGTCCCCGCTGGGGGGAATCGCTCCTTGTTGTGTCCGGCCTGGGAGAAGGGGCTTCCAGGTCCGAGGGGCTGGATGGGGGAGGGTGTGGCCAGGGTGTGAGGTTCCCAGAAGCAAGAGCCACCAGGCAGAGATTGTTGGGAAGCCCTGGGTGGGGGGGGTGACCAGGCCCCAGGGGTGAGGCTGCTAGGGGAGGAGGGGGAGCCCAGGCTCAGGCTCAGGAAAGGCCTCCTCCAGGAGGCGGCTCTGCAGATCCCCACCTTGAGGCAGAAGCCCTGAGGCTGTTTTCCGGGAAGCCTGGGGCTGGTGGAGCCGAAAGGGGGAGGCAGAGGCGGGCGTGGACAAATGCGACCAAAGCTCCGGGGCTCCCACGCAGGCTGCTGAGGGCAGGGGCCGCGAGCAGCGGCGGGAACCCCTCGCCGGCAGGCCCACAGTGTGAGCCCAGCACCGGCCTTCTGCCCAGGGGTACGGGGGTGCTGGGCAGGTCACGTGCCCCCCACCACACTGCCAGTCCCTCAGGCTGCAGGCTGCCCCAGGCCCTTGTCCCCAGGGAATATGGGTCTGGAGGCTGGGCTACCCGGTGGAGGGGAGGGGAGGGGAGGGGTAAGTCCCGGTCTGCCCAAGGGCCCAAGGGGCTGCTCCCACCAGGGATGTCCTCCGCCGGGTGGGGAGGGGGTGTCCCTGAGCCATGGAGGTGACGGAAGTGACAGAGGGTCATGGAGGTGGTAATGACGGAGGCCATGAAGGTGGGCTCTTGCTGACCAGCAGGGCAGCCAGTCCTGGTGCTGGGGGACGGTTGGGGCCCCCAGTGGGCGTCCCACTTGAAGGTGCCCCCGGGGACCCTGGACACCGCGGCGGCTGGCTGAATGGTATGGAGGCGCTGCAGCCTTTGTGAGGAGCCCTGACCCCCAAGCCCATGGTGGCTGCTGCCCAGCTTCAGGGGAGCAGAGGGCGTGGAGGGGCGGGGCCAGGCTGGCGACTCGAGGTCCTCCGAGTCCTCTTCTCAGCCCCTGCTGAGCCACTGGCACTGGTGACCTCCGCAGGCCTTCCCCCGGGGGCAGGGAGCGCCGGCAGCCTCAGAGCCAGGAAGGCCTTCCGGGGAGCGGCCGTGGCAGGAGGTCTGGGGGAAGGCCGGCCGTGTCCCCAGGCCCCAGGCCCGGCAGCTGCCCTGGCACTTGTGAGGGGCTGGGGGTGCTGCCGGGACGGCCCGGCGCAGCAGACAGGGGCCACGCGAGGCCGGGCGCGGACACAGGGTGCAGACGCAGGAGGGCCAGTACCGCCCGCCCGTCTCGCCCCAGGTGTCCTATGAGCCACTTGCCCTGGCGGCCTGCGGAGCCCTGACCCTCCGCCGCCAGGGCCCGGGGGCAGGCCTGGAGCCCGAAGCGCGGTGTGCGAGTGCTCACGGGGAGTGTGCAAGGGGGCTGTGGCCCGGGTGAGGGTCTTGAGATGGGTGGTGCTGTGTGGGCCTGAGCGCTGAGCGGAACGGGCAGGGCCCACCAGCTGGCCCACCATGCGTCCTTGGTGCTCATAGCTGGGTGCTCCCAGAGAAGCCCCTCCCCCGTTCCCCTCCCCCGCCTCCAGGGTTGTCCTCATGCCCGCGTCCGACCTCCCGCCCAAGGCCCCTCCCGGTGCCCACATCCTTGACCCCATCACCCCCTCTGGCACGGGCTGCGGAGGACAAAGCTGGTGCTGGCAAGGGTGCTCCCCACGTCCAGGGGAAGGCGCTGGCTGTATGCGCCCTCACCCCCAGTAAGGCCAGCTGGAGCGGGGGCGGGGGGGGGCAGCCTCCAAATACCATGAGCTCGAGACGCAAGGGCAGGGATTGGTGCCCCCGTCGGCTGCCCCCAGGGGGCCAGGAGGGCAGAAGGAGTGGTCACACCTGTGCTAGCCCCTGGCTCTGACGCAGGGACGGGGGGTGCCTGGGGTAACGCTGCTCTCTTGCTCTCCTCCCGCAGGGGTGTGCCCGCCGGAGCAGATGGTGCGGCAGGCGGAGGGTCCTGGCCAGGCAGTGCCCCCTACTGGTTACCCAGGCTCTGCAGGGGTTGTGGGAGAGCCGGCACATGGCCAGGCCCAGCAGGTGGGCTGAGGGGGGCCAGGTGTGCAGGGAGCCAGGCTGGATGAGCACATGGTCCTCTCTCTCCTGAGCTGTTTTCCAGGTAGAGGTGAAGCCTCTGGGGGGCACTGATCCGAGGCTCAGGATCGGGACGCTGGGCAGCAGGTCACATGGGGGTGGCCGGGCAGACCTGGTGGGGCCGGCGGAGCTCGTAGTCAGTGAGGAAGGGCTGTAGCCTGAGAGCAGCTGGGCCCAAGCCCTGCAGGTACCTTAGAAGTCTGGGGGGATTTGGAACAGCACACCCCAGAGTCCTGGGGGAGGAGAAAGGTGACCCCAGACCAGCTAGACAACCTGGGGGCTGTGTGCTGGGGCCCTGCCTGCCTGCGGAACAGCCCCGCCCCCTCGAGAGTCAAGAAGGAAGGAAAGCTGGCGCAGGCACCGTGACCGGGATTTTCGTGGCAATTTCCAGAGTTGGCTCTCATCTCTTGTGCAGCGTCATGTCCCCGCGCCAAGGCCACCCGCTCTCCCAGCAGGGGTCAGGCCCTGCTGCCAGCCTCCAGAGACACACTCGTCCAGCCGAGGACAGTGGCTCTGGGGACAGCACTGTTCAAACGCCAAGCCGTCCTGGGAGCAGGGGCAGAGAGGGTGAACCTTCCGCCTTCTCTTAGCAAGTCAAGCTCAGCGTTGCTAGTGGTGACTCCCGTTTATGCAGTAACTGGAAGGAAAACATATTTGGAGCAAGATGTAAAGAACTTCAATTCTGAAGTACAGGTCGGCCATCTCTCGTGGTTTAACGCGCCCTTGACGCCCGGCCTGAAAGTCAGCAGATGGGTCCTCCCTGGCCGCACCTTCCCGTCGTCCTGTAGCACAGGGACAGTGGGGCTGGGAAGGGCGGCGGAGTCCCAGACCCCTGCTCTGCCAGGTTCAGTTCTCAGAGTGGGGGACTGTCTGAGTTTGCACAGGCTGAGTGGCTTAAACAACAGGAACGAAAAACGAGGGGCACCTGAGTAGCTCAGTTGGTTAAGTGTCAGACTTCAGCTCAGGTCATGATCTCACAATATGTGGGTTCAAGTCCCGCCTGGGGCTCTGTGCTGACAGGTGGGAGCTGGGAGCTGCTTCGGATTCTGTGTCTCCCTCTCTCTGCCCCTCCCCCACTTGCACTCTGTCCCTCTCTCTCAAAAATAAATAAACATAAAAAAAAAAAGAAATGGAAAACAAATTGACTCCCAGTTCAGGAGTCTGGAAGTCCAAGGTCAAGCAATGGGCTGGTTTGATTCCTTTTGAGGGAACGAGGGAAGGGTTTGTTCCAGGCCCCCTTCCTTGGTTTGCAGGTGGTTTCCTCCCCCTCTGTGTGTCTGTCCTGGTCTCCCCTTTTTATGACAGCAGCTGTCAGGACTTTAGGAGGCCCATCTTAATTGATTACACCTGCAACGACCTTCCAAATGAGGTCGTGTTCTGAGGGGCTCAGGGGTTAAGACTCTGATATACGAGCTTGGGGGGGACGCAATGCCACCCCTAACAGGGAATACCCCGTCGGCTCACCCCGGCTCTCAGCATCTGGGCCCGTCTGCGGAGAGGCTCCCTCCGCCGGCCGTGCCCCGAGGCCCACGGCTGCCCCGGCCCACCTGTGTCGTGCCCCCTTGCCGATGGAGGGGGTGGCATGAGGCACGGGGGGGGCAGGATATGGGAAGCACTGAGGGGGGCAGAGGTAGGAGGGCCGCTCTGAGGACAGGGGTTCCCGTGGGAGCCGGGGAGGGGGGGACAGCCTCTTCCTGCATCTTTGCCCGAGGGCCCAGCCCTCCAAGGAGGGGCTGCCTTTGGGGCACCAACCCCCCGGGCCTGCTGCTGGAGCCAGGGGGCCGCCATGGAGACGTCAGCCTGCCACCGCGCTCCCTGCCTCCCCCCGCTGGGCGGCGCCTCCTGGAGGAAAGGTGACGCTCTCCAAGGGCGGCTCGGGGAGGAGCTGCCGCACTAGCCCAGAGGCTGAGGCAGGCCACGCCGTGCAGGCCCACAGTGGGGCCCGTGGCAGAGCACCGCAGCCCATACGGCCACCGCCTCGGCCAGGCCACGTAGTATGGTGGCCCTGCTGCTGGGTGCCCTGGGACAGCCTCCTCGGACCCTCTGGCCCACAGGGCCTCTAGAGGAAGCAGGACAGCGGGCCAGGACAGGGCCGCCAGCTTCAGGACACGATGGCCACAGGGAGAGCAGTGGGCAGGACTGTGCATAGGGGCAATCGCGTCACTGGCCTCCTGACACCACCGCCCCCCCCCCCCCAGTTCCCCGAGGCCCCTCCCTGCTGGGCAGGTCTTGCAGGCCAAGGCCTGGGGGCTGCTGGGCAGAAGCTTGGGCTGCGGCTCTGGGAAGGCGCCGGCTCTGAGAGGTGCTGATCGGGGTCAGCGTGGGGCTTTGGGGGGCAGGACAGTCGCCCAGGCTGGCCCCTCAGGGGGTCTGGGGAGAGCTGACCCAGAGGCCACCGTGGGAAACTAGAGACGAAGGGGAGGACCAGTGGGCGCAGTGGGGGCGGGGCAAGCTGCAGCTGCACATGTGAGAGCCCCAGGCCTGGGCAGCCTCTCACCTCCTTCCCACGGGGGGGGGGCTGGGGCACACCTGGATGCCATGGCCTGGTGACCCTGCTGCCTGCATGGCTTGGCCGAGGGGAGGAGGGGCTCCGAGCCCCTTTCTGGGCCACAAGCCACAGGCAGCACAGCCACACTTCCTGGCGGGACAGTGGGGATGGTGTGCCGGGGCCTCGTGGGCTGGCTGGGCAGAGATGCACTGGGCCAGCCCACCTTGCTGGGACACGGACCTGGGCCAGAGCTCACTGCCCTGTGGGGCTCTCCAGTGGCCAGCAGCAGCCACACAGAATGGCAAGTGTGGGTGACATGGATGGGGACTGGTGCACGGTGGCCAGGGGCAGGGAGCCTCGGTGAGCAGGCGGGGGTGGGGGCAGAGCCCCGGGAGTGGACCCCTGCAGCCTCCACCCCAGAAGCTCCTGTGGCTGCACAGGCGTCTCAAGGTACGTACGGCACCTGTCAGGGCGGCCCTGTGTGAGTATGTGGTCAAGAATGCACCAGGCAAAAAAAGAAAGGAAGGAAGGAAGGAAGGAAGGAAGGAAGGAAGGAAGGAAGGAAGGAAGGAAGGAAGGAAGGAAGGAAGATAAAGAGAAAAATGGGGCACCTGGGGGGCTCAGTCAGTTAAGCGTCTGACTTCAGCTCAGGTCATGATCTTGTGGTTCGTGGGTTCAAGCCCCACATCAGGTTCTGTGCTGACAGCTCAGAGCCTGGAGCCTGTTTTGGATTCTGTGTCTCCCTCTCTCTCTGCCCCTTCCCTGCTTTCTCTCTATCTCAGATAATAAATAAACATTTTTAAAAAATTTTTTAAAAAAATGAACGAGGCAAAGGTGAGGGCTGTGGGGCAGGGAGACTGAGTCCTCAGGGCAGGGACTGGGGGATGGAAGAGAGGCCTTGGGCTCTGCCTTGGCGGGGGTGTGGGGGCCGAGGGGCACCAAGGTTGTGCCCCCAAGGTTCTTTGCCTCTATCCCCAAAACCTCTAGCAGCCATTGCCTCAGAAGGCCGGTACCAGGGCGGCCTCGGAGAGGAGGGTCCGGTGCTCTGGATGGACCGGTGACCTCCTCTGAGCCCAGGAGGAGGTGGGGTGAAGCTGGGCCATCTCTTCCAACAGGGGAGCCTGCAGGGGACACAGAAACACCAGTTCTTCCAAGGTCAAGGCCAAGGCCAAGGGCACACAGAGGGGAGCCCCTGCGGACACTCTGGTACAGCAAGGACCTAAGCAGCAGTGGAGGGAGCTGACCCCCGCCCCCCACCAAGCAGACCCAGCAGGCGGCCAGCAGCGTCCCTGGGGGCAGAGGGGCTGTGCTGACCCCTCCTGTCTGTCCTGCCCTCCGGCAATACAGTTGCGTTCTAGAAAGTGAAAGGGCTGGCCAGTGTGCCTTTCCTTTACAAAGTCCACTCAAACTCCCTGAGAGGCTGGGGCGGGGGATGGACTCCTCTCCCAGCACCCTGCCCCCACCTCCTCTCCTTCAACTCTGGGGGAGGGGTCAAAGGTACCGGAGGGAGAGGGCAGCTGCCCGCCTGCGATTCGGGGGGGCCATTCCTCACCTGGGGTGTTCACAGATGGCCAGCCTTCTGAGGGGCGTGCCTGGGGAGCCGGCGGGAGCCGGCAGGCCCCGCGGGGTTCCGGGTACCCACCCGCCCCATCCCCAGGCCGCCGCCCCCAGATGAGGGCGGGGCCTGCTGGTTTAAATTCTGGAGGCGGCAGCGCCCTGCGATCCGATCTGAGGGACTGCGTTGGGAGCCAGGTTGCCGCGCGGGCAGGTGGGACACCGGACCGACCTGGGCAGGCCATGGAGCGAGAGTGAAACTCTGATGGGCGCTGGGCTGGGTCCGGGAGGCTGGGGCAGCGCACGTGGAGGGGCCGGGGGCTCTGGGCTCTGGCTGGGCTGCTTGCTGGCCCCCCGCAGTCGAGCCCCGGGGTCTGCACTCCCTACCACCCCTGCTGGGTGAGGGTCCAGGTTACTAGCAGGGTCGTGGGAGATGTGGCCCCAGCGGGGTGGGGTCCGCCCGGATCCACGGTTTCCCCAGCAAGGCTGGGGTGCGCTCGGGCGGGGCGTGGAGGACAGGTTCCTCCTGCCGCCCACCCTTCAGGGTGGAGGGTGGAGGCCTTAGCAGAGGGAGTGAGTGGCGGGAGGGAGTCAGGGCCCTGGGCGGAGGTAGTTAGGATGACAGGTCGAGGGGGCGGTGCCGCCTCTGGCTGGGAAGTGGCCAATCCGGGAAGCTACCTGCTGTGGGGTCATCTCAAGATCCGGCACGGCAGAGGCCGGAGGGGCGCTGCCCTCCCTACGCCCACCTGCCCTGCCAAGCTCCTCCTGCGGCGGGTCTCTGCCCCGTGGAGGTGAGTGGGACCCCCTGCGGCTGCCCTCAGCGGGACAAAGGCCAGGGCGGCCTGGCTCTGTCCTTACCTTCGGGCTCAGGTGCGCGGCCAGCCCTCTGCCCTACTCCTGTCCCCGTCCCTGGGCTGGAGAGGGGTGCCGGGCTGGAGAGTCGAGGAACGCAGACCCCCCCCTCCTCAGGATTGTCCTCCCTCCCCTCTTCGCCCGACCCCCACCCCCCAGGGCACAGGAAGAGTCCTCTTCCCTCTCAGACTCCCTTTCCCTTCCTGGGAAATTTGCTCAGCCTCTCTTGCCCAGCCCCAAGGCCCGCGCCCCTTGGGTCACACACCTGCCCACCTTCTGCTGGTGCCCACCTCTGTGGGACACCAGTCTTTTGTCTTCTGTGACATTGGGCTGGCCAGGGTCTCCCGCCCTTGAAGCCACCCCCTCCCCCACTCCCCGGGCCCTGGACACCAGTCACATGCCCTGGTCTTCCCTCCCGAGCTCCAGACCCCTCTGTCCAGCTGCCTTCCAAAGGGCCCCACAGCAGACTCCGGTCCCCGCTCCCAGCATCCTCCTCATGTCGCGCTGGGCGGAGTCCAAAGAGACTCCTACCTGGCCCAAGGTCATTGTCGACCAAATAAGGGGCGTGGCCCAACGGCCACAGGCACAGGGCCTGTTCTGGCCTTAGGACCCCACTTCCTGCTCCCTCAGGCTCCCGAGTCCCCTCCCTCCCATCATGAATCCCCTTTGCTTTTTTAACTGTTTGATGTTTATTTATTTTTGAGAGACAGCGTGGGCAGGGGAGGGGCAGAGAGAGAGGGAGACACAGAATCGGAAGCAGGCTCCAGGCTCTGAGCTGTCAGCACAGCACCCCACGCGGGGCTCAAACTCACGAACCGTGAGATCATGACCTGAGCGGAAGTCGGACACTCAACAGACTGAGCCCCCAGGTGCCCCGCTGTGAACCCCTTTTGTTCAAGAAACCGGAACATCTTATCCCCTGAGCTGGTGCCTGCTCTAGTCTTCCCCTTCGGGCGCTGCCCCTCCCCAGGCACAGCCCTGTCCAGGCCAAGGGCTACCCACAGCCATGCCCACGTGGCTGCTCCTGCCCCCACCGTGGCCCCAGATGTCCTTCCTTCCCTTCGCTGGCTGGTGAGGTCCCTCTCCTCTCCCCACCCTTGTCCTTTGCCAAGGGAAAAGCACGTTTTTCAAGCCAGCCCAGTGGCCGTGTCACCTGGCGCTCCCGCGGAGACGGGCAGGGCTGCCCCGGGCTCACAGACCCGCTGAAAGCAGTCCCGGCGCGAGGCGCCCTGTATGAAGGAAGCGGGCTGCTCATCGGTGCCGGTGGGCAGCCAAGCGCGAGTCCAGGCCGGGCCGCAGAAGCAGGGACTGACGCGAGCGCGCTGGGGAGTGGCTTCGGGGTGGCCCCTGTGGAAGGGAGGACGTGACCAGGAGTGAGCCGGCCTCTAACGCAGCCCCACTCGCCGCTGGCAGCGGGCGGGGGCAGCCCTGCACCCACCACCGTCACACCGGGCCTTGGAACTCTGCTCCCAGGGCGCCTGCGGGCTGCTCTTCCTGGGGGAACGCGTGGGAGACGGCGGACCCGTGGGCCCCCAGCCCCGGCCGCTGCCAGGGCCTCGGCTCCAGGCTCCGCTCCTCCTTCCCCTCGCCGCACCCCCACCTCACGTCTGCCGGGCCTGGTGCTCACCTGGGGTGTGCACACCCTCACCCCTGAGGTCCCCTCAGGCGGCTACACGTGTCCACTAGCTGCGGGAACGGCCACGCCCCTGCCCCACCCTGCACGAACTCTCCCCCACCCCACACAGACCCTGCCTCCCCGTGGTGGTCGGCTCACCCCTCTACTGGGCTCTTGGTCCTGGACACGAGGAGCCAGGGTGGCCCGGAGCAGCCTCGGCCTTCAGCTCAGCGGGACTGACCCCAGAGCTGCAGGAACGGGGAGCAGGGTCATTGGCGGCATGGTGGGCGGCTGCGTCTGCTCCCATCGCTTGGTTCCTGGACCCACATGGTCCCGCTGCGGGGATCAGGCACAGCACATTCCAGAGGGGGCACCCCCGACCCCAGGGGCCGGGGCCATCGGTGGGCCGGCGCTGGGGCCTGCCTGCGCCGCACAGATCCAGCTGCCCACGTGGCCTCTGCAGTCCAGCTGGTCACTCACAGCCGTTTGTGATCAGCCAGAGCCTTGTTGCTTAGCAATGCGCCCCCCCCCCCCCCCCCCCCCCCCCCCCCCCCCCCCCCCCCCCCCCCCCCCCCCCCCCCCCCCCCCCCGGTGTGCTCCACACTAGCTCCCATCCCAGAGGCCTGATCCTGCACTCCATGTACTCGGAAAGCCGGCAGACCGGGGCACTTCCCCGAGCCCGGCTCACACGGTACTCCGAAGCCTCGCCCAGTGTCTGCCTGGTCCTGGCACTACCAGTCTGAGCTGAGCAGCACACAAGCTGCAGGGGGCGGGAAGGGCTCCTCATCTGTGTAGGGAAGGGGTGAGGCAGGGTTTCACCCACTCCCAGGAGCTGGGTTTGCATGAGGGTCTCATGTCAAGGCAGGGGCTGAGCCAGTGCAGCCCCAGGATGGGCCAGGCAATCCCCGAGGGGGCAGAGGTGGGGACCGTGTGCCTGAAGGAGTCCTTAAGTCCCAGACGGGCTCCGGGTCACGCCTCGAAGCGCCCAGCCTCCCAGATGTGTGTGTTGACAGAGACTCAGCTTCTAACTGTCACTGCGGGGGGCGGGGGGGGCGGCTGCACCCACTGGGCCGTGCTGCCCCCAGCACAGCCCTGGCGCTGAGGCCTCCCATGGACGCCTCCTGGTCACTTACTGACCCCACCCTGCTCCTGGGCTGGAGGTCAGTGGAGAGAGCAAGAGCCGAGAAAGCCACCTTGAGCGACACAGTGGTCAACCTGCAAGCCGTGGAAGCTGTAGGACATGAGAGGGGCCGGCGCCCCATGTGGGGCCGCTGGGGGCGCGTGAAGGCATGAGTGATTCAGGGCTCAGGACTTCAGGGGGGATGTGGGTGAACCCCTTACAGAACACTGGCAGTTGCGGGGGTGCAGTGGGGTTCGAGGCACCTCATGCGTCCAGGACATGTGGTTCCCAGGCTCCAGGACAGGCTGGGCTTGAGATGCAGATTTGGGGGACCAGGGGCAGTGTGAGGGGCTGCCTGATTTAATGGGCAAGTGGAGGCAGAGCAGAGACCTGTCACCAGTGAGAAGGCCCCACACCCGTGACCCAGAGGCAGGCAGTGAACTCCAAAATGCGTTGGTTGAGTTTGGCGACCACAGTCCCAGGTCACTTTAGCGGAGCTGCGGAGTGGGGCCTGAGCCTCGTCCCCAGGCCCACAGGGGCGCAGGCGGGGGCGGGAGGCTGGTTGGAAGGCCAGGACAGGCGTGCTCAGGCTCTGGAGCAGACAGACAGCCGGCGCCAGCAGGAGTGAAGGGCAGGCCTGCACCAGGGCCTGTGGGCGCAGTTCTGCAGAAATGGGGTGTGGGCCGGTTCAAAGGGCGGAGGAGGGAGGAAGGCCATGGCTGGCACAATTACCGCAACTCCAGCGGCTTAAAACAACAGCGCCTCCTTCTCTCACAGTTCAAGGGGCCAAAATCTGAAATCAATGCTTCTGCACTTGGTGGTGGCCCTTGATGCGTCTGGGCTTGTAGCCGCTCCAGACGCGCCCCGCGGGCTCCCTCCTGTGCCTCTGTCTTCCTGTACAGACTCAAGTCACGTTGGAATGGGGCCATTCCTCCTCCATGACCTCAACTGAATTACATCTGCAAAGACTTTTGTTTTTTAATTTTTTTAATGTTTTATTTATTTTTGAGAGAGAGAGAGACAGTGTGAGCAAGGGAGGGTCAGAGAGAGAGGGAGACACAGAATCTGAAGCAGGCTCCAGGCTCTGAGCTGTCAGCACAGAGCTCGACGCGGGGCTCGAACCCATGAACCGTGAGATCAAGACCTGAGCCGAAGTCGGACGCTTAACCGACTGAGCCACCCAGGCTGCTGCAAAGACTATTTCCAAATAAGGCTATAGTCATTGGTACTGGCAGTTAGGGCTTGGATATACCTTTTGGGGGGGACACAACTTAACCCCAGGGGGAAGGGACAGGCCTGGGTGGAGGAGGTTGGTGTGCAGATGGGACATGAGGCACTTGTCACTGCTGTCCAGAGAACTGGGGCACACAGCCGTCCTGAGAGGGGTCAGCTGTGGGGCTGCTGGGGCCCTGAGCCAGCTGACCAGAGACCTGCCATCCCCGTGGCCCCCGCAGGACCGCCACACACGCTGAGTCTGTGGTCTCTCAGGCCCCCATGGACAAGTACGGGCCCAAAGACGCTGTAGCGCAGGGAGCACAGGGATCGGAGTGGGCAGAGAAGGACACGGAGCCAGGCTGGGGTGGAAGACCGTGGGGGCTTCTGGCTGGAGCCCAGTGGGGATCTGGGAAGGAGCGGAGGCCAGAGCAGAGGCTCCAGAGTGGGGTGGGGATTCGGAGGAGGCGACTGGAAGAGGGAAGGGTGCTGATGTCCGTGAACCCAAGGGGTGGCGGGACAGGGGAGGCACTCTGGGGAGCAGACAGGAGGTTTGGGTGAGAAATGGGGGGAGGGGCTCTGGCCCAGGTGGCCCGGCCCCCGCAACAGGGCCCCCGGCACAGGAGCTGAGGGTATTGGGCTGGGCTGGGGGACAGAGGATGGCCTGTGGGACAACAGAGCCCACGCATCCCGCAGGCCGCGCTGGCTGGGCTCGGGTCCCTCGTGGTCCCTCCTGGGAGCCCACAGGACAAGGCCAAGGGCCTTACCTAGATGCTCCTCCCCATCTCTCAGGAGGGCCAGCCATGTCTGGAGGCTGACTCGGGGTCTGGGAGTGACCTCTTGAGTGTCTCCCTGTCTGCCTGGGCCAGTCCAGGGCCCCTAACAGAGCTTTTCCACCCCATACAGAGAGCAGAGGCAGCGGACCCCGGGGGAGCGAGTTCTAGACAACAGGCTGAGCAGGATGAATGGCCACGCCTCTCCCCCTCTTGATGTACTGGTCACCGACGGCACCGAGCCGGCCGTCGTCCCCAAGACCACGAAGGCCATGCCGGGAACCAGCACCCCCTCCGGGCCCCAGTCTGCCCAGCCCAAGATCATCGCCGGGGTGTACGTGGAGGCCTCCGGCCAGGCACAGAGCCTCTACGCTGCCATGAAGCAGGGCCTCCTGCCGGCCGAGCTGGGGCTGGCGCTGCTGGAGGCCCAGGCGGCCACCGGAGGCCTTGTGGACCCCACGCAAGGCTGCTCCCTCCCTGTGTCTGAGGCCCTGCGGCAGGGCCTGGTCGGCCTGGAGCTCAAGGAGAAGCTGCTGGTGGCCGAGCGCGCCGTCACCGGCTACCCCGACCCCTACGGCGGCGAGAGGCTGGCGCTCTTCCAGGCCATCGGGAAGGAGGTGGTAGACAGAGCGCTGGGCTGGGGCTGGCTGCAGGCCCAGCTGGCCACGGGGGGCCTGGTGGATCCCGTCCGGGGCACGCGAGTGGCCCCGGGGCCGGCCTGCATGCAGGGCCTCCTGGGTGAGGAAGCGTGGCGTGGCCTGTCTGACAGCAAGGCCAGCGACGGCGGCCCCGGCTTCCTGGACCCCAACACGCTGGAGCGGCTGCCGTACGGCGAGCTGCTGGGCCGCTGCGTGAGGGCCCCGGGCACGGGGCTGGCCCTACTGCCCCTCACGACCACTTTCCACACCCTGAGCGGGGCAGCGAGCTTGGCCGAGCTGCTAGAGGCGGGGGTCCTGGATGAGGAGGCCGCCCGGGGCCTTCGGGAGGGCAAGCTGCCGGCCCGGGCGCTGAGCACGAGGGCCGACGTGAGGCGGTACCTGCAGGGCACCGGGGGGGTCGCGGGGGCCGTCCTGCTGCCCGCAGGCCACAAGAAGAGCTTCTACCAGGCCGCCACCGAACACCTGCTCCCGATGGGCACGGCGCTCGCGCTCCTGGAGGCCCAGGCCGCCACCTGCACGCTGGTGGACCCGGCCACCGGCCAGCGGCTCCGCGTGGATGAGGCGGTCAGGTCAGGCCTGGTCGGCCCAGAGCTCCACAGGCAGCTCCTGGTGGCGGAGGAGGCCGTGACGGGGTACCGTGACCCCTTCAGCAGCACCCGAGTGCCTCTCTTCCAGGCCATGAAGAAGGAGCTGGTGGACAGGCCTCTGGCCTTGCGGCTCCTTGATGCCCAGCTGGCCACAGGTGGGCTAGTGTGTCCGGCCCGCAGGCTCCGGCTGCCCCTGGAGGCCGCCCTGCGCTTCGGATGCCTGGACGAAGAGACTCAGCAGTGTCTCTCCCAGGCCACTGGCTTCTGGGACCCCGGCACGCAGGAAAGCCTGGGCTATGAGCAGCTGCTGGCCCACTGCGTCACCGACCCAGAGACGGGGCTGGCCTTCCTTCCCCTCCTGGGGGGCGCCCTTGCGGAGGAGCCCCGAGGACTCCCATTCATTGACCACAGCACCCGGCAGGCCTTGAGCGAGGCCGTGAGCACCGTCTCCGCGGGGCCGTTCCAGGGCCGGCCCGCATCTCTCTGGGAGCTGCTCTTCTCAGAGTCCATCCCCGTGGAGCAGAGGGCGGCACTGGCCCAGCGCTACAAGGAAGGCACCATCTCGCAGGAAGAACTGGCCGCCGTGCTGAGGGCCACCCTCGAGCAGGCTGCGGCCGCGGCCAGGACCACCTTTACCGGCCTGAGGGCGCCTGTGACAGCAGGCGAGCTGCTGAGAGCA
The DNA here is from genome assembly GCF_003009895.1 of Hyaena hyaena. Taxonomy (NCBI): domain Eukaryota; kingdom Metazoa; phylum Chordata; class Mammalia; order Carnivora; family Hyaenidae; genus Hyaena; species Hyaena hyaena. The sequence goes on along the minus strand of NW_024081104.1, from coordinate 577,269 downwards.
GAGATCATCGACCAGGACGTGTACGAGCGGCTGGAGCGAGGACAGGCCACGGCCCAGGAGGTGGCCCAGCTGGGCGCGGTGCGCAGGTACCTGCAGGGCACCGGCTGCGTCGCGGGCGTGCTGCTGCTGGGCTCCCGGGAGCGGCTGGCCGTCTACGAGGCCCGCGGGAGGGGGCTCCTCAGGCACAGCTCCGCCCTCATCCTCCTGGAGGCGCAGGCGGCCACGGGCTTCATCCTCGACCCAAAGGCGAACAAGAGATACTCTGTGGCGGAGGCTCTGAGGGCTGGCCTCATCGGGCCCGATGTGTTTGCAAAGCTGCTGTCGGCCGAGCGCGCCGTCACCGGCTACACCGACCCCTACACCGGGGAGCGCATCTCCCTCTTCCAGGCCATGAAGAGGGACCTCATCGTGCGCGACCACGGCGTCCGCCTGCTGGAGGCCCAGATCGCCACGGGCGGCATCATCGACCCGGTGCACAGCCACCGCCTGCCCGTGGACGTGGCCCACCAGCGCGGCTACTTCGACGAAGAGATGAGCCGCGTCCTGGCGGACCCGAGCGACGACACCAAGGGCTTCTTCGACCCCAACACGCACGAGAACCTCACCTACCTGCAGCTGCTGGAGCGCTGCGTGGAGGACCCCGAGACGGGCCTGCGCCTGCTGCCCCTGAAGGGAGCACAGCCCCCCGTCGTGGATGGCGCCACCCGACAGGCCTTCCAGAGCCTGCTGCTGTCGGTGAAGTTCGGGCGCTTCCAGGGCCAGAGGGTTTCCGCGTGGGAGCTGATCAACTCCGAATACTTCAGCGAGGACCAGAGGAGGCAGTTCCTGCGGAAGTACCGGCAGCGCAGCCTCTCCCTGGCGCAGGTGGGACAGTGGCTGGAGAGGGAGATGGGGAGGTGGGCGGACGTCTCGCTGCCCGGGCTGCGGGGCCGGGTCACGGCCTACCAGCTCTGGGAGGCCCGTGTCATCGGCCGGGAGCTCCTGGAGCGGGTGCTGGAGGGGACGGTCAGCCCCGAAGCCCTCCTCCGCACGGACGGCGTCCAGAGGTGCCTGCAGGGCTCCGGCGCCCTCGGCGGCGTGCTGCTGCGGCCCTCCGGCCGGCGGCTCATCCTGTACGAGGCCGTGAAGCAGAAGGTGCTGGCGCCGGGGGTGGCCCTCGCGCTGCTGGAGGCGCAGGCGGCCACCGGAGCCCTCATCGACCCCCACAGCCTGGAGACCCTGTCGGTGGAGGAGGCCGTGCGCAGGAAGCTGGTGGGGCCGGAGCTGTACGGGCAGCTGAGACAGGCCGAGGACGCTGTCACCGGCTTCAGAGACCCCTTCTCTGGGAAGCGGGTGTCCCTATTCCAGGCCATGAAGAAGGGGCTCGTCCCTGAGGAGCAGGCCGCCCGGCTCCTGGATGCCCAGCTGGCTACCGGCGGGGTCGTTGACCCCATGGCCCACGTCCACCTCCCCACGCCCGTGGCCACCCGGCGAGGCCACATAGACCAGGACACGGAGCACGCCCTGTCCGGCTCGCCCGAGACCTTCCCCGCCCCGGACGGCCGGGGACGCACCAGCTACGCCCGGCTCCTGGCGCAGTGTCACAGGGACGAGGCTTCCGGCCTCCCCCTCCTGCCCCTGCCCGAAAGCGCCCCGGCCGGCCCCACCGACGAGCAGGTCCGGGAGACTCTGCGGGCGCAGCAGGGGACCCAGGACGGCAAGTCCCTCTGGGAGCTGCTGGGCTCTGGCCACTTCACTGACGAGCAGCGGAAGAGCTTGCTGGAGGACTTCAGGTCGGGGAGGACCACCCTGCAGCAGCTGCAGGGAGCTGTGCACAAGTGGGTGCGGGAGGCAGAGCTCCTGGCACGGGCTCGTGTCACGGTGCCCGGCCCCAGGGGCGAGGTTCCTGCCGTCTGGCTGCATGACGTCGGCATCATCACCCCGGAGACCCTGGCGGCCCTGGCTCAGGGCACACGGTCACCTGCGGAGGTCGCCGAGGAGCCCGCCGTGAAGACCCGTCTGTGGGGCACGGGCTGCGTGGCGGGCCTGCTGCTGCAGCCGGCGGGGACCAAGGCCAGCATCGGCCATGCTGTGAGGGACGGCCTGCTGCCTGAGGGGCTGGGGCAAAGGCTGCTGGAGGCCCAGGTGGCCTCTGGTTCCCTCGTTGACCCTCTGACCAGCCAGAGACTGTCTGTGGAAGGCGCAGTGAAGGCGGGCCTGGTGGGCAGGGCGCTGAGCGAGCAGCTGCAGCAGGCCGCCGGGGCCGTGGCCGGGTACGCCGACCCCTACTCGGGAGGCTCCCTGTCACTGTGGCAGGCCATGGGGAAGGGGCTGGTGCCCCAAAGTGAGGGCCTCCGGCTTCTGCAGGTGCAGCTGGCCACAGGGGGCGCGGTGGACCCCGTGCACGGGGTGCACCTGCCCCAGGAGGCAGCTTGCAGGCTTGGGCTCCTGGACGAGCAAGTCAGCCGGGTCCTGACCTCAGCATCCGAGGACAACAAGTTCTTCTTCGACCCAGGCACACGGGACAGGGTGACGTACATGCAGCTCAAGGATCGCTGTGTCTTGGACGGGGACACCGGCCTGCGGCTGCTGCCGCTCACCCCGGACACGGTGCTGGAGGTGGATGAGCACACGACAGTGGCCCTGAGGGCCATGAAGGTGCCCGTCAGCACCGGGAGGTTCGAAGGTCTCAGCGTGTCGCTGTGGGACCTGCTGCACTCAGAGTACGTCGGCGTCCAGCAGCGGCGAGAGCTGGCAGCACTCTGCCGCTCAGGGAGGGCCGCAGCCCTGCGCCAGGTGGCCGTGGCGGTCGCCACCCTGGTGGAGGCGGCAGAGAGGCAGCCCTCGCAGGCCACCTTTAGAGGCCTTCGGAAGCAGGTGTCAGCCAGCGACTTGTTCAGGTCCCAGCTCATTGACAAGCAGACACTGGACGAGCTAAATCGGGGGAGAAAGACGGTGCAGGAGGTGACAGAGATGCACGGCGTGAGGCGGTACCTGGAAGGAGGCAACTTCATTGCTGGGGTTCTCGTCCAGGGCACGAAGGAGAAGATGAGCATCTCCGAGGCCCTGAGGAGGCACATCCTGCGGCCCGGCACGGCCCTGGTGCTGCTGGAGGCGCAGGCGGCCACGGGCTTCGTCATCGACCCCGTGCGCAACCAGAGGCTGTCCGTGGAGGAGGCGGTGGCCGCGGGCGTGGTGGGCGGCGAGATCCAGGAGAAGCTGCTGTCGGCCGAGCGCGCCGTCACCGGCTACACCGACCCCTACACCGGGGAGCGCATCTCCCTCTTCCAGGCCATGAAGAGGGACCTCATCGTGCGCGACCACGGCGTCCGCCTGCTGGAGGCCCAGATCGCCACGGGCGGCATCATCGACCCGGTGCACAGCCACCGCCTGCCCGTGGACGTGGCCTACCAGCGCGGCTACTTCGACGAAGAGATGAGCCGCGTCCTGGCGGACCCGAGCGACGACACCAAGGGCTTCTTCGACCCCAACACGCACGAGAACCTCACCTACCTGCAGCTGCTGGAGCGCTGCGTGGAGGACCCCGAGACGGGCCTGTATATGTTACAAATTGTAAAGAAAGGAGAGACCTACGTTTATACGGATGAAGCCGCGAGACAAGCCCTGCAGTCCCGAACTACAGACATGCATGTGGGGACGTTTGCCAATCAGAACGTCTCCTTCTGGGACCTGCTCTCCTCTCACTACTTCCCAGAGGAAAGGAAGTGGGAGCTCATCCAGGAGTACAGAGCCCAGAGGCTCCCCCTCGAGCAGCTGCTGGAGATCATCACTGCTACGGTGGAAGAAATGGAAAAGCAGTACCAGCTCATCCAAGCTCCAGGCATCGGGGGGCAGGTGACGGCTGCAGACTTATTTAACTCTGGAATCATCGATAAAAGGACTCTGCATGTGCTGCACAGGGAGACGCAGGGGGGGCAGGGCCTCAGCAGGCTGCCCCAGGTGAAGACCTATCTGGAAGGCAGCGGCTGCATCGCAGGGCTGACAATACCATCCACCCAAGAGGTGATGAGCCTCCATGAAGCCAGCAGGAAAGGACTCATCCCCTTGGGCTTCGCGGCTCAGCTGCTGGAGGCGCAGGCGGCCACTGGGTTCCTGCTGGATCCCCACAGCCGCAGGAGGCTGTCTGTGCACCAGGCCGTGGCTGAGGGGCTGGTGGGCGAGGATTTGCAGGAAAGGCTTCTGGACGCTGAGTAGGCCGCTCATGGCTACACAGACCCAGTCACGGGTGACAAAGTCCCACTGTTCCAGGCCATGAAAAAGAAGTTAGTCAAACGGGAGGAGGCGCTCAGACTGCTGGAGGTGCAGGTGGCCACGGGGGGCGTCATTGATCCCCTGCACCACCACCGGCTCCCGCTGGACGAGGCCTACAGACGCGGGTGTCTGCACGAGCACACATACCCCCTCGTTTCAGATCAGAAGCACATGAATAAAAGGTTTGTGGATCCAAACACTCAGGAGAGGGTCACCTACCGACAGCTGCAGGAAAGGAGCCAAACGGAGGTGGGGACAGGCTGGGCTCTCTTCCCGCTGCTCGAGAGTCAACACGCCGCTGCCTATGTCGACGAGCCCACCAGGAGGGCCCTGGAGGCAGAGCGGGTGGACGTGCAAGTGGGAAGGTACAAGAACCAGAGGCCATCACTGTGGGAGATCCTGAACTCAGAATATGTGACGGAGGAGATGAAGCTCCACTTGATTGGGGAATACAAAAGAGACACAGCGAAAGCATTAGAAAAGGTAGTGAATATCATTTTAGAACTGATAGATGAGAAGGAAAAAGGTAAGAAACAATTGTGGTTCCGAGGATTCAGAAAACAAATCACAGCTGCCGAACTGTTCCATTCAGGGATAATCACCGAGAAGATGCTAGAAGATCTGGACAAGGGAGCCAGCACCACGGAGGTCATCAGAAAGGACGAACGGGTCAAACGCTACCTGGAGGGCACGAGCTGCATCGCGGGCGTGCTGGTGCCCGCCAAGCACGAGCCGGGCCGGCAGGAGAAGATGAGCATCTACCAGGCCATGTGGAAGGGCGTCCTGCGGCCCGGCACGGCCCTGGTGCTGCTGGAGGCGCAGGCGGCCACGGGCTTCGTCATCGACCCCGTGCGCAACCAGAGGCTGTCCGTGGAGGAGGCGGTGGCCGCGGGCGTGGTGGGCGGCGAGATCCAGGAGAAGCTGCTGTCGGCCGAGCGCGCCGTCACCGGCTACACCGACCCCTACACCGGGGAGCGCATCTCCCTCTTCCAGGCCATGAAGAGGGACCTCATCGTGCGCGACCACGGCGTCCGCCTGCTGGAGGCCCAGATCGCCACGGGCGGCATCATCGACCCGGTGCACAGCCACCGCCTGCCCGTGGACGTGGCCCACCAGCGCGGCTACTTCGACGAAGAGATGAGCCGCGTCCTGGCGGACCCGAGCGACGACACCAAGGGCTTCTTCGACCCCAACACGCACGAGAACCTCACCTACCTGCAGCTGCTGGAGCGCTGCGTGGAGGACCCCGAGACGGGCCTGCGCCTGCTGCCCCTCACAGACCAGGCTGCCAAGGGTCGGGAGCTGGTCTACACCGACTCGGAGGCCCGGGACGTGTTCGAGAAAGCCACCGTGTCTGCGCCATTTGGCAAGTTCCGGGGCAAGACGGTGACCATCTGGGAAATCATCAACTCCGAGTACTTCACGGCAGAGCAGCGGCGGGATCTGGTGCGGCAGTTCCGCACGGGCAAGGTCACCGTGGAGAAGATCATCAAGATCGTCATCACGGTGGTCGAGGAGCACGAGCAGAAAGGGCAGCTCTGCTTCCAGGGTCTGCGGGCCCTGGTCCCTGCTGCCGAGCTGCTCGAGAGCGGTGTCATCGACCGCGACCTCTACCGCCAGCTGCAGAAGGGCGAGCGCTCAGTGCAAGAGGTGGCCGAGGTGGATGCTGTGCGGCGGGCCCTGCGGGGTAGTGACGTCATCGCAGGGGTGTGGCTGGAAGAGGCAGGACAGAGGCTGAGCATCTACGAGGCCCTGAAGAAAGACTTGCTGCAGCCGGAGGCAGCTGTGGCACTTCTGGAGGCCCAGGCTGGCACCGGGCACGTCATCGACCCCGCCACAAGCGCCCGGCTCACCGTGGACGAGGCGGTGCGTGCTGGCCTGGTGGGGCCCGAGCTGCATGAGAAGTTGCTGTCGGCCGAGAAGGCCGTGACCGGCCACAAAGACCCCTACTCGGGGCAGAGCGTCTCTCTGTTCCAGGCCCTAAAGAAGGGCCTCATCCCCAGGGAGCAGGGCTTGCGCCTGCTGGATGCCCAGCTGTCCACAGGTGGCATCGTGGACCCAAGCAAGAGCCACCGTGTGCCCGTGGACGTCGCCTATGCCCGTGGCTACCTGGACGAGGAGACCAGCCGAGCCCTGTCGGCGCCCAGGGACGACGCCAAGACCTACTCCGACCCCCGCACACAAGAGCCGGTCACCTACAGCCAGCTGCAGCGGCAGTGCCGGTCCGACCCGCTCACGGGGCTGAGCCTGCTGCCACTCTCGGAGAAGGAGGCCCGGGCCCGGCGGGAGGGACTCTGCTCTGAGCTGCAGGCTCGCGAGACCTTTCAGAAGACCCCCNAAGCTGCTGTCGGCCGAGCGCGCCGTCACCGGCTACACCGACCCCTACACCGGGGAGCGCATCTCCCTCTTCCAGGCCATGAAGAGGGACCTCATCGTGCGCGACCACGGCGTCCGCCTGCTGGAGGCCCAGATCGCCACGGGCGGCATCATCGACCCGGTGCACAGCCACCGCCTGCCCGTGGACGTGGCCCACCAGCGCGGCTACTTCGACGAAGAGATGAGCCGCGTCCTGGCGGACCCGAGCGACGACACCAAGGGCTTCTTCGACCCCAACACGCACGAGAACCTCACCTACCTGCAGCTGCTGGAGCGCTGCGTGGAGGACCCGGAGACGGGTCTCTTGTTTTTGTCCTTGAGTGCCGTTTGAATGGCCTTTAGCCTTTTCCTGGGTCCATGTATAAAACTTATATCAGTTAATCAAGTGTTTAGGAATATTGCAATTATTTGTCAATCCACTGTCCCTTGTGTTATATATCTTTCTTGTCATAAACCAAAAATTTCCTTTATCTTGCTAGTTTTCCCACTTTTCAATTTTGTTGTAATGTAACATAATCTTCTTTTCTTACTCTCGTCCGCGTATCTCCTTTTTTGTTGCGAATTCTTAGCACATTTGTGTCTGAGACAATAGTCGGTGATGTTCTCTATTAAATCATGTTCCGTCTTAGTACAAACCGTCTTCCTCTCATTGGTGTGGCTGTGGTACCACATTGAAGTACACACATTCCTTTCTTATATTCCTTTTTTTACATGGTCTGTTTTCCATTTTATTTTCCCTTTTTTTTTTTTTTGAGTGTTTATTTATGAGAGACAAGGACAACATGAGGGGTGAGGGACAGAGATGGAAAGAGAGAGAGAGACAGAGAGAATCCCAAGCAGTCTCCGGAGCTGTCATCCCAGCGCCCAGTGTGGAGCCCAAAACCATGAACCCTGAGATCTTGACCTGAGCCAAAGCCAAGAGTCAGATCCTTACCTGACTGATCCACCCAGGTACCCATGTCCTTTCTATTTTAAAGATATGGTCCTGCCTGTGGATTATGTCATTTGCTATTAAGTTTTCTTTTCAATTCAGTGGTTCATGGTTATTTCGGGTCCCTCTTTGGTGGCTGTGTGTCCCCTTGCTGTGCTCAATAAAGCTCAGCCTGAATCTGTGTCTTGGAGTAGCTCTTCCATTAGGTGTGTTCCCTCATGGGTCGATCACTGGCACGGTTTATAGCTCTATGCTTTATGATTTACAAAGAAATATTAATGTTTAAGGAAATGTCTCTGATTTCCGAGGTTTGATTGGTCAGATGTTTTAAATGTAAAAATAAGAAGTTAAAAAGGAAAATAACAATCACAAATGTAGGGTAACATGGAGTTGTTTTTAGAATAGTGTGTTAAAACACTCCATTAGGGGGCCTGTGGGCGGCTCAGTTGCTTGAGCATCCCATTATTGATTTGAGCTCAGGTCATGATCTGAGGGATAGGAGATGGGAGTTCCGTTTTGGATTTCATTCTGAGCATGGAGCCTGCTTCAGATTCTCGGGGCATCTGGGTGGCTCAGTTGGTTAAATGTCTGACTCTTTTAGCACAGGTCATGATCTCGTGGTTTTTGAGTTCAAATCCTACGTTGGGCTCTATGCTGACAGCTCAGAGCCTTCTGGGGAGTCTCTTTCTCCCTTTCTTTGACCTTCCCCTGCTCCGTCTCTCTCTCTCTCTCTCTCTCTCTCTCTCTCTCTCTCTCATAAATAAACATTAAAAAAGATCCTCTGGGGCGCCTGGGTGGCTTAGTCGGTTGAGCGTCCGACTTTTGCTTAGGTCATGACCTCGCGGTTCGTGGGTTCGAGTCCCGCGTCGGGCTCTGTGCTGACTGCCAGCTCGGAGCCTGGAGCCTGTTTCAGTCTGTGACTCCCTCTCTCTCTGACCCTCCCCTCCTCACGCTGTGTCTCTCTCTCCTAGAGATAAATAAAAATTTTAAAATAATAAAAAAAAAGATCCTCTCTCTCTCCATTTCCCCCTCTCCTCACCCATGCTCACTTGCTCTCTAAAAGGAAATAATAATGATAAAAGACCACTGAAGGGTCATACTCAATGACTGCTACAAGAGCTTGGTGCTTCAGTCATTTATTAAAGTCTATGTAGTTGGGACAGAGGGCTGGTCCTCACTGGTCTCCCTCTTTAGTACACAGAGTTCTGAGCAGGTGAATGAGATTTTCAAAGTTCTGCCTGGTCCTGGGGAAACCAGGACACAGGGAGCAGGCTGCTCCATGGTCTTGGTGAGCAAGGCTGGTTCTAGAAGGTCGGCAACAGTAAGGATGGCGGACGCGGTCCGATGCTTAAAGAGAAGTGTCCCTTTTGACTGATACACTAGTGGGGCTGAAGGCCATTCCGCAGAGCAGGCGCTCAGGGCTGGGGTTCAAGTTTGAGAGGAGGCAGGCACGGGCATGCACCACTTTTCTCTCTAGAAAGAGACGATGAAGTCAGGGTGAGGAATCAGCAGTTGCGACAGGGTAAGACCATGGGAGGGCAGTGGGGCAAAGGGAGATTTTAGACAAGAATCCTAGAGAATGTCTCTTGTTGACTCGGTCAGAGGGTGTGACCAGGGGCCTCCTGGAGAGAAAGGGGCTGCATGTGAGGAGGGAGGGGCTCCCCACCCTGGGCTCCTCTGTGCCGGGGGAGCCGTCAGCAGAACAGCAAGAGAAGAGAGTAAATCGCCGTTTTGGAGCGTGGGAAGGTGACCCGGAGCAAGCGAAAGTCAAGTGCAGAAGGGCAGGCGGGGGAGGCTTGTGACCGGCAACTAAAGCCGTCTGGTCAGCCTGCTGGTGTGTGTCTGCATCACGTCGGTGACCCTGGGAGCCGGTGGGGAGGACGCGCCGGGAGAGCTGGCCTCCCAGGTGCCCCATAGCCTCCCTGTCCTCGGGGAGTCGCCCCCTCGCCGCCCTCCAGGCTGGGCCCATCCCGGGGCGACGCAAGCCTGGAGACAACCGCGGGGCAGCGTGAGGGTGGTGGGCAAGCGGAGCGGGAAAATCCCGCGGTTCCGAGAGCCGCACAGGGCGTTTCCCGGGGCCCCAGGCCGGGCCCACGCGGGTTGCCGGCGCCCAGGGAGGACCCGACGTGCCCGGCTCCAGGACGGCGCCGAACCCCCTGAGGTCGGGCCGCTGGACTCCGGACGGTGGTGGGGCCTCCTCCGCCCGCAGCCGAGACCGGAGGCTGGCTGCACGAGCCGGTACCCGGACCGCAGCTGGGCCCCGGGGGCGCGGGCCCTAGTCGGAATAGGCGGGGCGTCCGCCGGAGCGGGGCCCCCCCCCGTGGGGCGGGGCCTCAGGCAGGGCTAGGCCGGGCCTCGGCCTGGGAGAGGGCCGCACCCGGGGCGGGGCCCGAGAGCGGGTACACAGCAGCGGCGACCCCGCGGATGGGGCGGGGCTGGAGGGCGTGGCCTTAGGCTGGCGCTGCGCGGGGCCTGGGCACGCGGCCACAGATGGGGCGGGGCCGGGGCGGGGCGGGGCGGGGCTTTGCCGGGTGGTGGGCGGGGCCCGGCGCGGGCACGGCGCTCCGCCGGGAATCTCTCTCACGCTCCGGCCCCGGGAGGCTGCTCCGGAGCGGCGGGCGGGTCCCCCCCACCCCGCTGGCCGCGCGCCCGAGCCTCCCAATTCCCGGAGCTGGGTGCGGGCCCGCGGCGGCGGGCGGCGGCTCCGCTCCCGCCGCGGCGTCTGGGCTCAGGGCCAGGGCGGGCGGGGAGCGGCGGCGGCGGTGGCGGCGGCGGGTCCCGCGGAGGGCGGCGGCCTGGGCCAGCCCAGCCATGGCGGCCCCGGAGCCGGCACCGAGGCGGGGCCGGGAGCGGGAGCGGGAGGATGAGAGCGAGGACGAGAGCGACATCCTGGAGGAGAGCCCTTGCGGCCGCTGGCAGAAGCGGCGGGAGCAGGTGGGCACGGCGGCGCCGGGGGGGTGGGGGGAAGGACCGGGGGAGGGATGGTGGTCACCGCCCACCCCCGGCGGAGGAGCCCGGGAGGCCACGAAGGGCCCGTGGGAGCGCTGGGCAAGCCGACAGACCAGAAACCTCTCCGCGGCCTCGCCCCCTAACTGGGCGGCCCCTGCACCCCTTTGGCCCTGGTCCTCCTGCCCTGGTGACGATCCCCCCAGTTTCCTAAAGTCCAGCCTCCTCCCAGGACCACCTCCCCATCCCTCTGTGACCAGACCAGCAGCTAGCCCCCTGAACACCATCCTGACTCCCCTGAAACCTGCCCCAAATCCCCTGGCCCCGCCCCTGGATACCACTACTTAGCTAGTAGAGGCCAGCCTGCCTCCGGTCCTGCAGTTCCCCCTTGGAGGGGGTCAGGGCCAGTATACCAAGCTTGCTTCCCCTCCAAGGGTGTGGGCAGAGACCAAGCCCTCACTCGGTGTCCTGACACAGATCGCCACACTCATACCTCCCTCCCCCACTGCCAGGTGAACCAGGGGAACATGCCGGGGGTCCAGAGCACCTTCCTGGCCATGGACACAGAGGAGGGGGTGGAGGTGGTGTGGAATGAGTTGCACTTCGGGGATAGGAAGGCCTTCGCAGCCCATGAGGTGAGGCCTGCCCACCCCTTGAGCGACCGCGGCCCCCCACCACCACCCCGTGACCGCACCCCCCTTCCCAGGAGAAGATCCAGACCATGTTTGAGCAGCTGGCGCTGGTAGACCACCCCAACATCGTCAAGCTGCACAAATACTGGCTGGATGCCTCGGAAGCCCGGGCGCGGGTGAGCCATGGTCATGATCACACCACAGGCACACCACAGGGAGGGATGTGGCCACGGGGGGGGGGGGGGCGGTGGTAGCAACCCAGCTGCAGCTGTCGGAGCCCACCCACCCCGCAGGTCATCTTCATCACAGAGTACGTGTCATCAGGGAGCCTCAAGCAATTCCTCAAAAAGACCAAGAAAAACCACAAGGCCATGAACGCCCGGGTATGGGGAGTGGGCTGGGGCTGCATTGGGGATGTGGCTAAGGGGCAGACCTGGGGACCTAAATGGGCCGGGGCCGGGTCAGGGATGAGAGGTGGGGGTGCGGGGTGGGCACCATAGGCGCAGCTGCCTCTCCCGCACCGGTCGGACAGAGTCCATCCGCCAGCAGGCCTGGAAGCGCTGGTGCACGCAGATCCTGTCTGCACTCAGGTGAGGGTCTGGGCTTGCCCCACCACGTCCCTACAGCCTCAGTGACCCCTGACCTGACTATACCTGCCCTCCTTTCCCTCTGCAGCTTTCTACATGCCTGCAACCCTCCCATCATCCATGGGAACCTGACCAGTGATACCATCTTCATACAGCACAACGGCCTCATCAAGATTGGCTCTGGTGCTGGCGGGGTTGGGGGGGGTGCGGCTGCTAGGGGAGGAGGGGGCTGCCAGAAACTGTGGGCAGAAGACACCCAATGCCCCACCACACTGACGCCTACTCTTTCTCCCTGCGGTGGCCGGTGCAGTGTGGCACCGTATCTTCTCCAACGGTGCGTGGGGACCCTGGGGGGGGGGGGACCGTAGGGGGATGGAGGGCACGGAGAAGTACAGCCTGCTCATCCTCTCCTCTCCCCACAGCGCTCCCGGATGATCTCCGAAGCCCTATCCACGTGGAGCGCGAGGAACCACGGAACCTTCACTTCTTCCCGCCAGAGTACGGTGGTGAGTCCAGAGTCCAGGAGCCCCGGCTGTGCCCCGCATACACCGCGTGCGCCACACCCCACCTGACCTGCTCTCCCCCTTTCAGAGGTTGCTGATGGCACTGCTGTGGACATCTTCTCCTTTGGGATGTGTGCACTGGAGGTACCGGCCCGATGGCCCTGGGGCCTCCCAGCTAGCTCAGCCTGCATCTCACCTGTGCTCTCTTCCCTGCCTGACCTGGGCCTGCCTTCCAGATGGCTGTGCTGGAGATCCAAGCCAATGGGGACACCCGGGTCACAGAGGAGGCCATCACTCGTGCCAGGCACTCGCTGAGTGACCCCAACATGCGGGTAAGCAGCTTGCCTTGCCCCTCCCGGCTGACTCTTGGTGCTCCAGGTGAGGGCCAGGAAGGTGCTTCGAGCAGGCCTGGAGGTACAGTGGGTTGGTGTTGCCGAGCGGTGTGCCAGCTCCAGTGCCCAAAGGCCTACCCACAGGAGGGCCTTACCCACAGCTCTGAGGCTCTGAGGCACATTCTAAAGAAGGGGAGACCCGAGGGATGCTACTCGTGTGAGTCCTGTCCTTACGCCTGGCTTAGAGATGAGAGAGACGCTCAGAGAAACAAAGTGCTTTGCCCAAGGCTTTGGGAGAAGTGGTAGACCCAGTGTTCGACTCCACGTCCCTGCCTTTAAGCCTCCAGGAAACAAGGTGGAGGCAGTGTGGCTCTGGCTTATGTGGGGGCCAGGGTCGGGGACAAAGGGAGCAGGGATCTGTACCCATAATCTCTCCAGGCTGTCCGGCTTGACCACAAAACTTCTGGGGTCAGAGTGGTAGGGCCTTGGGGCACCTGGGTGGCTCGGTCAGTTAAGCTTCTGACTCCTGAATGTGGAGGCTGCTTGGGATTCTCTCTCTCTCTGCCCCTCCCCTGCTCACACGTGTGTGTGTGTGTGTGTGTGTGCTCTCTCTCTTTCTCTCTCTCTCAAAATAAATAAATAAACTTTAAAAAACAAAAACAAAAAAGGAGTGATGGGGCTGGCGAGAAGCAGGGCCGGAATAGGCACGAGAGGCAGCAGAGGGCGTGTGCGCGGTGGGACAGAGCGCTATGAAGGTCATCTCTGGAGTTGGGCCTGAACTGAGGCCATCAGAGAGGGGCAATCTGTGGGCAGGTGGGTTTATGCTGGGCTACTCTGCCCTCCAAGCGCCTGGGCTGACGAGCTGGCACTCTGCCCGGCCCCGAGGCTGCAGGGCAGGGACGGGTGCCGCCCTCGGCAGTACAGGCTCCGTCTGTGAGCTGCAGAGGCCACGGCCGCTCCCATGAGTTTTGTGAGGGCTGCAGGGAGCGCGGGGAGTTCTGGGCCCAGGGCCTGATGGCTCTGCTTGTAGAACTGGGTCCTGGCTTGGCTGCCCACACCATGCCTCTCCCTATGCCCATTTCTGCAAGAAGACTCCGGTGAGGACTGGACCCTTGGGGTCTGGGGACTTCAGGAGCCTCCCCTCCTCACACCGTGGAGCCAGAGCACAGAGACCCCACCCACTTCAGCCTTTCCTCTTCACGCCCCCAGGAGTTCATCCTCTCCTGCCTGGCCCGGGACCCCGGCCATCGGCCCTCCGCCCACAACCTCCTCTTCCACCGCGTGCTCTTCGAGGTGCACTCCCTGAAGCTCCTGGCGGCTCACTGCTTCCTCCAGCACCAATGTGAGGGGCAGGCAGGCTGGGGGTGCGCCGAGGGCCTGGGGTGGGGACGTGAGAGGGGCCCCGCGGCAGGACCCACGGCTTGGAGTCCACCACCCTGAATGCTCCTGCGGCCTGCAGACCTCATGCCTGAGAACGTGGTGGAGGAAAAGACCAAGGCGGTGGACCTGCATGCGGTCCTGGCAGAGATCCCCCGGCCGCCCCGGCCCCCGCTGCAGTGGCGGTGAGCGCCTGTTGCCCAGAGGCCTCCCCTCTCCACTTGACCAGCCCCCACCCAGTCCTGTGCCCCCCCGCCCTCCGCACGCCACCACCCCCGCGGGGCAGGCTGCCCACCCTCATGTGCTTCTCACCCCCGTGCCAGGTACTCAGAGGTCTCCTGCTTGGAGCTTGACAAATTCCTGGAGGATGTCAGGTGAGAGCTGCCTTGAGTTTGGGGAGCTGGCGGCTACCAGGCTCGGGCCCCCAGCCACCCCAGTGTATCCCCAGGAACGGGATCTACCCACTGATGAACTTTGCCGCTGCTCGACCCCTGGGGCTGCCCCGAGTGCTGGCCCCACCCCCTGAGGAGACCCAGAAGGCCAAGACCCCGACACCAGAACCTTTTGACTCAGAGACCAGAAAGGTGAGCCCGTGTCTCTGCTGCACGGCGCCCTTCCCCAGGCCTGTCCCCGGCCCAGAGGGGCCCCTTCTTGGGGGCTTTGAGTGCCCCCAGCCCAGCTCTCCTCAGGGCTGCCAGACACCAGGTCCCAGCTGACCCTTTTGTTGGGGGTACAAGACGGTAGGACAAGCTGGGATCCTCCCTTTTCAGAGGCTCCTTGCCCCCTGAAGGCCCGTCTCCTTGCTGCCTGCCTGCCTTCCCTGCCCCCCCACCTGCCCTCCATCCCTCCCCTTTGCCAGCCTGCCCCTCTTCCCTGCCCTGTCCTTGCTGTGCTCCAAGCAGCCTTCATCTAGGAATCTCATGTACCCATAGGCCTCTCTGCTCCCTTGCCCTTGGCTTGCTGAGTCCCTGACTTCCCTCCACAGTGCAGCCAGGATTCATGTCCTAACGTCTGAAGCGGCCCACAGAGATGGTGGGGGTCCTCCCATGACCCCCAGGTGCTCTGAGGCCCGGGCCTGCTGGCGTCCCCTGCGTCTGCTCCTTCGTGTCCCTGCTGACCCCTCTCCTCCCCCGCTGTCTCCTGGTTTAGGTGTTCTCTCTGCCTGTGGAAACTCTCTTTCTCCTTCAGTACCTAGACTCAGTGTCTACTCTTCTAGAAGTTTCCCTTAACCTGCCAGGCTACTGATGTGATGTGATATGATGTCAGATGTGCTTTCTAGGCTCTCCTTAAGAGAATTACCTCCATTTCCAGATCTTACTCTTCCTTCTGGGCCCCCCAAGGTGGTATCTGCTCCTGCTACTCAGTGCTGAGGTCAAGCCTCTGAGGTTGACCTTGATCTGCCCCTATCCCCAGGTGATCCAGATGCAATGTAACCTGGAGAGAAGTGAGGACAAGGCCCGCTGGCATGTGAGCAGGGCTGGGGCTGGGCCCGCAGAGGTACAGGGTAGGGGAAGTGGGGATGGGGCGGGTTCTAGGAGCCAACCACGCCCTCCTGCCTCCCCAGCTCACTCTGCTTCTGGTGCTGGAGGACCGGCTGCATCGGCAGCTCACTTATGACTTGCTCCCAAGTAAGTCAGGCGGGGCCCTGGGCAGGGATGAGTGGGGGTGTAGGCGCAGGCAGTGGCCTCACGCCTCTGCCCCACCCCTGCCTGTGCCCCTGCCGCAGCGGACAGTGCCCAGGACCTGGCTGCGGAGCTAGTACACTACGGCTTCGTTCACGAGGTGTGTG
Source organism: Hyaena hyaena (assembly GCF_003009895.1). Taxonomy (NCBI): domain Eukaryota; kingdom Metazoa; phylum Chordata; class Mammalia; order Carnivora; family Hyaenidae; genus Hyaena; species Hyaena hyaena. The sequence continues at coordinate 561,545 of NW_024081104.1, read as the reverse complement.
GACCAGCCCAGTCAGGCTGGGAGGGGGGCACAGCAGAGTCTGCACCCCTCTGACACCCCATGCCTCCCTCCCACCCTGCAGGATGACAGGACCAAGCTGGCTGCCTTCCTGGAAAGCACCTTCCTCAAGTACCTTGGAGCTCAGCCGTGACCTCCCAAGCCCAGCCCCTAGGGACCAGCCCTGGCAGCCCCCATCGGGAAGCTCAGCATTGGCCCCAGGTTCAGAGGACCAGGGACTGTCCTCTGCTTACATGCTTGGGGACTGATGACCAAACACCTGCCTTCTACTGCTTCCACAGAAGCCCTGGAACAGGGTGGGGGAGGTGGTGGCGTTGGAGCCACAGGGGGCCTATCAAGGTGAAGGAGCCTAGGTTAGGGGTCAGGGGAGTCATTAGGCCCCACGTGTCCTTAGGATCAGGATCCTAGCCAGCTTCCACAACTCAGAATCCCTTCCCATATCCTCCATTTCCTGGCCAAGAGCTCTCCCTCCACCACGATACCTGGTCAGTGATTGTACCTTCAGCTTGGGGGACGCTGCCCTGCAGGGAACCATAGTGCTTGGGGGTGGGGGGTGTAGTCAGTGTTCTGGACAGATGTCTGGCCAGGGAAATGCTCCACCCCCTGTTGGAACCACAGACCCCCACGAGGAACCCCCACGATAAGCCACTGGCACCGCACCTGCAGGCATCAGGCCAGTGCTGGGAACTGGACAGGGCCACAGACTAGCAGAACAGATGACAGAGATGCTTCCGGGAGCCCAAGTTCATCGTTCCATGTGGCTCTTGCACAGCCCTCCAGCCCCTGTCCAGTGCAGACCTGCCACGGAGCCCCCTGCAGACTCCACTGCTCTGAGACAGGGACCTGACACCCTTCTGCAGATACTCTTCCAGTCCCTGCACCCCCCTCCAAAGGGCTATTTTCTCTTTCATTCCCTGGCCTGGGGGGGTTGGGCTCACGCATCTACCTGCTTCTCACTTTGCTTCCTCTCAAGTTCACTACCCCCTTTGTTACCTGCCTAACCTCTTCCCATGGCAGCTGCCTCCCAGCTCCTGAGACTATCGGCTCCTGATTCCCTGTCTCTCCCGTTCAACTCTCCCATCCTTCATTGCCGGGCCTCATTTCTCCCGGACCGCCTCCCCTCCGTCTTCAAACTGAGTTAAACATTTTTAAACACTTTAAATTGCATGTATAAGTTTAGTGCATTCAGGCTTTTTAAGTATTTCTAGTATCAAACCAGGAAAGCTCACGGTTGTATTAGTTCTCTGTTGTTGCTATAAGAATTTACCACAACCTTAATAGCTTAAAATACCACAAATTTATTGTACTTCCACAGGTCACCAGTCTGGCACAGGTCTCACCAGAGTAAACTCAAGGTGTTAGCAAGGCTAGGTTCCTTTCAGGAGGTTCTAGGGGAGCCTAGAGCCTTTCCCTAGGTTTCCATTTTCTGTTCTTCCAGGCTGTTGGCCTGCCGGTGTCAGGCATTGTGCAAGCTCTGGGCACTGGGCAAGGAATTCACCTCCTTGCAATGGTAGGGCCCGTGCCCCCATTTTCTTGACTGCTGTAAACGGAAGGTCATTCTCAGCTTCTACAGGCACCGCATTCCTTGGCTCATGTACCCATCTCCCATCTTCAAAGCCTGCAACAACTAGCTGAGTCTTTCTCATGAACCGTCTGTCTGTTTTTTTGCACCAGGAAAGCCTCATGTAGTTAGGTTGGGTCCACCTGGATAATCCAGAATAATCTCCATACCGCAAGGTTCCTTAATCATACCTACAAAATCCCTTTTGCCATATAAAGTAACATTCACAGGTTCTGGGGTTACAGCATTGACATCTTGGAGGGAAGATGTCATTTTTCCACCTACCACATCACCCTAACTAAAACCAAATGAAAACAAAATTACCAAGGTATTCAAATAAATTAAATGTATAAGCATAGTGAGTCTCAAGTTGTCTTTAAACACCCCAGTACTCTACAAAGTTATTCAAATTCTCACATCTCCCAACTTAATTAACAACTCTAAAATAACTTATATGTCCAGTTGGAAATCCTAATGCTATCATCTTAAAATAATTTGAGCGCCAAATGCGTAACAGATTGTACCCATGATTAAACTGAACTCAAAAGTATCAATACTATCATGGCTTCATTTAATCATGCTTATGTTGAGGTTTTCATTTTAACTTTTATCTTTTCAAAGCTATATATATATATCGTTTTAAAAGTGGAATGTGTTTTTTTCTAACCAACAATAAACAATCAATGCAGTCTCCAGTTCTGATCCTTTCCAAATTTAACTCTTAGTCATTTCTTCAGGCATGTAAAACCCATCTTTCACAAAACCACACATGCTTTTACTGTTTTTTATTGGATTTGCTACATTAAGGTCTTCCCTGGCTGGTGTCCTTGGAGAAGAGCAGGGTCACTGGCCTCAATGTCCTGACCCAGCATCATCTCAGTGTGGTGGGTATTATTACAGCTTCATTACTGCAGGTCTCAGCAGAGGACAGGTGTTCTAAGGTTGTATTTGCTTTCTTGCACAACTTTTTGTTTTGCCTGGAGTTAATAATTGCCTTTTTTTTGTTTGCTTAGTTTTCTATACATGTCTCATTAATTCATTCTTAGTTTCTCCTACTGAAGTGTGAACCTCTCAATACTTGAGATTTATTCCACAATTGACTGCTCAGTTTCATCTTTTCCCAGAGCCCCCACTGTGCCAGCTCTCTGCTCCAGGCTGCTTGTTCTTGGGCCTGTAGCCCAGCTGTCAGCATGAGTTGTTCCTTCACCAGCATCCTGGAGCACCTCCTTTCTCATTTGACTGGATCCTTAGCTTTCATCTTCCTTCACTCACCCTCTGTTTGAGGAGGAACATCCTCCAAGTTTCCTGAGAGAGGATGGGTGGGAAGTTATGGAGTCTTTGCCTATTTGCCCCTAGTCTACTCTCATATCTGCTTGTTAGTGTAGCTAGGCACAAGTTTGCCTAAGTTGAAAATTATTTCTTCCAACGGTTTTGAGGGTATCACAAATTCTAGATTTCTAGAATTTCTAGTCCCAAGAATTCTTATGCATTTCTGAATTCTGACTCTTTAGGACTTCTCTCCCTCTTACTTCCTCTTGTTTTCTCTCCCTCCCTCCCTTTGGAAATTCTTAATATTTCTTCATTTAAAACTTCTCTTTCGGGGCTCCTGGGTGGCCCAGTTGATTTAAGCATCTGACTTCGGCCCAGGTCATGTTCCTGCGCTTCGTGGGTTCGAGCCCCGTGTCAGATTCTGTGCTGACAGCTCAGAGCCTGGAGCCTGCTTCAGCTTCTGTGTCTCCCTCTCTCTACCCCTACCCTGCTTGCGCTCTGTCTCCCAAAAATAAATATTAAAAAAAAAATCTTCTCTTTCATCTATTTTCCAGAGATCCCAATCCTCCAGTTCTAGGAAATTTTTTTTGGTTGATTTTTTTCCCCTTCTCATTTTGAAGAACTTTCATGATTTATATGTTGAACTTTGAACTACAATATATGGTAGTTAAGGGCATAGGCTCTGGGACCATTCTGCTGCTTCCTGCAGTATGATATTGTGCCCCTACTTTCTTGTCTGTAAAAATGGGAGAACAATACCCACTCCATGGGAATCATTGTAAAGATCACACAAGGTAATGTTTGTAAAGTAATGAGAACAGTGCCCAGCACACAAGCACTCTGCCTTATTATACATCAATTTCAAATGTCCCAGGGGAAGCTGCCACCAGAGAGTGGTGCTTGTGCCCCCCACCCTCCTGCAGTGGTGGTGGCAAGTCCCAGCCCATTCACCACTTCACCCATCCCTCTCTGTTATGGAGGCCACCGAAGTGGCAGGCCATTTCTGAGCACTGGAGAATACTGATCAGTGTGATTATGATTACATTTTCTCTTCTCTACCTATCTGGTTTTATTCTAGAAGATTTCAACTGTATCTTTCAATCCTCTATTGAATTGTTCATTTTCCTCTCCTATTTTTCATTTGTAAGCACTCTTTCTCATTTCCTGAATATTCTCTTTGTAGCCTTCTGTTCTTGATTTTTTTAAGTTTTTATTTTACTTCCAGTTAGTTAACATGCAGTGTTATATTAGTTTCAGGTGTGCAATATATTGATGGTTCTTGATTTTGGGAATCTTGCATGATACCACTACACCAGCGGCGCTGTGTGATTGTTGATTTTGGATGCAACATCCTCTGTGGTATCTCTGAGGATATGGTTTTAGCTTTTCTTCTTTTTCTTCTTGCTTTGTCTCTGCTCCTTCTGAGATCCTTTTCCATTTCCATTTTTGTTTCTTCTTCCTTCAAAGGTGTCTGGTGATCCTGGGCTGTCCAGTTGCTCTTAAGAGTGATATGATCTTAATGGTGGGGCTTATTGCCTGGTGAGCTTTGAGGCCAGGGATGTAGCCAGGCCATTCTCCTGAGCGCCCTCCAGCTGCCAGTCTCCTTTGCAGACAGGAGCTGCTACAGAGAGGAGCTTGAGTTTTGTGGTTGGCACATTCTAGGGGCTAGACTCAGAGCTGGGGTGGAGGTGGGGAAAGGCAAGAACCTCACTTACTCCCTTTCAGAACAGGATTCTGCTCGGACAGCCCAGCCACTGCCAGTAGGGATAGAGGTCTGGGGTCTCCTCCTTTTCTGCACATTTTTACATGACCCCTCCAACACTAACCTCCAGTTGGCTAAACAGATCCCACTGTTCACCTTCCTCCAGTCCCACAATATTTCACTTCTGTGTTCCCAGGTTTTTGCCTTTATAAAATCCTCCTATTATTTTAGAGGGGAGGGATAAGAAGAACATATTAACTAGACGTTAAACCCTCTCAGGATTGAGAAGAGACCTGCCTAACTGGGAAAGACATTTTGTTGCCTCAGGCAGGCTGAAGTTGTTGGACCGACCGTTTCACTGAGCTTACAGACGCGGCTTCACTGAGTTAGGGCCTTGGGGCTGGGCGTGACAAACGGCAGACGTCTCGGGCAGCTCAAGGCCACGATGGGGACCCGGTGCAGGCCCTTCCCACTGGGTAGGTTCACAGGCCTGTTTTGGATTCCAGTTCTAAAGACTGCAAGCCACTGAATCTATGACGCCATCAGTTTTAAGATGCACCGCTGTCTTCTGAATACACTAGGAAAGAGACCGTGGCTAATTAAACGAAGGCACGTCGTCCACCGGACGCACCCTGACTTCAGACGTGGCACGACGCAAAGAAGACGCGAGCTGAAATCTGACTCTTCGTGACCTTTCAGCAAGACCGTTCGGGCAAACGGGGCTTCTTCGACCCTGGAAGGGATCCGAACCTCCCGTGTCCGGCCTCTCGGGTGAGAGCGGGGAGGCAGGGGACACACACACCACCTGTCTTTCTGTTAAGGGGGCAGAAAAGTGGAGCAGCGGCTGGAGGAGGGCAGGGGGCGAGGCGAGGGGTAAGAGGCAAACTGCGGCCGGGCGGCCCTCCGCCGGCGAAGGACGGGCGCCGCCAAACCCAAGACCCGTGAGGCGCCGGGGCAACAGACGCGCGCCGCCGCCGCCGCCCACACGGCCCCGGCCCCGCCCCCCCGCTCCCCTCCGGGCCCTTAACGGTTCCTCCCCACACCGGAAGTTCATCCCTCTCTCTTCCCTCGTCGAGGGCGAAGGCGCCTTTTGTCGCGAGACTTCCCTCCTTCTCCGGGCGCTTCCGCCGGCACCCAGATCGCGCGAGACCGCGGAGGGAGCAGGAGCGTGTGGCGCGCGCGCGGCGGCCGCGACGGACGCAAGATGGCGACGGCGACCATAGCTCTCGTAAGTGAGCCGCCTGTGGGCGCAGGCCGCCGCTCGATTGGCGGGAGTAGGTCGTCGGCCGCGCCAGAGCGCCGAAGGCCTCTCGGGGACGCAGCGGTCGCTCCTGGGCCCCCGCGGCTCTCGGTCGCGCGAGGCGGGGGCGGGCGCGAGGCGGGGCCGGGCCCGCGGCCGCAGCTTCCGGCTCGCAGGCTACAGCTTCCGGCGGCCGGAGGCTGGGGGCTGTGCGGCGCGCCCGGCGCGGCCCTGTCGGGGTGCGGCGGGCCGGGCCTGGGCCAGCGGCCTACCGCGCCGCAGCCTCCGGGCGGAGCCGGGCGGCCGTGGTACCTTTCCGCCGACGGGTGCGCCTGTGGCCGGGGCTTGACGGCGCGGCTCCTGGGAACGATGGCGTCTCTTCTCCTGTCCTTGGGAAGGGGTCGCCAAGCGTTCAGGGCCTGTAGGAAGGAATCTTGGCCGGGGGGGTGGGGGGGTGGAAGGGTGGTGGCCTTGACTCCTTGCGTCCGCAGCTGCGACTCTGCTCTCCGCTGATGCTCTGCGGGGCGTGGTTACTAGCTAACAGGGACTCCATCCTGTCTTCCTTATTCAGGAAGGAGGGAATGTGCTCTCTCATCACGTTTCTTGAGTAGTTACTTTGCCCCAGGCGCTGCCCGAGCCCTTGGGGGCGCAGTGGGGAGCTAGAGGTAGTCCCAGCCCTGTTCAGGGAGTCTGGTGGACCCTGAGGACCAGCTCCCACCCACGGGGGGCCGTGTATACTGCCAGCCCGAGGGACCTGTGCTCAGGGTGGTGTGGGCGCCCGGAGTAGGGAGCCTCTCCCTCCCCTGCTCAGTGCTCACCTACCTTTCAGTTACCTGGAGCGATTGGCATAGACGGAGAATCCTCATATGCACCAGACTTCACGGTGAAGTCTTCCCTTGACCTTTTTTTCTTCCTGCTCGGTTTAAATGACTGACTGTTCTCCTGGACCCTTCAGGGCATTATTTCATTTCCTATTTACCTGCCACCCTGCCCCTAACCCACTCCCACAGTGACGTGGTGAGGTCTGTCCGAGAAGGCACCTCTTGCAGGTGCTTGGAGGCCAGACTGATGGGGAAGAAGTCTGAGGGTCAGGGAATGTACTTAGGTTAGAACAAGATCTTGGCCAGGCCGTCTGCTGGGGGCCGACACCCCGTGAGCAAGGCTGGACCTATGTCACTGGGGCAGGAACAGGTTCCCAAGGGGAGAGAGACCCCAGCTTGTGAGGAGACCCCAGCGTGTGATTCTCCGATCTTGCTAATTCTTCTGTCCACTTTCTACCGTGTCCTGCTTCCTGTTGAAGCCGCAGGAGCAAATGACCTGCCTGAGAGCGAAGTTAGATGCTAAGAGAGGACTTGGTGACTGTCCTGGATAGTGGTTAGAATTGGACAGTGAAGGAGAGGGAGGCTTGGAGACAAGGACCCAGAGTCCCAGGAAAGTGTGGAATGTGGGGGAGGAGGAGAAGCCAGTGAAGAGTGGGTGCTTAGTCTTCCCCAAGCCTGGACACTGAGCCCTGGCCTTGGTGGGGGCTGGAGCTGGTGACACCCCGCACTCACGGAGACATGGAGACTGATGAGTTGGGCTCAGCTCTGCTGTGGCACAGTGGCAGACGGAGGTGACCTCACAGTAGAGGTGGCCACGGGCTATAAGGCTGAGTCCTGTAAACTGAGGTTTCCAATAGGGGTGCTTGTTGCTTATTTGAACTCTCTCAAGAGGATAACACATCCATACATTAATGAGTGTACAGAAACTGTGAAGTCTCAGGCTTCCATCAGATTCTGGGAGCGAGGTCCAGCTTGGGGTCTGATGTGTTCCTCTTCTAACCTTTTTAGTGGACGTCTCTCTACACAGCTTGTTTTCCAACTGTCATAGGTGGGCATAGTGAGAGCCTGTTCCGTCCCGTGGTCTGTGCATGCTGAGCAACACTGCTGCTGTCCTGAGATGGGGCTTCAGCTCTGTGGGACGTGGGACAGAGGGGCACTGAATTTGGCCGACAGTGACCAGTGGGGAAGGACACAGGAAGATGCAGAAGTGCCGCTTGTCACTTCTGTGCCTTCCACCTGTTGACTGCAGAAACAGGCCACAGCCCCTTCCTATCAGGGATGTAGTCTTCTGGTGGCCCTGTGTGTCTGTGACTTACGCTTCATTCTTCCTGGCTTTGACCACTGGGCTCACTCCTACTTGGGGCCATTACTCTTGGTTTCCATCCATATGGCGGGGCGCCAGGCCCTCTCCTTTCCCTGTGGGCACTGGTGCTAACTTCTCCTGAAGGTGCTGGTCTGCGCTTGCCTCACAGGCCTTCCCTGGCTGCCTCACTGAGTGTGCTTCAGCCCCATCCTGTGCATCCTGCGCTTGCTGGATTTGTTTCTTTGTGCTCATGAACTACAGAAGTCTTCTCCTCTACCTGCCACTTGGCATGCGTCTCACCTTGTTTTTGCTGCAAAGTGCCCAGCACAGAGCCCAGCCATATGGGTAGACAGCGTGGCACCATGTGAAGAGGACTGAACAGACAGACAGCGTCCTGCAGCGGCTCTGCTCTGGGGATTTGACACTGGTGTCGTGCCGGTGCTGATGACCACTCAGACCTAGAGCTTGCTTGCCCTTTGCAGGGATAGCCTTGAACCTTTACACGGGGTGACCCACTGAACCTGCATGCCAGCCCTGGGACATAGGCCTGAAGAGCCCAGCCCCTGCCGATGTTACGTAATTACTTAGACTTTTCTAGTGTTTCTAACGAAAGTGATCCTCTGTACCCTGGCTGTTGAGCAGTGGCAGTGCTGGGGTTTGGGTCCCAGAACCACAGGGCTGCACTGCCTCCCATAGGGGACTTCTCGTGCTGCTGCCTGACGTGGGTACCCTTGTAACTGCAAAGCCTCCTGTTTTCATTGCCAGAGGGTGACACTGTGTGACCGGCTGTGATAATGAATGGTGGTTTTCTCCAAGTCTTCTTAGCATCTGCTTAGAACAGAATCCTGGGCTCTGTGAGATTAGTGACTTTGTATCCAAGAAGGTGGTGGCATGTTCTTTGTGGTCTCCCTGCTGGACTGACTCTTCCTGAGAAGTGGCTTCTGAGTGGTGTGCTGCCCTCAGCAAGGTTCTGTTTCCTACGTTGGCTGTCAACGTGAATATGGGAGAGCAGGAAGTTGTTTATAAAGGTGCCCCCAGGCTGGTTCTGTTCACAGGTCTCGGTGCTGGATTGTTTGCCCAGACCTCATCTCTTGCTAGGACCCTCGAGAGAGCAGCCTCGGCTCCAGATGTGCTCCTGGGGGCCCCCGGGTACTTGAGGCAAGCCAGACATGGACCCTGTCCCCAGCTGCCATACACTCACTCGAGGGGGAGGGGCACGTCAGAAGGGCCCCCCATCCTTCGGCTCTCTGGGGCATTGTTTCTAAGTAGCAGCGGTGCTGAGTTCAGGGTGACCCTGGGCAAGACACAGGGCTAGGTTAGCCACAGCTTCTGTGCCCACCGGCCACATGTCCACAGACGGGCTTGTGTCGCTGTCTTCTTTGGGGCTAGAGGGCCTGAGACTCACTCTGACCAAGTCAGCCCAGCCTCTGGCTTTGTGCACAGGACTCCAGGGATGGGCATGGCTGTTCCCTGTGTTCCTAGATGTCCGTGGGTCTTGTGAGCTGGGAGTGGGGTAAGTGTATTCTGCTCTCAGTTCCTGCTGTGTGGCCTGAGAAGGTGGAGTAGGTCTCTGGGCCCTTCCACCAAGTCCCTCAGCCCCCATCGTTGCTGCCTCCTGCCCGTGGCCTGTCTTTGCTGCTGCCACCCTGCTACACGGAGTTGAGAGCCGTTCTTTCTGTTGGGCTGGCGCTGCGTGGCAGTGCTTCATGGCCCCTCTGAGTGTGGCGTGTGGCCAGGCTCTCAGCTGCCCTCCCTGGAGTTAGACCTGGGCAGTTTGACTGCAGGAGGAGGGAGGCTTATGCACACAGACCGCCTACCTGACCATGTCATTCAGAGGGCAGCCGGTCTCAGAGGTGTCCGCAGGAGGGATTTGGGCTCTGGGCTTGGCCAGATCCTGTGGAAGGCACTCGAACTGATGCTGAGCCCAGACGTGTATGCAGGGTGCTAGGGAGGTGCCCCTGTCTGCCTCAGGAAGGGATGTGGGGGGATGGCCACCTGTGCCCCTTGTCATCCCTTCTGGCCTGGCCCAGCCTGCCGGCATGAAAGGAACCCATCCTTAAGACCTCAGCTGTGTGGCCAGAGGGCAGTTTTAAACCTAGGGAATGATGCCTTTCCTTGGCATGGGGCAGGAGCTCCTCTCCTTCCTGTCCTTTCCTGGTGACTCACTGCCAACTTCAGGCTGCCCTAGGCTCTGACAGGCCAGCCCATTTTGCCAGGACCCTGCTCAGCTGCAGGTGTGCTGGAGGAATGGGCACCGTGGGGTGGAGTGGGACGCTGTTGGGTGCCCCGGGGCCACACCAGAGCTGCTCTCTTCTTGTGCCTCTGTTGTCTTTCTCGTCCGTAGACACTTAGCCCTTAGCTAGGGAAGGGGAGAGAGAACCAGGGTGGGTGGGTCCTCTGACTGTCCTTTATAACATCTCTTTCCTGCCCACAGCAGGTCAATGGCCAGCAAGGAGGGGGGTCCGAGCCGGCGGCGGCGGCGGCGGCGGCAGTGGTGGCAGCGGGAGACAAATGGAAACCTCCACAGGTACTGACCTTAACCATCCTTGCCCTCAGGCCCGCCTGCCCGCCCGCCCGCCTGCCCGCCCGCCTGCCCGCCCGCCCGCCTGCGCGTCCCCGGGCCCAGAGAGGCGGGGCGGGGTGGGAGGAGCTCTAGGGACTCTTCTCTGTCTTCTGGGCACAGGTGCCTGTCTTGTCCCCTCCCCACCCGGCTTCAGGCCTGGCTCTCCCCTTAGCACCTGCCCTGCTTCTGTGGTGGGTCACAGCCTCCTGTGTCTTCAGACCTCGGGCAGATAGTGATGATGGTCAGGTGGGAGCCGACCCCGAACAAGTGCAAGTCCTTAACCATGGGTGTCATATAGGAGGGCAGATGTGGTGTTTCGGAATGTGATGGGTATTAAGAGCCAGAAACAGATTTTCACTTCAGACCTCAGATGTAGATAAAACCGCAAAGCACAACAACGTGCAACTCCGAGCACGGGGTTTGCGTGGGATTCAGGCCAGGCTTCGGAGGGGGTGTGGGCAGATCTTGTCCTGCTCTCGTTTCTTTGTCCTTGGGGGCGGGTCCTATAGGAGGTGGAGTCAGTCCTCATCTCTGGGTAATTGGGTTCTTTGTGCTTCTCCGTGGCAGTGCCCGCCTCCAGGGGGTTCCAGTCGGGGCTCAACATGGTGGCCTGGGGGCCTCCTGGAGCTGGGCCCTCCTGTGGGCCCCCGCACGCTCAGGGGAGGTTTGGCTGTGGTCTGCAGCGTGGATCCTGGGAAGTTATGGGGGCTGAAGCAGATGGGCAAAGAGGCCAGGGGTGTCCAGCTAGCCAGCCCTCCCCTGCCCTGGCTGATGAGAGAAGGGCCTTTTGTTTACCAAGACAAAGAGGAGATTGAAAAGTTTCTAAGGGGCTGAAAGGGGGGTGGCATCGATTACCATGGTGACAGCCTGCTCTAGAGCCACAGCCCCTGGCTCTCGCCTCTGTCTCGCTAAAGAGAACCTGGCGTGGGGCCAGCTGGGAGGGTGGAGAGGACAAGCCTCAGGGGCCAGACTGGGTTGCCAGAGTAGGGACCTTTAGGCCCCTTCTGCCCTTTGACCCTGTGCTGGAAACCTAGTTCTTGGGCTGGTCAGGGTGGTGATTCTTGGGGTTTGGGTCAGCTGGCTCTTTCCTACCTCGTTTGTACCTCTGTCCTTGCTCATCGTGCCTGTGCTGGGGGTCTGCCTGTCCCCTCCGCTGTCCCTCCGGAGGCTGTGCTGGGAGCTGCAGCTCTGCCGAGCCGGTGGGCAGGCAGGTGTGATCCGACTCCTGACACTTGTACTCTTTGGTCTGGGGGCTGTGGCTTTTTTCTTGCTCACATGGTTATATTTTTCACCCTGCAAGCAGCTTAGAAATCTATTTTGGCGGAAGGAATGTAAGCTTAATCCTAGCTGCACTTAACTCTGATCTGTGGCAGGCTGTGCCTGCTACCCTACCCCCAACCCCCCAAAATGTCTCCAGGTCCCCATGCTCGCCTGGCGACAGCACTGGCACACCCACTTTTCTCCTCTGGCTGGTCTGGTCCTGGCTTCTCTTCCCGGGGGACTGGAGCCCTCTTTGGGGCTGCTGTGGCCTGGGGGAGAAGCTCCGCGTTTTCAGCAGTGTGCAGGGATAGGGGATGGGGTGCTGCACGAAGGTATGCTGGGAGGGAGGCCCTTTCCCATACCTGTTCCTGGAGTGCTCCCTGGAACTCTACCCAGTCAGGGAAGCTGAGTCTGTGACCATGGCTGGGTCCGTGGGAAGGTGCAGAGGGCAGAGGTGGGTGCCAGGCAGTCCGCGAATGCGGAGGCCCAGCACGTCCAGAGAACCATGGCCCCTTCTCCTTATAAAGGGTGCCTAAGGCCAGATGTTCTGCTCTGCGTGGGACAGGTTCTGGGGTCAGGCTTGCTCCGAGGGATGGGCCCCTCTTACCACTTGCTGCCTGTCTTGGTACCTCCTGAGGAGGCCGTGGTGGCCTGGGCCCTGAAGCTGCTCTGGGTTGTCCCGAGGCCCCCAAGGTACCTGCCTTCTTCAGTGTGTGTCCTGCCCATGCGTCTTGGGAGAGACTGAACTGGGGACAGGGACAGGGATAGCGGGCGGGCAGATGCACATCTTGGCCAGGCCGGAGACGGTCCGCGTTGGAGGCCATGTGCCGTTGGAGAGGGAGACAGGTGGGGTGGGGCTCCTGGGGCCACACGAGAGAGGTCTTGAGTTTATTCGTAACGACTTCCCTGCTCCCACTGCCAGGGGACAGACTCCATCAAGATGGAGAATGGGCAGAACACCACCGCAAAGCTGGGACTGCCTCCTCTGACGCCTGAGCAGCAAGAGGCCCTCCAGAAGGTGAGAGTGTACCTCCCCGGGGGGGGGGGGGGGCAGGGGCCAGGGGGGGGGGGAAAGCGCATCGCCCCACAAGCCGGGCCCCCCAGTGCTCCTCACCGCCTTCTCCCGCAGGCCAAGAAGTACGCCATGGAGCAGAGCATCAAGAGCGTGCTGGTGAAGCAGACCATCGCGCACCAGCAGCAGCAGCTCACCAACCTGCAGGTGAGCCGCCCTGCCTGCCCTGCGCTGGAGGCCGCCCCCCGCCCGCCCGGGCCGGGGCCTCCGCCCGCCCCTCCCCGCCACCTCCTCCTCCTCCGCGTCCTCCGCCTTCTCTTCCTCCTCCTGTGCCTCTGGCCGGCCGTCCCCACGAGGTGTTGTGGTTTTGTTTCTCAAGGACTCATTCTTGGGACGCCCAGGTTTCTCCGTGAGGCATGAGTGGCCCAGCCTTATTCATCTGCTGTGTGCCCATGGCCCCTTCCCCGCCCTTCTCTGTGGCCCTGCCCCGTACCCTCAGTTGGCTCCTCCTCTTGGACTTGAAAGTGATGCCTCAGGTCGCCTCTGCGCCCTGTCGGAGGTGCAGAATGTAGGGGCGTTCGTCCCCACCCCCATGGCCTCGCATAAGAGCTGTCAGGCCCCCACCCCTGCAGTGAGTCCGGACCACCTGGGCTGGGGTCTGAGACAGAGAGGACAGGCTGGGGGCACTTCCAACAGGGCCCTGTTCCGGCCCTGTGACCGGAAGCCGCAGTGGCTGTGGGGAAGAGGCCAAGGCGAGGCTGACAGGTGCCTGGGCCTCGAGCCCCTTGCCCCCTGCCCAGCCCTCAGACATCCACACTGCCGGGAGATTCCCTGGCTCTTCACCGCGCTCCATCCACACCCTCTCCTCTTCCTTCTCCTCCTTCTCCACCCCCTCCCCCTCCTCCCCCTCCCTTCCTTCTGCCCTGCCGGCCAGGCTGCGGGGCGGGGCACCTGGGGCTCTGAGGCCCCCCCTGGGCAGGTGCCGGCGGCTGGCCAGTCGGCTGGCAGTTTGGGAAGGCAGGCGGGCCTCCCTGGCAGGGCGGGGACTCCGGGCCTTGCCGCTGTCTGCGTGAGGTGTGACAAGAGCGGGAGACTGCTCGGCTCCAACAGACTGAACTCTGTCTTTACTGTCTTTCAGATGGCAGCAGTGACAATGGGCTTTGGAGATCCTCTCTCACCTTTGCAATCGGTCAATAGAAATGCTCACTTCTTCCGGGGCTCATGTCCTTAGTCAGGGCTAGAGGGGGGCAGTGCAGCCCGCGTGCTGGGGACCTTGCTCCCCTAGCCGGCCCTGCCCGCCGGCTCGGGACGAGCGCAGCAGAGCGCCAGGCGCGGCGGGGCCAGTGGTGTGGGCGGGCACCCACGCGGGACCGCCCCTGGGGAGGCCTCCATCTGCTCTGAGGTCCCGCCTTAAAACTAACCGGCCAGGTAACTGCGGAGGGCAGCAGGCCAGGAGGGCAGCTGCCCACGCCAGGCCCACCTTCACCCATGTCGCCTGCACGCACGAGGCGCAGCGCCTGGGCCTTCAGCTCTGCCAGTCTCCAGGCTGCCCGGGCTCCTGGGTTGGGGTCAGGCCCCCAAGGAGACAAGAGTCCTAACTGCCAGCCCCATCAGACCCTGGAGGGAGGATGGATGGATGGGGTGGGGGGCCGGGGGGTCCCAAGCAAGCAGGAGAGGGAAGGGCAAGAATTTGGTCCTTTGGGCCTGGCTGTCAGCAAGGGGTAGAGGCCATGCAGCCAGGGAGCAGGCAGAGGCGGTGTCTGTGGCCTTGGCTGCCGTGGGCGGAGGAGTCTGGGAAGGAGATGCTCCTGCATCCCCTGGGGGTCATCCCTGGGTGTGCTGCTCTCACAGGGGAGATGCGGCCCTGTCCACGGGCCAGACAGACCCAATGTCCTCTCTGGGAAGCGTCTGTCTGTGGGGAGACATCAGGGAGAAGGGCTCTTGGCCCACCTGTTGTTGGGAAGCCTGCCCCAGAGAGGAGAGGTGCTCTTACCGTCGGGGATTTGGGCCTGAGGGGTAGATGGTTTCACGTGTGGGGTGCCTGGTGCGAGAGGGGACGATAGTTACGCCTTTGCTGGTCCTTGGTCTCCGCGGGGGGCCTGAGGCTGACGTGTCAGGAGCCCAGTTTGAGGAGGGCAGTCCCATTTGGGGGGGAGTTCCTAGTTTGGGGGATACGTGGATCTTATTTTTAGGCTCCTCTTTGAGGGAGGGGGAGGTCTGGTCTACATAAGAGGCCATTTGGTGTCTAAAGAGGAAAACTAGCCTCCGGTTATGGGGGGGCCTTTTGAGGGTGAGGGGAGCCCAGGTTTATGGAGGGGCTAGAGCCAGGATCCCGTCTTCTGTGCCTGCCCTGGGCCTGTGATGTCTTCCCTGGGGCCCAGCTCCTCCTGGCGGCCCACTGCATATGGCTCTGGGAAGTGCCCCGCCTCACACGTCTGTGTGAGGTGGCAGGGGTGGGAGCCCCATCCCTGAGGGGCACGGAGAGGTCCCTGGGCCCACGCTCGCCCCGGCGCAGAGGCAGGGCCTGCTGGGCCTGTCCGCTCCCTGCTCCAAGGAGCCCTGGGGCTTCTTTCTGGCAGCTCTGCCACCTCCTGGCGTTCCTGGGGTCCGGGCCTTGGGGCTGCAGGGGTGAGCTCCAGCCCGCCCTTTTTTGTCAGGTGTTCAACACGCTGGGAGGCTTGCACGGTGCCAGCCCCTGCCTGAGCTGGGCCTGCTCCTTGTTCTGTCTGCAGGGAGCCCCCATCTGGGCTCCTGACCTCCTCCCCTGGGCTCTCTTCTGGGCCATAGCTGCCCTGTCTTCTGCCCCCTGTCTTGCCTCCACGCCAGTGGGTCCGTCCAGCTTGGATGGCTTCCCCTTCCCTCTTCTGCTAGAGCACTTGACCAAGGACCTGGGAGGGTCTTCCAGCCCGGCTTGGGGTACCTGGCCCCCAGACTGGAAGGTGGGCAGGGTGGGAGGGCGCACAGCCCTGCCTCCCAGCCGCCTTGTCGGCTTTGCTGCCAGTCTGCCCGGGGCCTAGATGGGCCAGGGTGCATCCGTGTCCTGCCTTGGGGCCTAGCCCTCCTTCCTGGGGGTAGGGTCCTGTTGACCCCTGCTCCCCCAACTGCAGGGTCTGAGCCTGCACCTTGTTGCCGTGTGGGGAGCCCTCCCCACAGCGGAGCTGGGTAGGTGGGCCAGGCGGGGAGTGGGCTGCCCAGCCTCTTGCCATCCCCTCACGAGCCAGTGGCTCTTTCTCCCCTTGTGTCCTGCTCCAGATGGCAGCTCAGCGGCAGCGGGCGCTGGCCATCATGTGCCGGGTCTACGTGGGTTCCATCTACTATGAGCTTGGGGAGGACACCATTCGCCAGGCTTTTGCTCCCTTTGGACCTATCAAGAGCATTGACATGTCCTGGGACTCCGTGACCATGAAGCACAAGGTGAGATTTAGTTTGCCCCACCCCCACCCCCCACCCAGGGCCCTGTTGGCCTAATGACACATTCGTGTGTCCAGGGCTTTGCCTTTGTGGAGTACGAGGTCCCAGAAGCTGCGCAGCTCGCCTTGGAGCAGATGAATTCAGTGATGCTAGGAGGCAGGAACATCAAGGTAGGGGCCAAGGAGGTGGGCCTCGGGCGAGGCTGGTACGTCGGGGGTGCTCTGTTTTCAGTCCCCCGGGAGATGCAGAGCAGCCGGGAGTGGCCAGGCCTGGGCTGACTGGAGGCTCATCCCCTGCCTCTCTCCCAGGTGGGCAGACCCAGCAACATAGGGCAGGCCCAGCCTATCATAGACCAGCTGGCTGAGGAGGCACGAGCCTTCAACCGCATCTATGTGGCTTCCGTGCACCAGGATCTTTCCGACGATGACATCAAGAGCGTATTTGAGGCCTTTGGCAAGATCAAATCTTGCACGCTGGCCCGGGACCCCACAACCGGCAAGCACAAAGGTTATGGGTTCATTGGTGAGTTTGGGGAGACTGAGGTGAGGGCGGGGCCCACCTGGCACTGTGGCTAACCCTCACTGCTGCTCCTGCCCTGCAGAGTATGAGAAGGCCCAGTCATCCCAGGATGCCGTGTCTTCCATGAACCTCTTTGATCTGGGTGGCCAGTACTTGCGGGTGGGCAAGGCTGTCACACCCCCCATGCCCCTGCTTACACCTGCCACACCCGGAGGCCTCCCGCCTGCTGCTGCTGTGGCCGCAGCTGCAGCCACAGCCAAGATTACAGCGCAGGTGAGGTGTGGTGCAGTTGCGTGGTTCGTTTGTGGGTGACGGCTCCTCTCTCCCTCATCCTTTGGGGATTGGCTCTTTGGGTGGTCTGGAGTGGAGGCAGTCAGATCGGGGACTGAGTGTGGTGGCTTTCTGAGTTGCAGGAAGCAGTGGCTGGAGCAGCGGTGCTGGGTACCCTGGCCACTCCTGGACTGGTGTCCCCTGCACTGACTCTGGCCCAGCCTCTGGGGGCTTTGCCCCAGGCTGTCATGGCTGCCCAGGCCCCAGGAGTCATCACAGGTGAGCCTGGGTGGGTCAGAGCTTCCCTCTTCCTCCTGCCCCTCCTCTGCATAGGCCTCTGGGGCCAGGGCAGGCCACGGCTCAGGCCTGGCTGAGTGGTGCACTGCGCCTTCCTGGGAAGGGCAGAGATGGGGGGACGTGACCGCTGGACCTGGTGGGTTTGCTGCAGGTGTGACCCCAGCCCGGCCTCCCATTCCGGTCACCATCCCCTCTGTGGGAGTGGTGAACCCCATCCTGGCCAGCCCCCCAACGCTGGGTCTCCTGGAGCCCAAGAAGGAGAAGGAGGAGGAGGAGCTCTTTCCTGAGTCGGAGCGGCCAGAGATGCTGAGCGAGCAGGAGCACATGAGCATCTCCGGCAGTAGCGCCCGCCACATGGTGATGCAGAAGCTGCTGCGAAAGCAGGAGGTGGGCATCCGGGGCTGGTTGGGGGGAGGGTGCATGGTGACCAGCCAGCCATAGCTCTCAGCTGTCCCCTCCCCCGCACAGTCCACAGTGATGGTTCTGCGTAACATGGTGGACCCCAAGGATATCGACGATGACCTGGAGGGGGAGGTGACCGAGGAGTGTGGCAAGTTTGGTGCTGTGAACCGTGTCATCATCTACCAGGAGAAGCAGGGCGAGGAGGAGGACGCAGAGATCATCGTCAAGATTTTTGTGGAGTTTTCCATAGCCTCCGAGACTCACAAGGCCATCCAGGCCCTCAATGGGCGCTGGTTTGCTGGCCGCAAGGTGGTGGCTGAAGTGTATGACCAGGAGCGTTTTGATAACAGTGACCTATCTGCGTGACCTTGGCCCTATTCCCTGGACTTGCACTTGCTCCTTGTTTCCTCGGGGTTTTATAGTGATTTGTTGGTGTCTCAGGCCTAGCCACCCAGCGTGGGGATAAAGGTGCAGATGCTGTTGGCCCTGAAAGTCCCTGTGTGGCAGTGGTCCTGTGCTTATTGGCTCCTGGAGGTCGCCCTGGGGGAAGGGATGGGCAGAGGGGACCTTGAAGGCCTGCAGGAAAACTGCAGGAGAGGAAGGCGTGTGCCGCGCCGCGCTGTGCTTGGCTACACCCTGCCCTGAGCAGCCTTGTGCGGAGGTGGGGGCTGTCCTGCTGCGCAGTCCCATCGCCTGTGCGGGGTTAGTACCGAAAGACTGGTACTGAGCACCTCAAGCCCCAGGACGAAGTCGCCCCGGAAATCGAGCGCTGGCTCCACCTGTCGCCCTGCCCCCGAGGGAGCCCAGGTCCCGGTGGGAGGGGCAGCTGGCTGAGCACTTGCTGGCTGAGCTGGTGCTCTCGCGGGACCCGCCCTGGGGAAGAGCCGAGGCGGAACCTCCGCAAGCCTCTGGCCAGGGCTCTGGAGCTCGATCCGTACGCGGACTTCAAGTCCCATCGTGCTTTGCGCCCGGGGACCTGAGCTGAGCTTCCCGACAGGCCGTGCGCGGGGCCGCTACGGGTTCTCGGAGGCGCCGGCACCGCGGGGCCTTGTGGGGGTTGCAGTTCCCTGCGGCGATGGGCGGTGAGGGCGGGCCTCGGCTTCCCGGCGGGCTACGCGGCGGCCGGCGGTTGTCGGCGGGGCAGTCCGGCGGGCAGCGGCGGCCGTTCCGGCTGCGGCACAGCGGCGGACGAGCGGGCTGGGCGGGATGCGGGGCCGCCGCCGCCGTCTCCTGAGAGTCTGAGCGCTGGCCGGGCCGCGCGCCGCCCCCACCCCGTCCCCCTCCCAGCTCGGGCCGCTTCGGGCCGAGCGTTCCGAGCGCGGCCCGGGCCCAGCGCCGCCGCCGCCCCGCCCCTCCCCCGCCCGCCCGGCCGGCCGGCCCGGCGCTCATGCGGACCGAGCCCCGCCCCCCGGCCGAGCCCGCCGCCCGAGCCCGCGCCTGAGCCCGCGCCGCGCGCCCGCCCGCCCGCACCATGCTCAAGTGCATCCCGCTGTGGCGCTGCAACCGGCACGTGGAGTCGGTGGACAAGCGGCACTGCTCGCTGCAGGCCGTGCCCGAGGAGATCTACCGGTACAGCCGCAGCCTGGAGGAGCTGCTCCTCGACGCCAACCAGCTGCGTGAGCTGCCCAAGGTGAGCGGCCGCCCGGCACCTGCCGCCCGGCCCTGGGCACCGGTCGGGGGGGTCGGCCCCGCCGCGGCTCCCGCTGCCCGCCGAGCGCCCGGCAGCAGGCGCGGGCCCCGGGCGGGGCACGGCAGCCTCCGGCTGGCCCTGCCGGTTCTTACTGGCCAGCCCCGCCCTCCTCTCCCGCTTCGGGGGCCGGCGCCAGGTGGCAGTGCTCCTCAGGTGCCTGCCCAGGGGTGGTGAGGACGCCCGGCCTGGGAGCCCAGCCCAGCGCGAGCGTGGGGGCGGGGGCGGGGATGGAGCGAATCCAGGTGGGGAGGCGAGCTTGGTCTGGCAGGTGAAGGCTGTTGCCGCTGCCCGGGAGGTGAGGAGCCTGGCGGCCTCCCCCTGCTCTCCTCCGGGGGGCTGAGGGGTGCGACGGAGGAGCGCTCCTCGAGGCCCTTGTCCCTGACAGGCCTGCCGCTTGCCCTCTCCTTGCCGTTGTGCCTCCCCGTCAGCTTGCTTTCCTTCTGAGGCCGCTCTGGAGGAGAGGTTACTATAGGAAACAGGTCATAAAAGGATTTCCTTTTTGGAGACCGGTCGCTAAGTGGCCCAGTGCCTGGGGGCCACAGAGGGTGTGGTGACAGTGTTCTGGGCTTGGATGGGAGGAGTCCGTCCCTCAACATCGCCAGGAGTCTTCGTGCTGCCCTCCCTCTTCCCCCCAACACGAAGCTGTTTGTACCTGTAGTACTTCGCCGTCTCTGTCGTTTTCTTTCACGACTGGCAGATCGTCGTCGCGGGTTTGGGCCGGGTTGGTTGGGTGCAGCAGCAGAGCCGGCGTGGGCCCTGGAGGCCTCGCCGCCTGGGCGGGTGGCATGTGGGGTCCTGAGGGGAGCACACAGGGCAAGGGACGGAGAAGCACCCGCTAGACGCGAGGGTGCTTATTGGCCAAGGTTTGGAGCGCTTTGGAAGGGTGGTAGCAGGGCCGTGTCTGAGCTGACGGGAGGCCGCCGGGCACCGAGAGGAAATTAGAAACCTAGCGAGATGCCGGTACGCGCCTTTCTGTCCTTTCCTGCTGCAGACTGAGGCGATGCGGCAGGACCTGGGTTCCCGCGTGGCCTGAGGCAGGCGGGGGCCCATGGGGTCCATGACCCGCAAATTTGCGCCTGCCCTTGGAGGGGCCCTGTGCTAGAGTCCACACGCCCCTGACCCCACTCCCTGCCCACAGCCCTTCTTCCGGCTGCTGAACCTGCGGAAGCTGGGCCTGAGTGACAACGAGATTCAGCGGCTGCCCCCTGAGGTGGCCAACTTCATGCAGCTGGTGGAGCTGGATGTGTCCCGGAACGGTGCGGGGTCGGGGCAGCTCGGGGGCGGAGCCTAGGGGTGGCAGGAAGGGCTCGGAGGCCTCAGGGGCCCTGATGTCTCTCCGTGGTGATCCCTCTCCTACGGCAGACATCCCGGAGATCCCCGAGAGCATCAAGTTTTGCAAGGCCCTGGAGATTGCAGACTTCAGCGGGAATCCCTTGTCTAGGTGGGTGGGGGCCGTGGCGGGGGTGGGGGCAGTTGCGGGAGGCTACGCAGCCCCGTTCTGGACACCTGAGGTCCCCTTCCTCTGGCGCAGGCTCCCGGAAGGCTTCACTCAGCTGCGCAGCCTGGCTCACCTGGCCCTGAATGACGTGTCTCTGCAGGCGCTGCCTGGGGACGTCGGCAAGTGAGTGCCCTCCAGGGCGGGGGGACTCAACTCAGCCCCCCCCATCTCTCCACCTTCTTTGCTTTGGTCATGCCCCACCCCCCTCTCTCTTTCAGCCTCGCCAACCTGGTGACCCTGGAGCTCCGGGAGAACCTGCTCAAGTCTTTGCCGGCGTGAGTGGGCGCGGGTCTCCCTCCGGCGCCTACTTGGGCCACGGCCCCAGGGGCTCAGGCCAGGCAGCCACGGCCAGATCTGCTCTTTGTTCCGCAGGTCTCTGTCCTTCCTGGTCAAGCTGGAGCAGCTGGATCTGGGAGGCAACGAGCTGGAAGTGCTGGTGCGGAGAAGGCGGGGTCTCCCGGGCGAGGCGGGGCAGGGGACCTCGGGCTGTCACTCGACCCCGTCAACCTGTCCCCATCTGTTCCCACAGCCTGATACCCTGGGGGCTCTGCCCAACCTCCGTGAGCTGTGGCTGGACCGGAACCAGTTGTCCGCGCTGCCCCCGGTGAGTGAGGGTGCGGTGCCCCCTGCCCCGTGCTCGGCCGTTCCCTGACCTCCCTCCCCCCACGCCCGCCTCCAGGAGCTTGGGAACCTGCGGCGCCTGGTGTGCCTGGACGTGTCGGAGAACCGTCTGGAGGAGCTGCCATCAGAGCTCGGTGGGCTGCTGCTGCTCACGGACTTGCTGCTCTCCCAGAACCTGCTGCAGCGGCTCCCCGACGGCATCGGTCAGCGGCGGCTGCGGCGCTGGGGACCGGGGGCGGGAGGGGGTGTGACCCGGGGCCTGAAGGAGGGTCCTGCGGGCTGGTCTCCAAGAGACACCACCGAGAAGGGGAATTAGACCAGGGGTGGGGGTGACAAGTGGGTAAGGGGGCCTGGCAGTTCGGCTCTGGAGCAGAGAGCTCAAAGGGCCGCGGGGGGAAGAGTAGTGGGGGGGGCCCCCCAAGCTGTCCACCGCCCCGGCTGCCAAGCCCTTGCCCCACTCAGCTCTGTCACTGCGTCTCCCCTACACCAGGTCAGCTGAAACAGCTGTCCATCCTGAAGGTGGACCAGAACCGACTGTGTGAGGTGACGGAGGCCATCGGAGACTGTGAGAACCTCTCCGAGCTGATCCTCACGGAGAACCTGCTGACGGTAGGGCGCAGCCCGGTGGGACTGGAGACGTTGAGGCGGGGGGTCGAGGAGCGCTCTGCGGCGGGCCCTGGGCGTCTGCTTGGATGGGAGGCTGTGGCCGGAAGCAGTTGCGGGGAGAGGGGGACAGGGTGGCGCCAGGCCAAACGCCGTGGAGGAGTTCTCCGCTACTTCCAGACTGGCTCAGGTTCCCACCAACCTGTGACCCTCCCTTGGCCCCGACCAGGCTCTGCCCCGCTCCCTGGGTAAGCTGACCAAGCTGACCAACCTCAACGCAGACCGCAACCGTCTGGAGGTGCTGCCGCCCGAGATCGGAGGCTGCGTGGCGCTCAGCGTCCTCTCCCTGAGGGACAACCGCCTGGCTGCCCTGCCGCCCGAGCTCGCCCACACGGCCGAGCTGCACGTGCTGGACGTGGCTGGGAACCGGTGAGCGCCTGCCCAGCCGCCTGCCCCCGCTGAGCCAGCCGTGCCCTCCTGCCCCCGCTGACCCTCCCGTGCCAACCCACGCCCCCCCCCCCGGCCCCCAGGCTGCGGAGTCTGCCGTTCGCGCTCACCCACCTCAACCTCAAGGCCCTGTGGCTGGCTGAGAACCAGGCACAGCCTATGCTCCGGTTCCAGACGGAAGACGACGCCCAGACCGGCGAGAAGGTTCTCACCTGCTACCTGCTGCCGCAGCAGCCCCCACCCAGCCTCGGTAGGTGGCCGGCCACGGGCGGCTGTGTCTGCGGAGCCGGTATGGCCCGGGCCGGTCTCCCCCTTGACGTTCCCGTCCCTCAGAGGAGCCAGGGCAGCGGAGCAGCCCTTCGGAGAGCTGGAGCGACGCCCCGCTCGGCCGCGTCAGCGCCATACAGTTTCTGGACGTCCCTGTTTGTGGTGACGACGCCGAGGAAGCTGCGGCCGAGAAGCGGGTACAGTGGGGGTGCTCCCGGCAGGTGGGGGGGCACGTCCTGCCCTCCTGCCCCACCCCTCACCCCCGTGCACCCCGCAGGGCCTGCAGCGTCGGGCCACGCCTCACCCCAGCGAGCTGAAGGTGATGAAGAGGGGTGTCGAGGAGCGGCGGGGCGAAGCCTTCTCCTGCAGGCCCGAGTCCGGGCCACCCTCGCCCTTGGAGGAGGTGTCTGTGGGAACCCGCTTGGCACAGGAGGGATCTTGGCCTCAGGCATCTTGCCCGTCCTGGGCGTAGGGTTTTGGGAGCCCAGGGGCGGGCATGGGGCCCAGGAGGAGGTGAACCTGAGCGGCGGGGGCCCAGGGCCGAGTATGCCGTGCCTTCCGGCAGAGCGGGACTGCGTAAAGGGCCGCTGGCCCGAGTGCAGGGGGACGTGCGGTGCATGCACGCGGTGGAGCCAGAGGTGGCCGTGGTTTCGGTGGTGTGGGGCGGAGCGCGAGGCGTGCAGGTCGGGTCTTTCTTGGGTCCTCACAGGGTCGGAAGGGGCACGACTGGCTTTGGCGTGGCAGGCAGGGACCTGAGTCAGGTGGGCCCAGTGATGCTCGTTTAGAGGTTCCTGGCATTGGGCCTGGGGGAGCTGTCGACTCTCGGTGCAGCAGGCGTCTGAAGCGCAGAGGGACACGGGGCAGGGCCCCCCACCCTGTGAAGCTGCCAGGGCTCACGTGCGGGGCTGTGCTCGTGTCCGGGCACCTGGGCTTTGTCCGTGTGTTGCTCTCCTAGGATCCCCGCCTGGTCCCTATTCGATTTCAGATGGGGAGCCCTCCGAGGGGCTCCACCACAGAACCATGCTTTTGTGCTCCTCTGTTTGCTTTGACAGCTGCGTGGCTCCCCGAGGGGCTGGGATGAGCTTCCACTGCCTGTCCAGGGCGAGCCCGCAGGGGGCTCTGCAGGGGGGGCAGCAGAGAGCCCAGGTTGACCTGCTGCCTGACCTCCCGCAGGAGAAGAGGCTGAGCGCGGAGTCTGGCCTGAGTGAGGACTCACAGCCATCTGCTGGCTCAGCTTCCCAGGGCGAACCCGAGGGGCCACCGACCGAGACACAGGGGCCCAGCCAGCAGGAAGCCACCCTGAACGCCCCGGAGGAGGCTGCAGAGGAGACTTACGAGGAGGTGAGGCTGGGCCTCCGCCCCATGGCGGCGAATAGCACCATGCTGGTCGGCGTCTGGGGGCGAGGGCGGGCGGGTTGCAGACCTCGCCACCGTTCTCCTCCCCGGCCCCACGCAGCCTACAGTGCGCTTTGCAGAGGATACGCTGCTGCTGCCCCCAAGGGAAGACGGTGAGAGCGAGGATGGGCAGCTGGAGGCACCCTGGCCCCTTCCTGGCGGGAGACAGCGCCTCATCCGCAAGGACACGCCTCACTATAAGAAGCATTTCAAGATCTCCAAGCTGCCCCAGCCCGAGGCCGTCGTGGCCCTGCTGCAGGGGACGCAGCCAGACGGGGAGGGCCCAGTCGGGCCTGGAGGTTGGCACAATGGCCCCCATACACCCTGGGCTCCTCGGGCTGAAGAGGAGGCTGAGAAGGAGGAAGAGGACGAGCAAGAGGAAGAGGAGGAAGAAGAGGGAGCAGCGGCCGCGGAGGAGGAGGCGGCGGCGGCCACGGTCTCTGCACCCTCCACCAAGGTGGGTCTCGGCTCACACACCCATTTGACGCAGGGTCTACGCCGCTCCTCCCCAGACCCCCGTGCACGCTGGTATCTCAGGGAGCACTCACAGCAGCTCTGGGCCCCTCCCCAAGGCCTCACCGTGGACCGTCTCCCGAGCCCTGTTCCTGGCCCCTGGGGGCTCCTGCGGCCCCGCACAAGGTCCTGCCTGCCCCCCG
The DNA here is from genome assembly GCF_003009895.1 of Hyaena hyaena. NCBI lineage: Eukaryota > Metazoa > Chordata > Mammalia > Carnivora > Hyaenidae > Hyaena > Hyaena hyaena. The sequence goes on along the minus strand of NW_024081104.1, from coordinate 536,721 downwards.
GGGACACCTGGGCCTCACAGCACTGCTGCACACCTGACGTCGCAGCCGTGCCTGGACACTGGGAATGGGGCCGTGGCAGCTGAGGGGCCCACGTGGCTGGAGTCTGGGACAGCCAGACACAGGCTCAGCCTGCTGTGGGGTCCCGCCGACCAGCCGAGCTCTCCCCGTTTGGTGGTTTGGCAGTGGCATTGGTAGCCACACGTCTGGAACGGAGGGGACTGCGTGCCCTGGGAGACGGGCTGGTGCTCAGGCTGTGGGAGCTTGGTGTGGGCTTTCCTCTCCTTTCTGCTCTCTGCGGGGCTGGGCGAGGTGGTGGCAGGGCCGGGCCGGGGCTCACCCGCATGCCTTCGCTGGTCCCGTCCTAACAGGGGGTGTCGTTTGACCAGGCCAATAACCTGCTGATAGAGCCCGCACGCATTGAGGAGGAAGAGGTCTGTACTCGCTCTGTGCTCTGTGCTCTGTGCCCCGGGCTGCGGGCTCTCACGACTCCTGCCCCCCGCCCCCCCGCATGCCTGAGCAGACCCCTGCCCACCTCCCCGGTGCTAGAGCCCACCGGCCCTCTGACCCGGGCAGACAGAGAGGAGTTCAGGCGTGGGGCACGCGGCCGGTGTCGGCAGGGGTGCGGGGGCGTCCCTTGCCTTCCCAGCTGCGGGGACCCTGGAGCTCTGAGGCAGCACCCGCAGACAGGGGCAGGGCCTTGGGCGCCGTCCAGGCTGTGCTCTGCCCTGGCAGTGCCCAGCGCCGTGCGGGTGCCCAGGCGGCCCCCACACAGCCAGCTTGTTCTGTTTCCAGCTGACACTCACCATCGTGCGGCAGACGGGGGGCCTGGGGATCAGCATCGCTGGTGGCAGAGGCTCTACACCCTACAAAGGGGATGACGAGGTAAGGACCTGGGCCACCACGAGGTTCCCTCTCCTTGCATCCCTGCCTTTTTTTCCACGAGGCTTTTCACGGTTTTGAGGGCTGTCCCGCCGCACTCTCCAGCCTCGCGGTGTGCTTTTCTCTGGTGCCTGCTGACCCTCAGGGCCCCCTGGCCCCGGGTGCCTGGCCCTGACGGCTGACCGGGGACGGAGCCGGGCAGGTTAGTTGGAGACGGTGCGGGGTGCCCGCGCTCTCCTCCGCACCCTGCTTTCTCTCCGTGGGTCACCTGTGTTGGGTTTGGGGTTGAAAACCATCCCAGGAGGTTGACCCGGGCCTTCTAGCTCCCTGACGTGTGGGACTTGCCGTGTGAGCACAGTGCCTGTGGCTGCCCCTTGCTCTCGGGCATCTTTGCAAGCTTGGCGTGGGGTTTCCAGCCTTGCCCAGCTGTTCCCCCGACGGGACGGGAGGGGCGGGGCCCCTCTGCGGCCTCCATCCTGTCTCTCCGCTCGGCCTCTGCTCGTTCTACAGGGCGTATTCATCTCCCGCGTGTCAGAGGAGGGCCCCGCGGCCCGGGCTGGAGTCCGGGTGGGTGACAAGCTCCTCGAGGTGGGTCGGGGCCCCTCCCCAGCGGCGCACGGCCCCTGCCTTGGGGGCGGGTGTCTGGGTGACGCAGGGCGCTGGCCATGCGGGGGGTAGAGGCCGGTCAGGGAGGTGGTTAGTCCTCCGGCCAGCCGGGTCTTGGGCTTAGTTTCCTGTTGCAGCGCCTGGGCAGGTGTGTCCGGGAGCTCTCAGGAGGCACAGCGGGCACAGTCTGAGGGCAGCCCGCCCTGTCTCCAGGGCCTGGGAGGGGTGGTGAGCAGAGGCTGCGGGCCAGGCAGGTCCTCGCCCAGGCAGGGCTGAGGCCACACGGCAGCTCTCTCTGGAGGAGGAAGCTGTGGCCAGGATGGCAGGGAGAGCAGAGGAGAGGGACCCTGACCAGGCAGGGCTCAGGGAGGGATGGCGGCACACACCTGGTGGCCCCGGGCATCTTCAGCTGTGGGGCTGCGGGGCCAGGGGACGCGGGTGCGCCGTGGCAGGAAGAGCAGCCTCATTTCCGTCAGCCAGCCCCCAGCCTCACCCCGGGTTTGCACGGGTCCTGGGGCTCACTCCTTTGCGGGTCTCCCATCCGTGGAGGAAGCGTGCGCAGGGTCTCGCCACAGCCGTGGCCCTGACTTGATCAGTGTCCCGCCCTGCAGGTGAACGGCGTGGCCTTGCACAGTGCCGAGCACCACCAGGCAGTGGAGGCGCTGCGGGGGGCGGGCAGCACTGTGCAGATGCGGCTGTGGCGGGAGCGCATGGTGGAGCCGGAGAACGCGGTCACTGTCACACCGCTGAGGCCTGAGGACGACTACAGCCCTCGGGAATGGCGGGGGGCCGCCCTGCGCCTGCCCCTGCCCCAGCCGGACCCCACCGGGCCCCTCCGCCAGCGCCATGTGGCCTGCCTTGTGCGCAGCGAGAAGGGGCTGGGCTTCAGCATCGCTGGCGGGAAAGGCTCCACACCTTACCGGGCGGGGGATGGGGTGAGGCGGGGCCCAGGGGAGGGGCGGCTGTGCCGGGGGGGCGGGGGGGGGGACCAAGTCTGTGCGCTTCCCGCCACACCACCACTCACCTCTCCTTTCCCCTGTAGGGCATTTTCATCTCCCGCATCGCAGAGGGGGGCGCTGCCCACCGGGCGGGCACTTTGCAGGTCGGCGATCGAGTCCTCTCGGTGAGTGGGGCTCACGGGGCCTGCTCGCCACCCCATCCTTCCGCCCGCCTCCCAGGGCTCCCTGACTGGCCTCGCTCTTGCAGATCAACGGGGTGGACATGACCGAGGCCAGGCACGACCACGCCGTGTCTCTGCTGACCGCTGCTTCCTCCACCATTGCCCTGCTGTTGGAGCGTGGGGCCGGGGGCCCCCTCCCCCCCAGCCCTCCGCCACACACCCCCACACCTCCCAGTGCGACCAGCACCACCGTGGCCACTGCCACCCCTGGGGAGTCTGGGCCGCTGAGGCTGGCCCCCAGCCTGCCGGCTGCCGCCTTAGAGGGGCCGTACCCAGTGGAGGTGAGACCACGGCCCTCTCCCTGCCTCTCTCACTTCCCTCTGGGTGGGAGGACACTGTTCTGGTGCCAGGTCACTAGGCCTTCGTTTCTTAGCTTCCTTTCCACGTGGTCGTCTTGTGAGCCCTGATGTGGCAGGACCACTGCCTGGCATCCCTGATGACCTGTCTGCAGCCACCTGGGTCCGTACGCCCTCTGGGCAGGAGAAGCGCCCCTTTGCTGCTCCAATAGCCTCATTCCAACCGGCCCCTCGTGCCCCTCGGTGTCCCCAGGAGATCTGCCTGCCGAGAGCCGGGGGTCCCCTGGGGCTCAGCATCGTTGGGGGCTCCGATCACTCCAGCCACCCGTTCGGCGTCCAGGAGCCTGGCGTGTTCATCTCCAAGGTAGAGCAGGCCCGCCTGTGCCCAGGTGCTAGGAGGGCCCTGCCTGGGGCGGGGGGGAGGGGGGAGGGGGCGGGCAACAAGGCCTCCAGCCCGCCGGGACTCACCCCTCCACCACCCTGCCGACAGGTGCTCCCACGGGGCCTGGCTGCGCGCGGCGGCCTGCGGGTTGGGGACCGCATCCTGGCGGTGAACGGGCAGGACATCCGGGAAGCCACGCACCAGGAGGCGGTCAGTGCCCTGCTTCGGCCCTGCCTGGAGCTGGTGTTGCTGGTGAGGAGGGACCCGCCGCCCCCGGGCATGCGGGAGCTCTGTATCCAGAAGGCGCCCGGCGAGAAGCTGGGCATCAGCATCCGAGGGGGCGCCAAAGGCCACGCAGGGAACCCCTGTGACCCCACAGACGAGGGCATCTTCATTTCCAAGGTGAGGCCCCTCCCCAGCCGGCCCCACCCCGCTGCGTTCCTCGGAGACGGGGAGCCGGCTAGACCCTGAGGCCTGGTCTCCGCAGGTGAGCCCCACGGGGGCAGCCGGGCGGGACGGCCGGCTGCGGGTGGGGCTGCGGCTGCTGGAGGTGAACCAGCAGAGCCTGCTCGGCCTGACGCACGGCGAGGCCGTGCGGCTGCTGCGTGGCGTGGGCGACACCCTCACCGTGCTCGTCTGTGACGGCTTTGACACCGCCGCCCCTGCCGAGGTCAGTGCCTGCCCCCCCGCCAGTGCCCTGCCGCAGGGATGGGGTCCTGTCTGCAGTGTGGCCCAGACCTGTGAGGAGTGACCCCGTGGGGGCCAGGGCAGCCACTCTTTATGTTTCCAGGCCTGGGGAGGCACTTGGCCACCGAGTCCATGTGGGAGGGGCGGTGGCCCGGGTGGGACAGGGCACGTGAATGGCCAGCACGGTCGGGCCGCTAGAATAAGCCACGTGCCTGCAGGTGGGCGGCGTCTGCAGGGCAGGGCCGTGAGCCGCACGACGCACGCAGCGAGGTCAGGGCCCCTCGGGACTCCGCCTGCAGACACGGGGGGTCCCCGCAGCTGCCCAGGTGCCATTCCCTCGGGGCAGCCCCTCGGTGCACCTTGCTTCCTGGGACCTCAACCTCGGCGCAGAAGCCAGGGTGGGGCATGTGCAGGGCCCTCAGCCTGAACAGTCTGGGCTCTGAGCCTGGCGTCCCCTCTGCTCTGGAGGGTCCCGTTTCGCACACTCCTGCCTTCTCCACTGCTGTCCCCGGGGCCCCTAGGTGAAAAGCGACATGGCTGGGCCAGCACCTTGCACGGGCCTCTGAGGGCCCTTCACCCCAGTGGCTGCCTGCTCAGCCCCGGGGACAGGGCAGCCACCTCAGCTCGGCCCGTCTGCAGTGCCCTTTGGGATAGTGACTCCCTGCCACCCTGTCCCCGCGCTGCCAGTCGGGGGTCATCCCTCGTTGTGTGTTAGCTGCCGAGAGAAAGGGGGGCTGTGCTCCCGCTGCTGCCCCAGGCCGGGCGGACGCCTCCCGCCCACTTCTCCCTTCAACTTCATGGACACCCTGGTGGCTCCTGACAGACGTTCCTCTTGGGACTTGAGGTCTGCACCGCGCGGGCCCAGAGGAGGCTTTACCTTCTCTTCGTGTCGTGTGCATGCTTAGGAGGATTTCAGTCAACGCTTTTGCTGATTTTAAAGCTTTTTAGTCAGAGAGGAAAAAAAATAGCTGCACAGTGAGGGGCTCAAACCCCCAGGAGAGCAGGGCCAGGGTGTCCCTGAGTTACAGGGGGTGAGAGCAGGGTGCCTGGGTGTCCCCGAGTTATGCGGGGGCCAGAATGGGGGGGTTGGAGTGTCCCCGAGTGACAGGGGGATGAGAGTGGGGGGCCAGAGTGGAGTGTCCCTGAGTTAAGGGGGGGTGAGAGTGGGGGGCCAGGGTGTCCCCGAGTTATGAGGGGGCCAGAGCAGGGGGGCTGGAGTGTCCCCGAGTTACTGGGGGGCGAGAGTGGGGGGCCGGGGTGTCCCCGAGTTACAGGGTGAAGTGGTGCCCACATTTGCCTTTGCTGTCTGGGCACATGGTTCTTCTGCTGGTCACCCTTTCAGGTGGCTGTGCCTGGCGGTCCCTCCGCAGGTCACCGCCTCTGTGCCTTCCTCCGGTGCCATCCGGCTGGCTCGGAGCCCATCTTTGTACCTTTGGGGCATTTGTGCAGGAAGGAGGCCTGGGGGCGCTCCGATCCGTCTGTCCTGGCAGAGAGGACACGTGCTCTTTCACGGTCTGAGCCTCAGCGTCACATTGTGAGGGATGTAGTCGTTTCTGTCGCTTTTGCTTTTTAAGAATGGTTTCTGTGAATTTTTAGAAATCTAAGTTCTTTATGAGTTAAGTCTTCTGGTCTTTTCCTTTGTGTCTTTTGGATTTTGGGTTTTGCTTAGGAAAAACTCTACCTCAAAGAATTATCAGCATGTAATTCTACGTTTCCATCCGGCACTGATGTAACTTTTTAAAGACCAAGCTGTGTCGCCCCCCGGGAGTGTTTTCCGAGTGAGTGGTTGTATCATCTCAGGAGCCCCACGCGGGGCCACCCTCGGAAGAGCTCGGTGTGTCCCGAGCTGCTGCACGTGGTCCCAAATACCGTCACTGGCTCACGCACTTCGATCCCTACTTGGTCACATCCCTTTTTTTTCCTTATTTTAGAAAAGCTTCGGTCTATGTGTTTTTTCTTCCAAACGAACCTACTGAGTTCTTTAACAGAAGTTGATTGGGACTCGAGAATTAGCTTTGATTTCAGGGTTCTTCTACCGCAAGAATGCATTTTTTCCAAGCACACCTGTGGACTGCTCGGGGGTGCTGCGTCCTGAGTGGTGGCCGTGGGGCTCGCTTTCCTGTCCAGGCCCCGTCCACTCTGGTGGCCTTATCCCGGTGCCAGCGGGGAGAGGGGGCTGCAGTTTCTGCATGCCCCAGGACACGGGGCAGGGTGCTCAGGACGCTCTCCCCGCTGCCCCCCAGATGCCGTACTCCGTTTGCCTGGTTCGTGTGTGTGAGCCTGTCCGACCCCCACAGGCGTCCGGGCTCGTCAGGTGTCCCCAAACCCTGTCGGGTCCTGAAAGCCAGTCTCGCTCACTGGCTGCCTTCCTCCCAAGCACCCCGGCAGCTTGTTAGAGGTGGGGCTCCAGCACGGCCCGGAGCGTAGCCTTTCCTTACAGCGGAGCCTTGGGCAGGTGCTGGCTTCCCAGCCTCCGTGTCCTCGCCTGTGTAGCGTCCGCTTCTGGGGCCCCAGGGAGGATCGGGACACGGAAGTGGCACAGCACAGGCCCACCGTCCCGTCCCCACCAGCGGCCACCTGGCTCCTGTATCCGACCCTCTGCGCCCACGGCCCTTCCCCTGTGCGGTCACGGCCGTTCTTGATGGAGCGCCTGCCCGCTTGCCGTCCAGCTCACGCTAGCCAGCGCGTCTCTCCCTGGCTTTCCCAGAGGGCCAGCGTCCAGGCTCTGGCCACAGTTACCTTTCCCTTCCGGCACTCTCTCGGTCTCTGCCATGAGGGAGGGCGCCCCGGAAATCTTCAAGGACGGCAACTGAGCTCTCCCTGTTTTGTTTTTTGCGTTACTGTGAATTCACGGGCCTATGTATCCTTGATGGCTTTGAACCCCGTGTGTGCTCACACTGTGCCCCCTCGTTGGACACGTGGCTCCTGTTTAGTGGGATGCCTGTCCTTCCACAGCTTCCGTGCGCTCCTGTATGACCAGGCGTCCAGGTATTTCTTGGTCTGGCCCTGGAATCAACCATTTCCGTGAGGACCCTGGCACCTCTCAGCCAAGAGTGGCACTTTGAGCCCCACCCCCACCCCCGGGCTGCAGGGCTCATGGGGGCTGGGCTCATTGCTTCCCAGCCTCTGCAGCACAGGTGGCCTGGGATGTGGATGTTTCTAGAAAGAGGAAACTCATGAGATTGTACTGTTCTTTATTTTTTTACGAAGGCTCCACACTGAACGTAGGGCTTGAACTCGCGGCCCTGAGATCAAGAGTCCCGTGTCCCACTGATTAGCCAGCCAGGTGACACTGTAGAGGTTTTTTTGTTTTTTTTTTTTTTTAGTGCTTATTTATTTTGAGATAGAAAGTGCAGGGGAGGGACGGAGGGAGAATCCCAAACAGGCTCCACACTGTCAGCACAGAGCCTGACGTGGGGCTTGAACCCACAAACCGTAAGATCATGTCTTGAGCCGAAACCAAGAGTCTGTACTGTACTGTACACAATTCATAATTAAGGTTGCAGGGTTTTTATTTTTTACTTTATGTTTGTGTCATCTTCTACTGAAACTTTTTAAAGTATCATTATTTAATAGTTCCAAAGCACAGCACCCACGTTGCTGTTAATACCAAGGTCACTGAGAACAAGTTAAGCTCTCCCCCAGTTCCTCAGACTTCTCACTAAGACGTATGATCCAAATACTGTTCTTAGGCGACTTGAAACAATTCATGGCATTGCCGTGCCGGCAACTTGGGACACAGTTGGGCTTCCTTGTTTTCAGCCTTCAGGGATGGTTTTAAAACAGACGTTTTGTGCTAGTGTGAGTCTTACTACGTGGTCCCAAAACCACAGACGGCACTTTTGAGGAGTCTGGCTTCTTTCCCTGCTGGCCACCACACGTGTCAGTCAGGGTTAGCCTGCCATCATTTCTTTCTGAAAAATACAAGCAAGTATATGAAATGATTTTAAATTTGGAAAAAAAGTGGCAAGAACAGGCCACAGAAACTGTCACTCAGAGCCCTGTGCATCTCCCCCACTGTCCCACGACGTCTTTCGTCGCAGGGGCCTCAGTGCAGGGGTACACAGGCGGGAGCGTCTCCCCGGCCCTGACCCTGACCTTGTGCACCACGGCCCACAGCTGCTCACAACAGGCTTACCACTGTGGCCCTTCTGACGGGGCGCATGGATGGCAGTCTGTCGCGTTACCCATGGTCCCCACAGTGCTGTCCGCAGGTTTCCTCACTGCAAAGTGATTCTTTCCCCTTTGAATTTAGTATTTTGTCTGGGGATGTGGAGAGTGTTTGAATGACCGTCAGTGTTTGTTGCATCGGTGCTGTGGTCACTGCCAGTGAGGACTTTCTGAATTCCTCATTCTCCTGCGTTTATTGATTGGCTTTGTGCTGCCGCGAGGCGCCCTCCCTTCTCTGCCTTTGGATCCCACCCCCCGCCCCGAGCGCACACTCACTGGCCTCTGCCTTGTTTTACGGGTGATGGTCTGTCGCTGTGGCTGCTGGTTTTGTGCTCCGGCAGCCCCTCTAATGTGGCCCCTCTTCCTTTGAGCAATCTAGTTTCTGGGCTCATCTCACGCTCCCGCTGGCCTCTGGGCGCATCTCTCCAAGGAGCGCTGGTTCTCTCAGCGGGAAGCGGTATTGAGAAGCCAAGCTCCAGGCCCCAGTGTGGTGGTGGCGTCAGTGCCTCTCAGCAGCCGCGCTCCTGCGTGTGAGCGCGTGCGTGTTGACGCGTGTCTCTGACTGCGGAAAGGCATGCGCTTACCTTGGCACGCGCATCCCAGTGGCCTCGCAGGCCGGCCCCGCCCCGAGCACGTGGCCTCCCCGGCCAGAAGGGGCCTGGAGGCCTTGGCGCCTGTGCTTTCTGCTCCGGCACCGTGTGCGGTCGCGCTCACCCGCCTGCCTGTGGCCTTCTTGCTGCCACGTTCCAGAAGTTGAGAAGGCGGGCTCCCTGGCGTCCGTCGTTACATCCTCCACTGCTGTCGGAAGCCGAGTCCTTCCGGGGCTGCTGCTCCAGCGTTTCCCTCGAGCCCGCCTCTCGGGCGGCCTTTGCTCTCCCCATCCGGCCGCTCGCCCGTCCCAGCGCCCGGTTCGTGGCGGTGGGCCTGCCTCGCGAATGGCTCCGTCCCTTGGGTGCTTGCATCCCCGAGCCGCCTCTTCTCTGCTGTGGGCTCCCCTGTCCTCGCTCTCCATGTGGCTGGCCCCTCTCTGCCCTCCCCTCACTCACCCTTGCACTCGGGCTTCCTAAGTGCTGGCTGCGGCCGGGTAGGTGTTTCGGCGCACACCGACAGCCGCCCTCGCCCCCGCCGGTGGGGGCCGTTCACACTGGGGGGGTCCCTAGGCCGCCCCCCCCCCAGGTCCTCCTGCTGCTCACAGCCGAGCTCTCCCTCCCGTCTCGGGCTGGAGCGAACCATTCCCGTGTTTGCACCAGACACACGCTCTTGCCTGCCCTCCTCCCACCGCCCGGCCAGCCGGTACCTGCGGCTGACGGTGCCCCCCACCCGCACCGCCCGAGCTGCCGGGCCGCCTCCCCAGCGTTCCCTTTGTTTCACAATGCTTTCTGGGCGCGTGTGCTGCAGATTCCAGAGCGGCCTGGAGTTGGAACAGGGCATTTTGCCGCCAGGCACCCGCTGCTCGGTGTCCCCCCATCCCCACACTGTATGGTGGTGTCACCTCTTTCCTGGGCTGAGTGGACACAGTCGGCCTCCTCTGCCTCCTCCCACGTGTCAGAACGGCCTCTGGCGCCCGCGATGTGCGTCCATGACCTGAAGCAGATGCGGTGACAGCACAGTGTTCTGGGTGGCCAGCGGTACCGGTCACAGGTCTCCCCACCGCAGAGGCCGCACCTCGAGGGGACCCTGAGACCCGGGGTCCTGCCCTTAGCACACGCCTCTCCTTAGGTGTCCCCGGGCGTCATTGCCAACCCCTTCGCGGCAGGAATCGGCCGCCGGAACAGCCTGGAGAGCATCTCCTCCATCGACCGGGAGCTGAGCCCAGAGGGCTCTGGCAAGGTCAGAACCCCCTGCAGCTCAGCCCCAGGGGGCGGGGGCGCGAGCCTGAGGCTGGCAGTCCCTGACTGGTGTCCTCTCTGCTCTTAGGACAAGGAGCCACCGGGACAGCCCCCTCAGTGGGGGCTGGAAGCTGTGGTGAGTGTCCTGGTTCCCTAGACACTGGGCTTCTCTTCGCACTTGGGCCTGGGGCGCCGCAGGGTGCAGGGTGGACCCCGCAAGGGCCAGTAGGCAGCGGCCCAGACGCCCAGCAGGCCCTCCTTTCCCCGGCAGCAGCCCGTCCCACACTCTGGCGCACACGGCCTCTCACGCCGCTGTCTGCTCTGCTTCCCAGGGTCGGAGCCCAGAGGGTCCGAAGGTGGACCACCGAGCCCTGGCCGCCACGCCCGGCGCCGGCAGCATGCAGAGGGTCAGTGTCCAGGTCACGGCCCGGCCTGCTCTCTCGGCTGCCCTCTCAGCCCTGTCCCGCCTCGGTCCCCACTCCTCCCCAAGACCCCGGACGGCGCTTCGGGCGGGGCCCACAGGGGCACCTGAGGCAGAGGCACTCAGGGTTTGGGAGCTGGGTCCCAGGAAGCCCCCTCCCCTCAGATCCACGGAAGGGGAGACTGAGGGCTGGGGACGGGGGAGCAGAGGCAGCTGGAGGCCTCCAGAGCCACTGGGTGTCCCCCATTGGGGAAGATAGCCTAGAGCAGCTTCGAGAAGCCATGATGGAGGCCAGTGCTTGGTGGTGACAGCTGTGCTGGGCAGGCCGGACATTTGGCCCTTATTCCTCCCCCACGAGATAGAAGGAGCCCTCCGGAGGCGCCAACATGGCCGAGCAGTGGGGAGGTGTGCTGGGGGCGGGGGTCTCAGGGGCTGCCAGGGGCTGCAGTGTAGGCTTCCCTCAGCTGTGAACAGCTGAGCACTGAGAGCAGGAGCCCCCAGCAGGGGTGGGGTCTGTGTCCTCAGACCAGAAAGGCACAGCTAGCCATGGGGTGGTGGGTCAGAGCCCAGGCCGCCCTGACTCCTGCCCCTTCAGAGAACACGGGGAAGGGGGTGGCTGCCATGGGACAGCTGCCCCGCTGTGGGCAGAGCCTCCCTCCTGGCTCTGTGGGGTGCAGAGGGGATCCTGGGGGACTCTGGGCTGTGCCCTTGGGGGGACCCTTCACACCGACCGAGGAGGTGTCTCCATCCACCTGGGGGTACCCCCCAGACTGGAGTCAGATCAGGAGCTAAGAACCAGGTTCTGGCAAGCACCCCACCCCCACGAGGCCCCAACCTGGCCTGAAGCTCACTCTGGCCTGACGCCTGCAGGTCGTGTCTGGAACAGCCGGAGGGAAGGTGGCTGAGGCCCCCTGCTCCCCCTCCCCCAGCGGCCAGCAGGTGGGTACCTAGCAGGTGGGGGGCGGAGGACAGGGCAGAGGGGACAGCACCTCCCCCCAGCTGCCACTCCTGTGAGGGCACAGCCCGCCAGCACCTCCCTGGGCACAGGTGGTTGGCGATGGGGGTGGGGGTTCCCTGTGGCCCCCGGGGCGGGCGGAGCCAGGCGGTCAGGGCTGCCTCCCCTCTACCCATCCCCTCGTGTGTGAGGCCCGGCTCGGCCCTACTGAGGCTCCGTGGGTCTGCTGCGGGGGAGGGCGGGGGGGGGTGGGCACTGGCAGTGCCAGCCCCGAGGCCAGCTCCTGGCCTCTGCCCTTCCCAGCAGATGGCAGACAGGTAAGCGTCGGCCCCACGCCCCTCGGTACCTACCCTGACCGCTCTCCTTGGCTCTGTGTCTCTTTTCTGCACCAACCCCCCACCCCCTTACCTGAACCCCATCCCTCCCCGCTGCTGCCCAAAGCGGCTGAGGCCTGGCCGGGGGGGGGGGGGGCTCTGTGACCCCCAGGGATAGAGGCGACCCCCACTCTGTGAGTGCCCTGACCCCTGGTATGGGGGCGTCTCAGGCAGCTGGCAGGGACAGCCAGTGGCGACGGTCAGCACAGCTCACGTGCGCCCCGCCCCCCAGCCCCCCTCCCCGCCCTCCCCCGACGCACCGCCCACCAACGTGAAGCAGGCCTACAGGACCTTTGCAGCCGTGCCCGGCCCACACCCGCTGCAGGACGGCCCCGCCCAGGTACACCGCGGGCGGCACTCCCTTCCCTTGTGTGCGCTCGTGGGGTGCGCGCCAGGAGGGGCCGGGCCTCAGGACCCACTCTCCCCAGCCCCCCACACCTGGGCCCGTGGCCTCCCCGGAGCAGCTCTCTTTCCGTGAGCGGCAGAAGTACTTTGAACTGGAGGTGCGGCTGCCCCAAGCAGAGGGCCCCCCCAAGCGCGTGTCACTGGTGGGTGCTGACGACCTGCGCAAGATGCAGGAGGAGGAAGGTGAGCGGCCAGGAAGGTGAGAGGCCGCGGGGAGGGGGCTCCAGCCTGAGACCTGACCTGTCCTCTTTCCCCTTCCCACCCCACCCCTCCCCCAGCCCGGAAGCTGCAGCAGAAGAGGGCACAGATGATGCGGGAAGCGGAGGACCCCGGGCTCCCCCTGGACCTGGATGGGGAGGCCCCCGATGAGGAGGGGCCAGAGGCGCCGCCGCCCCGGGCCGGCCCCACCACGGGGTGAGGGGACAGCACCCAGCGGTTCCCCGGGCGCCCCTGTGCCCCCAGCACCCCACCCAGCCGGCCCTCCTGTCCCGTCTCCCATCCCAGGCTCAGCCCCTTGGCCCCCCAGCCTCCGGGAGGCAGCGCCCCGGTGCGCACGGCCAAAGCGGAGCGGCGCCATCAGGAGCGGCTCCGCGTGCAGAGCCCCGAGTTGCCCACGCCCGATCGGGCTCTGTCCCCTGCCGAGCGCCGTGCCCTGGAGGCCGAGAAGCGCGCGCTGTGGAGGGCGGCCAGGTGAGGACCCGGCGGCCCAGCGGGGCCCACCCAGCCCCCCGCTGCCCGCGGCGGCTGCACTGAGCGCCCAGCCCCGCCTCCCATTCGCTCTCAGGATGAAGTCCCTGGAACAGGATGCCCTCCGAGCACAGATGGTTCTCAGCAAGTCCCAGGAGGGCCGGAGCAGGCGCGGGCCCCTGGAGCGGCTGGCCGAGGCCCCCTCGCCGGCGCCCACCCCATCGCCCACCCCCTTGGAAGGTCTGTGTCCTGGTGGGGGAGGTGGGGGGCCTGCCCTGCAGCCCGCACCTCCCTCAACGCCCCCTTCTTGTCCCCCCCTCGCCAGACCTTGGCCCCCAGACCAGCACCTCCCCCGGACGCCTGGTGAGGAGCCTGCGGTCAATGCCTGTCCCGTACCCCCTCGCCCCTCCCCCCCTTCACGCTCTCTCTCTCCCTCATGCTGTCCTTTCGAGGCCTTGTCTGGGAGGAAGTTTGACTACAGGCTGTTCGCAGCCCTGCCCTCTTCCAGGCCGGTCTATGACCTGCAGGTACAGGCCCTTCCGCGGGACAGCCGCACGCGGCTCCTGCCGCCTCTCCACCGGGCCTGTCCCGCTCTGCCTCGGGTCCTGTCGCGCGGGTGCGGGGACCCCCACCCCAGCTCTCGGGGGCGGTCGCAGACAGGCCTGGGCTGCAGTCCTGACCTGACCCTTCTCCCCACCGCAGTCCCCGGATTTTGCGGAGGAGCTGAGGTCCTTGGAACCGTCTCCGGGCCCTGGTGAGTGGCACGTGAAACCCGGGGGTCCCCCCCAGGCCACCCGGCCCCCTCCCAGCTCACTGTCCTGCCTCTGCCCACCAGGCCTGCAGGAGGAGGATGGAGAGGTGGCCGTGGTGCTTCTGGGCAGGCCCTCCCCAGGCCCCGAGGAGGTGACACTGTGCAGCAGCCGCCGCCCCATCCGGCCAGGGCGCCGCGGCCTGGGCCCAGTGCCCTCCTAGAGTCCTGGGTGCCTACCCTGACTCGGGTGGGGGGAGGGGTGCCCTGCCAGCACCACCACCCAGCCCCTGCCCCGAGTCTTTTAACCTGGGTGTTAGCGTTTTAAAGAGACCCCTCAGGAGTTCCGGCCGCCGACTAACTACCCCGTCCCCGCCCCGTTGGCAAGACTGTAACTAGTGACGTTTGTACAACCAAAGACTCTATTTTGTGGTTTAAGAAGAATAAAGTTGACTACGTTTTACCTCCTGTCTGTCTGCCCACCCACACCCCACGGCTGGGGTCCAAGGGGAACCCTGAACCGCCAGACCGTCCCCCATCCCGTGCGCACAGCGGATGCGCGTGCGGTCCTGGGCAGGGGGGTGGCACGGCCCCAGGTGCTAGAGGCCCCCGCGGGGCGGCCGCACGCGCACCGGGAGCAGCACCCGCAGCGATTCCTCGGGCGGCCGCGGAGCCCTGGTGACGAAGAAGAGGCGGAAGTGCCGCAGGCGCGCCTCCTGGAAGCTGGCGGGGCCGTTCTCGGGGCCGTCGCGGGGCCGCACCAGCGACAGGAACCGCTCCTGCTCCAGGAGCCCGCGGCCCAGCAGCTCCTGCGCCAGGCCCGGCCGCACGGCCTCCAGCTGCTGCCGCACGGCGGGGAGCAGGTCCAGCTCGCCCAGGTCGAACACCAGCGGCTTCCCGTTCCTGCAGGGCAGGCGGCTCTGAGGGGCCCGGCAGAGAGGCCCCTGCCCCCCCCGTCCCGTGTCCCCCCCACGTCCCCTGTGTCCCCCCCCCTTACCTGAGCGCCCCCAGCAGTGCCAGCCGGATCCTCTCTGGCCGCAGGTGCTCCGGGTTCACCGCGTCCACATAGTTGGTGTCCTGGTAGCGCAGGAAGGTGGCTGCCTGGCCCGAAGGGTCGATGACAAGAGGCCACCTGGGAGCAGTCACCAGGTCACTGCCATCCCCCCAAGCCCTCGGCTCGCCGTCCCCCAGCCCGGGCCACTGACCTGCCATCGGTGCGGATGCGGTCACCCACGTCCTTCATTAGTACGTCGTGCAGCTCGGTGACCTGGCACTTCAGCCCGGGCGCCACCTCTTCCTCCTCCCCTGTGGGGTCATGCAGCGGTGGTGCCACAGGAGGACCCAGTGCCCGCCCGGGGAACCCCCCGGGCCCCGCCCCCCCCTGCCCGGCCCCCCCCAGGCCCCGCCCACCCTCCTCGGTCTGCTCTCGCAGCTCCAGCCTGGCCAGGGCCAGCGTCTCCTCCGCCTTCTGGGCCTCCAGCCGGAGCCCATCCACGTGGGCCTCCGCGTCCTTGATGGCCTGGAGGAGGGGCCCCCGCTCCACTCAGCAAGGCTTTACGCCTCCACGCGGGACAGCCCGTACACCCAGGGAGGGGACAGTGGCCTCTTTCCACCCCAGGAAGCAGCTCCCAGAGGGGGACAGCCCTCGCTGGGGGCGGGGACACCCCAGGCCCCAGAGGGAGAAAACCCACCTGCAAGGTGAGCTCCGTGTGGCCCAGGCGCCTCCCCTCACACTTGTCGTGCTCCGTGATCCGCTGGTTGAGCTCACAGTAGGCCTGCTGCAGCTGGGCGGGTGGCGCAGGCAGGGCTGGCCGGGGCCCTCCACACGGGTGGGGGGGGTCCCCATCCTTCCGAGCCGGCGGCCTGCAGGGCGCCCCCCTGCCCATCCCCACGACCCATCACCCATCGCCCAGGCTCCCGCTCACCTCTTTGTGGCGCCGCTGCTGTTCCCTAGTCAGCTGCTGCACCCGGAGCTTCAGGCTAGGGTGGGAGGGCCAGGCCTGCTCAGAGGCGCCCCCTGCCGCCACCCCCCAGCCCTGCCCCCGCCGCACCGCTCGGCCTGCGCCTCCTGCAGCCGCTCCGCCTCCTGGGCCCGGCGCTGCTGCTCGGCCTCCATGCTCCGGAGCATGGCCTCCGTGAGGCCCAGGTCCCAGGACCTCAGCACGCTAGCCACGGTGTCCAGGGAGGCCACCTAGTGACAGACGACACTGGTGAGGAGCTCAGCGCACGTCTCCGTGCTCTGGGCGGGGGGTCACTGGGACTCCCCCGTTTAGAGAAAAGGGCTCCAGGGGTCCCAGCTCGCTCTCCGTGGGCTCCAAGCCCTGACGGTCACGGCGCAGCTGCCCCCAGACAGACACCCGTGGCTCCTCTGGGCCTCCCCCCCAAGACCACACAGGGTCTCCACGTCCCTTTCCCAGACCCCCCGCAGAAGCAGGCGTCCACTGCCCGGGTCACCGCGGGCACTGCCGCTTCCAGCATGCGGTTCCCACCCTCCCCTGCCGCCCGCGGACTCAGCCGCAGACCCGGCAGGCGCCCCCTGTCTCAAGCCTCCCCACCCCCAGGGGCCAGGGCCGCCCCCCCAAACCCCGACCACCGACCACCGTGGGAGGCGAGTGCTCCCGCAGCACTCACACACCTGCTCGGGGGTGCTCCCGTCTTCTGCGTACACCCGGGGGTCCGCTCCCAGCTCCAGAAGCACCTCCACCGCCTCCAGGTGCCCCCCGAAGGCCGCCCGGTACAGCGGCGTCCGGCCGTATGCGCCCTACGAGAGGGGCTCGGAGCGAGGCGGGGGGAGGGGGCTGCGCCCTGCGAGAGGGGCTCGGAGCGAGGCGGGGGAGGGGGGGCTGCGCCCTGCGAGAGGGGCTCGGAGCGAGGCGGGGGGGGGCTGCCCCCGCCCCCGCCCCCGCGCCCACCTTGCTGTTGGGGTTGGCGCCCTGCTCGGCCAGCAGCCGGATCGCCAGGGGCTGCCCGCCGGCCGCCGCCTCGGACAGCGGCGTGTTCCCGCTGCGGTCCTCGCTGTCCACCAGGGCCACGCGGCCGCGCCGCCGCAGCGCCAGCCCCGCCTCGTCGCGGCCCACGCCCTCGCGGCTCAGCAGCTCGTCCGCCTGCGCGGGGCCCGCGGTCACCGCGCGCGTCCCGGGGCCGCCCCGCCCCCCCCCCCGGCCCCCCGCGCACCTCCCGCAGGACGGCCTGGATCTCGCCCAGGTCCCCGGCGAAGGCCGCCTCCCGCAGCCGCGCCCCGCGCCGCCGCTCCTCCTGCCGCCGCCGCTCGGCCGCCGCCTCCGCCTCGCGCCGCCGCCGCGCCGCCTCCTGCTCCCGCCGCACCAGCGCCACGAAGGCCTGCGGGCGACCCGACCGGGGAGTCGCCGCCCGCCCGGCCGTCGGGGCCCCGCCCCCGAGCCCCCCGCCGCTTCCGGCGGCCTCACCTCCCTCTGCAGCCGGTCCATCCGCTCCAGGTAGTCGCGGTGCTCGCGGCGGCGGGCGGCCAGGGCCTTTCTGGCCAGGAGCTGCCGGAACGCGCACTGGATGACCGTGGCGGCTCCATCTTCCGCGGTTGGCCCTGGGGCTGCAGAGAGGGCGCAGGGGTCCCGGTCCCCAACGAGGCCCACACGCAGCCACCGGGACCCCAGCACCAGGTGCGCGCGACCAAAGGACGGAAACGTTCTAAACTCCACAGACGCAGGGGACGCCTGGCTGCCAGGCTGGCAGAGCAGTTACTCTGGATCTCAGGGTCGTGAGTTCGAGCCCCAGCATCTTGGGTGTGGAGACCGCCCAAAATTTTTTTAAATCGGTAAATGCGGCGGCACCAGAATAAGCCACCAGCAGAGAGCAAGGGCAGAGGAGTGAGCCAGGCAAGCAAAGTAGAGGCGGGACCCCCAGCTCCTGACCTCCCCCCCCAGCCCCCCCTACCCCCGGCAGACACAGATAGGACCCCAGGAGCCCCTGCTTCCGACGACCAGCTGGAGGCACTAGTAGGAAACCAAGAAGTGGTGAGAAACACACCCAGGTGAAGGCCGCCACGCTCGCCCCACAGGACCCCTGCGACACCCCCCCCCCCACACCCCCTCCCAGCATGCAGAGACGGGGGTCTCCCAAGCCCACGGGGACTCGGACGAAAGAGCCCGAGGTGCCTGCGGCCTGTGCTCCATTTCCCTGCACCGCCGCCCGCCTCACACCTGCCGCCCCGCAGACTCCAAGGGGTGGGGGGAGGCGAGCTCTGCGCCCCACAGGTGATCATGGGAACCCCGCCCGCACTGCCCGCCGGCCCTGCCCACAGCTCCCTGCCCACCTGAGGTCGGGGGGCTTCACCTCTCTGGGCCTCCGTGTCCGTTTGCAAAACAGGGTACCACTGGTGGCAACACACCACAGGGCCCTTGCTGGCTCCCAAAAGTTAGTCAGTGCTCGGCGCGGGCCCCCGGGCTCCTCCGGGCGGCAGAGTGTCGGAGCCGTAACCACAGTCAGTGGGAAAGAACCGAAGGCAACCACAGCGCGAGCCCAGGGCGCTGGGCCACGAAGGCGGCCGCTGCCTCAGAGCACTGAGCCGATGCAGGAGTGCCAGAGGGGGACTCAGTGTGACAAGGGGTCAAAGGGCGGGGACGGTCCTGCGGACCAGTGAGCGAGGACTGAAAGTGGACAAAATGTGTGGAGACAGGGAGGCAAGGACGAGGGTGAGAACAGTTAGGGTCTCTGACAGTTCAGTCTCCGCAGCAGAGAGAGAAACCCTCCCGACGTGCATCTTACAGGCGACAAAACCCACGCCAGGGCACAGGGCTACGGGGCCAGACGCGCCCCGACTAGGCTGCGGGGCCTGAGAACAACAGCACAAGGCACGTCTGCGCCCGGAGCGGTCAAGCAGCCAGCGTGGGCTTCTCCTAAGACGCCGGCGGCGACAGGAAAGGTCACGGTCGGGGGCTCAGGGTCCACAGGACTGAAGGGAAAGGAGCTGAAGGCCCACACGGCGCTCTTGTCCCGCCGGTGGAGCGGGGCGTTCAGACCCACAGACAAGCCACGGTGGCCACAAGGCGATGCGGGGCACGGGGTGCGAGCAGGGCTCGTCCGGGCTTGGGCTCAGCTGACGGCAACAGCGCAGGTCGGGAGACGCACGCTGAGCACACGACTGGTGGCTGATCTGGGTCCTGTCTGGCACCGGGCCGGGCAGGAACCTGAAGGAGACCAGTCTCTGGGAAATGAAGTTCCTCCCGGGAACCGAAGCCTCAGCCGCAGCCCCACTCAGGCCTTGCTGGGACCCGGATCAGGGGCCGCCCCTGGACCTGATGCGCACCAGGGACAAAACAGATCTTCCCCGGAGGCCCAGCGCTGTCCTCCGCGGTAAACAACAGAAACAAACCCAGACAGAGCAGGTAAGGAGTTCTGGACACGGGCTTCAGGTCTGAGTGATACATTCTGCGGATTAAAAGACATTAAAATTAAAAAGCTTTGGGGCGCCCGGGCGGCTCAGTCAGTTAAGCATCCAACTTCGGCTCAGGTCATGATCTTGTGGTCCGTGGGTTCGAGCCCCGCGTCGGGCTCTGTGCTGACAGCTCAGAGCCTGGAGCTGCTTAGGATTCTGTGTCTCCCTCTGTCCCTCTCTCAAAAATAAACAAACATTAAAAAAAAAAAAAAGTTTGGCCACAGGGGCGCCTGGGCGGCTCAGTTGGCCAAGCGTCCAACTTCAGCCCAGGTCATGATTTCCGGGTTCCAGCCCCAAGCCGGGCTCTGTGCTGACAGGGCGGAGCCTCTTCCGGATCCTCTCTCCCTCTCTGTCCCTCCCCTGCTCATGCTTTCTCCCTCTCTCTCAAAATAAATAAACTTAAAAAAAAAGTTTGGGCAGAGAACTGGAAACAATAATAATAAAGAATAATAAAGAACCAAATGGAAATCCAAGAAGGTAAAAACACAAAACCTGAAGTTGAGGGCTCAGTGATCAAGCCTAACGGGGTGTCAGACACAGTTGAAAGCAGAACGAGACACCCGCGACAAGGCACACGTGGGGACGCCGGCTTAAAGGGGCAGAGACGGAAGGAAAGGTCTAGTGGTGTCAAGTTGCAGACCTAAGGCGCAGGGAAGAGGCAGCGACAGTTAAAGAAAACTTCTTAAAGCTAAGACATCAACTCACAGCTTTGACATGTGTTACAAATTCCAAGCAGGACAAGTGGGAAAACAAGCAGAGGCTCACAGCACACGACGTTCAAGCTGCGATAAACTAAAGACGGCAGGAAAAGTCATTAAATTCAAGGGCGAAAAGGTCTATTACCTTCAGAGGGATTTAAAAAAAAAAAAAAGGCAAAACAAACACACCTTTGGACAAAGCCGAAAGGGGACTCAGGCGCTGGGGGGGGGGGGGGGGGGGGGGGGGGGGGGGGGGGGGGGGGGGGCAGAGAGACCACCCGGCGTGGGTGGGTGGGTGTGCCCCCAGCAGCTCTGCCACCGCAAACACACACACCGGAGTTAGAACACATCCGAGGGCCTGTGCTCGGAGGAGAGCGGGGGTCATTCAAAGTGCTGAGGTCCGAGCCACGTCAGGACGGGGGGACAGTCCCACCGGACGTGAAAACTCCAGGACGGGCGTGACGTCCGGGACCCGCTGCTGG
The DNA here is from genome assembly GCF_003009895.1 of Hyaena hyaena. Lineage (NCBI taxonomy): Eukaryota > Metazoa > Chordata > Mammalia > Carnivora > Hyaenidae > Hyaena > Hyaena hyaena. Next base: position 516,512 of record NW_024081104.1, on the reverse strand, counting down.
CCCACACGGTGTGGCCCAGGCAGGGGGCGTGGCGTCCGGCACTTACCCACGCTCTGCAGGGCCCCTGCCCCGGAGACCCTGCTGCTGCGGCCCCTTGAGAAGGTCAAGGGGGGTCACGCAGACGCCTGACCCGCGGGAGACGACAAATGCGTGCGTCTTCCATTATTAAGTTTGTGGACACTTGTTAGGCAGCAATAGAAAATACAAAGTTATGCCCAACTGCTAGTGGTGGGTAAAGTCGAAGGTAACAAGCGTCACTGGGGCTAAAGAACATTCCAGACGGGAAAGGAGCAGTCAGCCAGGCAGTACGGCTCCTGCAAACGCGTCCACATCTGCTGGCAGGGCTTCGGACTCCGCGGAGTAAAACTACGGAGAGAAACTGATGAATCTAAAATCACAGTAGGGGGCGCCCTGGAGGCTCTGTCGGTTAAGCTCCAACTTCTGCTCAGGTGCTGATCTCGAGGTTCGTGAGTTCGAGCCCGCCGTGGGGGCTCTGTGCTGACAGCTCAGAGCCTGGAGCCGCTTCAGATTCTGTGTCTCCCTCCTACTCTCTCAAAAATGAGTAAACGTTAATAAATAAAATCAAAGTAGGAATTTGAGCTCATCTCTCTCAGTAGTTGTCAGAAGAGACCAATAAGCCAGTAACGACACAGGAAATGTTACATGACAGCTAACAGTCTGCCTGGCTGACATGCTGAAAACACTGATCCCTGTCACCACGGGATCCTGTGGCCGAGGGCCCGGTCACCACTGGACCCCGTCACCGAGGAACCCTGCTAATGAGGGTGCACAAGGCAGGCCGAGGGCCGGGCACAAGCCGGCCCCGCCCCAGGCGGGACGTGGGTCACGTTCCTCAGGCACTCCTGGCTGCCCAAGGACAGAGGACAGGAGAGAAAACGAATGACTAACTGATAAGAGATCACAGTCTGCAGGCGGACCTGAGTCTCCATCAGTTTACAAACATCTTAGTAAGTTACAAGAAAAAGGCGTCTTATCAGCGGCCTCATCCCAGGAACTGCCTACTGCATCAGGGTTAACGCTTTGCCAGAGGGAAGAACCCTCTTCAGCGCGTGAAAACCCCTTCAAGAAGCTTCCTCGATGTCATCGCCCCGACTGCACACTTTACCCCTTTAGGAGGCGGCACTCCGCGTGACCCCAGGGCAGCTCTCCGGCCCGGGGCCTGTCCCCGCGCTTTCATAAATCATCTTTTTGCACCAAAGACGTCTTCAAGAATTCTCTGCCCCCCCATCACCCCCGAACCTCATCACCTGTCACCACGGTTAAAGTTAAAATCAAATCAGAAAAAATTAACCAGAGATACCTGTATATTTAGAAATCCTGAAATAGATTTTATAATAAGCCACGGGTCAGAGGAGAAAACAGTGAAAACTATAAAGTACGTTGAAGTAAATGTCCAGGGCGCGTGTGGGCCCCGCTGCGCGGTTGGAGGGCGCCAAGCACCTTCCGGGGGCGACGGCTCCTTCTGGATCGGGCAGAGCAGCAGAGCCCGAGGAGGAAATAAGCTTTTGCCATTTTAAGGTTTTGGGTTTTTTTTAATGTTTTACTTATCTTTGAGAGAGAGAGAGAGAGAGGAGGGAGGGAGGGAGGGAATGCAGGTGCACACCTTCACACACTTTACAAAAGTTCACTCGCAATAGATCGAAGACCAGGGGCGCCCAGCCTGCGATTCCTGATCTCAGGGTTGTGGGTTCGAGCCCCACACTGGGTGGAGAGATTACTTAAAAAACTAAAAAAAAATTTAAAAATGGATCACAGCCCTAAATGTAAAGTGCAGAACTCTATCTGAAGCTCCTAGAGGATGACACAGGAGAATCACACAGTAGGTATGGTGATTTTCAAAAGCAACATCAAAGGCACCACCCAGGAAAGAAATCACTGATACGCTGGACTTCATTCACGTTAAAAAACTCTTGCTCTGCAAAAGACAGTGCCAGAGAGTGAGAAGACAAGCCACAGGCGGGAGAAAATATTTGCAGAAGACACATCTGGTAAAAGCATGTTACCCAGGGGCACCGGGGGCTCGGTAGGTTACACGCCCCACTCTTGATTTCGGCTCAGGTCAGGCTCCGAGGGTTCATGAGTTTGAGTCCTGCCTGCTTGGGACGCTCGCTCTCTCTCTCTCCCTCTTGAAATGAATAAATAAACTCAAAAAATAAATAAATAAAAACAACCACATTATCCAGAGTATACAAAGAACTCTTGAAACTCAACAGTATGGAAACAAATAACACAGTTAAAAACTGGGCCAGAGGCCTTCACAAACACCTTATCAAAGAAGATAAACAGATGGCAGATAAGCATGGAAAAGATGCTCCACATCATATGTTATCTGGGAAATGCAAATTAAGACACCGAGCTCCACCCACACACCTGCTAGAAGGGCCCAAATCCAGAGCATCCAACAGCCCCAGATGCTGGTGAGGACGCGGGGCCACAGGGACGCTCATTCGTGGCTGGTGGAAAGTGGAACGTGGCAGCCACTTTGGAAGACAGTTTGGAGATTTCTTATAAAATTAAACATCTTCTGACCACCTAATCCTGGAGTCATGCTCCTTGCTGAAACCTAAAGGAGATGAAAACTTGTGTCCACATAACAACCTGCACACGGTGTTTATAGCAGCTTCATCCAGAGTCCCCCAAACCCAGGACAGCCCCGGTGTCCTTCAGCAGGTGAATCCGAGTCCCCCAAACCCGGGACAGCCCCGGTGTCCGTCAGCGGGCGAGTCGGAGTCCCCCAGACCCGGGACAGCCCCGGTGTCCGTCAGCGGGCGAGCCGGAGTCCCCCAGACCCGGGACAGCCCCGGTGTCTGTCAGCAGGTGAGCGGATAAACAACCTGTGGTCCATGTGGACCACGGGATGCTAGTCGGCACTAAGTAGAAATGGGCTGTCGAGCCAGGAAGAGGCAGGAGGGACCCTCGATGCGTGTTCCGAGGTAACAGTAGCCAGTCTGAGAAGGCTACACACGGCATGACACCAAGTCTGCGACATTCTGGAAAAGGCAAAACCGTGGAGACGGTAAAAGATGAGAGGGGGCCAGGGGCTGGGGGGACGGGAGGGACGGTCAGCACAGATTCGGGGCAGTGAAACTGCTCCGTGTGACACTCTGACAGTGGGCACACGTCCTTACACACCTGTCCGAACCCTCAGCACGCACGGGCCGAGAGTGAGCCCTGAGGGAAACTGTGGATGCCGGGTGCTGCTGAGGCGTCCCGATCAAGTATCCACGTACGTTCACCGACTGGGACACGGGTACCACTCTGCCGGCGATGTTGACAACTGGGGCGATGGTACACGAGTGGGGGCAGGGGTGCACGTGAGGTCTCTGTGCTGAACCTGAAAGTGCTTTAGAAAATAAAGCCTTAACTTGAGCAGGAAGGCAGGACTCGAGGAGAGCGGGAGTGGGCGTCCCTGCGCCTCCACTGAATCCTCCTGTCTGGCCTCTGCAGAAAACGAGTAAGAGTGGAAGACGATGGACCACAATGACCTTGAACGGGTGGCAGGACAGGTCAGATGTGCTGTGCGGAAGTGGTGCCTTCACGGGAGCAGAGGGCCACGGCCTCTGGCAGACCGCACGCCACACCCATGCGCTGTGCCCCGCTCTCGATCCCTGTCACCGGGAGGACGTGGCCGCGGCGGTGCGTCCCAGCCCTGTGTCGGGCTTTCCACGTACCATGAGGCATGGGGGCTGCGGGAGGCACACACCGGCCCCTGCAGAGGTGCTCACGTCCTGCTGCCTGGAGCCGGGGAATGTGCTGGTTCCACGCAAGAAGGAATTAAGACTGAAGATGGGGGGGGCGCCTGGGGGCTCCGTCGGCTGAGCGTCCGACGTCGGCTCAGGTCAGGATCTCACGGTTCGCGGGTTTGAGCCCCGCGTCGGGCTCTGTGCTGACAGCTCAGAGCCTTGAGCTGCTTCACATTCCGTGTCTCCCTCTCTCTGCCCCTCCCCCGCTCATGTTCTGTTTCTGTCTCAATAATAAATATAGAAAAAAATTTTTTGAGAAAAAAAATTTTAAAAAGACTGAAGATGAAATGAAGGCTGCTAATAGCTGACCTTAAAGTTCCAAGATCCGGTGGGACAGTGCAGGTAGATCCCATGTAATCACAGGCTTCTTAAAAATGGAAGAGAGCAAGGCGCCTGGGCAGCTCGGTCAGTTGAGCGTCTGACCCTTGATTTTGACTCAGGTTATGATCTCAAGGTCGTGGGTTCAAGCCCCATGTCGGGCTCTGGTGCTGACACCATAGAGCCTGCTGGGGATTCTCTCTGCCCCACCCCTGAGCATGCATTCTCTCTCAAAATAAACTTAAGAAAAAGGGACGGGGTGGGGGGGGGCAGAAGAGCCCAGAGGGAGCTCTGACTGGGACGCCGGCCGGCCAGCCGAGGCCCCGCTCCCCTGGGGGTGGGGGGGGCAGGGCCAAGAGCGTGGTGGGGGAAGGGCAAGGACACAGACGCCTCCGGAACCTCCAGAAAGGACCTCGGTCTTGCCGTGCCGAGCCCGTGCTGGACTCCTAAGCTACAGCGCGTGTGCCGGCTGTCACAGCCACTGTGGGAAGCGGACACGGGAACCCAGGTCTTCCTGCATCTCCCGGATCCGGGGGCAGCGGGAGGCAGAACCACGCCGGTGACGTCTCGAGGGTTCATAAACCCAGGACGTGTCGGGACATCCCAAGGTAAAAGAGGAATGGCTGTGCCTTGTACCCACTTCTTGCTTCCAGGAAGAAGCCCAGGAGCGGGCAGGCCCTCAGGCCCTCAGAACACTGCCCGCCCCGCCCACTGAGAGACGCAGAAGGCTTCTGGCCCCAGCAGAGCCCGGAGGCTGTGGCCGAGGCGTGGCTGCCATACTGGGGCCACGTCCTGAGCAGGCCAGCCCTGCTGGAGGGGACCGTGGGGAGAAGGATGCCGTCCGCCAAGCCCGGGGGACAGCCGCAGGCTCTAGAGTAAGGCTCTGCCTTCCAGGCCAGAACACCATTCCTGGTTTGGCGCCGGTGGAGACGGGGGTCCGGCTGGGGCAGCAGGGGACGTGCAAACCGGGCAGCCCGTCGCCACCTGCGGTCCTCACCTGTGGACCCCAGCACGGGGCAGACGCAGTGACGATCCACTGCGTGCTGGGAATGAGGCACCAAGGAGGCACGGGTACATTCCGTGACCCCCTCTCTCCTGGAGGATGGACGCCCCTCCTGAGCCCACGGCCACGGCCTCCTGGGAGGAGAGGAGGCGGAGGGAAGACTCGCAGTTGATGCACAGACGGCTCAGCCCTGCGATCACTGCCCTATTCCCACTCCTCTGTCGGGGGGACCCTCAAGAATGGCGGCGGAGGGGATCCACCTGGTCACCCCTCCCCATGGGTGGAAAGAGAGGCCCCTGGTGTGTGCAGAAAACGGGACCAGGACACTGGCGAAAGGCCTGGCGGGCTCCTCAGGAGCCCCAGCTGACCGTGACCGGGACAACGGAGCCGCGCAGGTCTGGGAAGACACGCGGATGGGCACGCGCCAGGGGCTGGCTCTGCGTCTCACCGGGACACCCCCAGACAGAGCCCACTGTGGAGCACACGTCGGACACGCAGGTGGACAGCACAAGCGTCCTATGAGTGTCAGCCGGCCACCCGGTGCCGATGCGCGGGCCTGCAGTGCGCGGACCGGCCGTGGTGGAGGGGACGCCGGTGACACTCGGACCCGACAGCATGAGGCCCTCTCACGGAGGCTGATGCAGATCGGATGCTGTCCTGCCCGGGAAGCCTTCTCTATGGCAACTCACGTCAGAGATTTGGGGGGCGGCAAGGAGCCTGGGGAAGGCGCCCTCAGAGCGTGAAAACAGATGTGTGTGGTGCTGGCCGGGCTCCCCGCTGCGGAGGCGGCTCTGGGTTAGCAGATGGACCCGGGGGCCTGTTCCCAGGGCTCAGGAGTCACGTCCCCACGGCAGCAGGGCAGGGCCGCGCGCACCCTCAACCTCCGGGTGCCCAGGTCTGACCGCACTGCCATGCAAAGGGGACATCATTTACTTTGGCTGACGTGGGTTCCGATGGGGAGGCTCCTACTGGGCCGCCGCCCCCGCGGCCGTCTCCACTGACCCGCTCACCCCCGAGGGCCAGGCCCAGCCCCCGCCCGCAGCAGCAGGAGGCGGTGCAGCGGCCTGTCGGGTCTCGGCCTGCACCCCAGAACAGCCGGGCTTAGGGAAGAGCGGAGGGGCCTGCTGGAGGCTCGGGGCCCCCACCTCGTCAGGACGGGTGCTGCCTGGAGAATTCGGCGGGAGCCCGCTGCTCACTACGGAAACTGAAACAGAAGGCAGGGAATGACATCTGTCCCTCCTTCCCCAGACAATGAGTGTGACCTAAGTGTGGAGGACTTCTCCCCAGGAGTCTGGGTCTTGTGAAAGTCACACCAGGCCACGGGCTCGGTAGCGACAGCTCTCTGTGGGGCTCCGAGGTCAAGTACGGCCAGCACCAGCTTCTGGTGACAGAAGGGACGTCCTGCTCAGACTTCGTCTCAGGCCCGACCTTGCCTGTGTCCTCTACTCCCTATCACTGCTGCCTCTTCCCCAGCTCAAATCTCCAGCTAATAAATACCCTTCCAGTACATTCCATTTCTACTTAAATTGCATAGAATCTGCTCCTTCTGCACAGAACCCAGACCGTGATGAATACGTCGGACACACACAGCTCTTATAAAACCATCAGCTTTTACACACGTCCTGCGGTCCACCCCTGGCCTCAGGACCAGGTCAGGCGCCTGGTCCTGGCCCTTGGTGTGTGGGCGGGGTGCTGGAGTTTGTCCTGGGGCCAGGCCAGCACCACCCGCACAAGACCAAGTCTGTGCGGGGTGTGAGACCCGATGCTCTCCGGGGAACAGACTGGAAGTAAAATGGGAGTCAGGAGGCAAAAAGCCCAGGGCCAGGGCAGAAGCGGGGGAAGGAAAAGAAACAGAACACAAAGGGCTCTCTGTGGGCACAGGGCCTGGGCACAGGGCCACCAGGGAGCAGTCTTGGGAGACTGGACAGCAGAGAGGAGGGGTCTGCGCTTGGATGCACTGGTGACTTCGGGGACACCCAGGAGAGAGCTGGGGGGCTGCAGCTGGATAGGGGCTTGGGCGCAGGAGGACGGCTCCGTAAAGACACAGCCCCGGAGGCCACAGCGGAGGCTGCGCGCGCTAAGACTGCCTGGGACGGGCCCAGGCACCCACGAGAGAGCAGGAGAGGCAGGGCCGGACACTAAGGCGGTGCCTTCCCTCCAGTGCCTGGGACACCCGCCTCCGGCAGGCCCCGCTGGGGGACGGACCCAGTCGTCCGACGTTAAAGTCGTGAGGCAGAGAGACTCTCCTGGGAGGCGGACACGGTTCAACCCGCCCAGCCCCTCCCCTCCGCGGGAAAGCAGGAGGCCGGAGGCCTCAGAAAGGGAGGGCCCGGCTTCCACCTGCTGTGGGGGGGGGGGGGTGGAACGCGGCTGCACGACCACCCGCGTGCATGCACACGCACACGCGCCGCCCGGCCCCGGGCAGCCCCCTTCCTGACCGCCCACCCCCAGTCCTCCCCCTCCCCGCCGGCCCCCAGGCTCTCACCTACGGGGGTTTCAGTCTGCTAGGCAGTTAGTTGCCTCCTGGCTGTTAAGGAGCGCCCGCCTGGAGCATCGCCCTCCACGGAAGCACGGCATCGCCCCTGGGGTGCCGCGGGGGGGCGCCGGTGAGCTCGGCAGCCCCGCCCCTGCACCTGGGTCCCGAAGCCCCAGCTGCGCGAGCCCAGGTGCGGCGACGTCTGCGGTGGGAGGAGCCGCTGGTCGCCCCACCCCCACGGCTGCCCCGCGTCTGGCGCCCAGGGCTGAGTGGGAGGACTAGGAAGGTGCTCCCAGCAGCGCTGCCCAGGCAAACCAGTCAAGCCAGTGTGGCAGAGCTGGCTGGGATGGGGCCCTGGGCGTGGGCGTGAGTCAGCGGCCCCAGGCTGGGGAAACGCTGGGGCGGAGGCCGTCTGGGGCCTCCTCCCAGCAGGAAGCCCAGGGGACGCCAGCACTCGGCTGGCCCTGTGCGCACCCGCCCCCCCACCCAAGGTCCGTCCCTGGGGATCCAAAGGCCTTTGCAGCTGGACCCCCAGCGAGAGGCATCAAGAGCCCGGGCGCCAGCCCAGAGCAGACTGGACTCTTGCTTGCTGCCCTCCTCAGCCCACAAAATGCCTATCAAGGCCCCGTGTCTCCCCTCAGCCCCCAGCAAGGGGCCACCACGCTGGGCGAAGAGCTCTGTCACCTCCACAGAGCACCCCAGGCAAGCGTGGGCCCCTGTGGGGCTCCTCTGGCCGGCTGGGGGGCTGGGGTGCTCAGTGTGGGCTGGAGCTCCCATGCCAGTCAGGCTGGGGCTCTGTGGCCAGTGAGGCAGGGACGCAGCTCCCGACTGCCCGTGGGCTGGAGTTTGAGTTTCCCTGGACCAGGGGTGGGGCGGGGGCGGGGGTGGGCGGTGGGGGGAGGAGGCACTGTTGCCCGCCCAGGGCAGGACCAGACTCGCTACACACAGCCTGCGATCTGCTTGCCGAGAGTCACCTCCTCCGGTTTCTCGGTCTCCCTCCCAGTCTGGCCAACGAGGCCTGTGGCCTGTAAAGTCCTGCACCCTGTGTCAGCACGTTAGTCAGCCCTCGCGCCTGGGTGAGCCACCGCGCCGCCGAGTCCCTATAAACTCCCCAGCGTGGCCCAGCCCAGCGAGCGGGGCCCCGGGAGCCCCACAGGCAGAGCCGGGGCCCGGAGCCGCAGCACCACAGACACCAGCCAAGGGGCAGGGCAGGAGCGGAGGGCCCACTGTGGCCTCCCGGGGATGGCCGCCGAGCCCGCCTGATCAAGGCGGGCCAGCAATGAGCCAGGGCCCTGGGCAGCAGACACCTGGTGAAAGGCGCCGGACCGGGGCAATGTCGGGGAGACGAGGTCGGGCTCGAAAAGCCCGAGCCAGGAGGGCGGGCAAGGCACAGCAGGCCTCCGGTCAGCGGGGCCCTGCGGCCCAGCCCCCGCCCCCTGCCGCCGGGGGCCCTCAAGACGAGGTGGGGGTGGGCCCTGCGGGGCACGTGACCGGCAACAAGCCAGCTGCCCAGGGACACCCCAGGGTGGCCACGCCAGAGCAGCCACAAGCAGCCGAGCGGCCAGTGCAGGCCACCGCTCCGGGGTCCGAGCTGGTGTTAGTCCCCGCTGCGGACATGGAAGGCTGTGGGGCGGGCGGCCTTGCCCCGGGCCTGGGCCCCGAGCTGCTGAGGCTTCACGAGGTCCAGCTGTGCCTGGCCCAGGAGCAGCTGCTGCTGGAGGACCGGCGGCGGCAGGTGCAGCTGCAGATGCAGCTGTGGCAGGAGGAGCAGCTGTGGAGGGAGCAGCTGCGGCAGGAGGAGCAGCTGTGGAGGGAGCAGCTGTGGCAGGAGGAGCAGCTGTGGCTGCAGCAGCTGCAGGAGGAGCAGGCCTGGGTGCGCGTGGAGGGGCTGGAGCTGGCCATGGCCCTGGAGCAACTCCGGAGCGAGGGCCTTGAGGTGCTGCAGACCCAAGGCCAGGTAAGGGGGCGGAGGGGGGCTCCGGACAATGTGGGGGGGTGTGCTGCATGGTGTGCTGCGGCCGGGATGGCTGCAGGCTAACCACGGGCCCATTTTCACGTTTGCAAGTTGAGGCTGGCGCCCAGCACACAGAGTGCTACAAAGAGCACACGACAACAAGCCGGCCCAGGGCTTGGTGGGTAGAGAGTGCACAGAAAGGAGCCTTGCTCAGGTAAATTGAGGCAGAGGTGTTCCTACAGGGGACCCGGGCGTCCCGGCCAGGGGACCCGGGCAGGCGGCTGCAGGAGCCGTCCGGGGCAGTGTCGGGGTACACAGGGTGACCTGCAGCAGGGACCCAGGTGGACAGTCAGCAGGAAGCAGAAGTGAGGACGTGCCCGCCCCCGTGCCCCCAACATGGCCTCCAGGCCTGCCGGCCCCGCCACCACTGTTTACTGCAGCGTGTGCTCCCGGGGCTTGAGATCACAGAAGCGGCGTGCGGCTCAGCCCGTCATCCTCATTCCAGAAAGGCTGCTTCCTCAGACGCCGCTGGGGCTATTTTGGGAAACTAGGGTCTAACCCCGGCCTGGCATGAAGAGCAGTCACCGCCAACCCAGCAGGTGGTGTGCTCTGCGGGCCCTCAGGGGTCCGGGGACTCGGACTGCCCCCCTCCAAGCAGAGGGGCCGCATCTGGGGAACAGGGTGGGTGCTCCGCTGGCCACCACGGACCCCTGGCGCAGGGCTGGAGGGACCTGAACTGCCTCCGGGAAGGTGCTGGCAGCTAAGTAGAGAACTCAGATGAATGCCACGACAGAGAATAAATGGGACTCAGAGAAGGGAAGGACGATGGGTGGGGGGAGGTGTGGGAGGAGGTGCCCTTCCTGACCCCTGGCAGGACTGAGCCAAGGGCAAGCTGTCACCATGCAGCCTGGAAGTGGCTCTGGAGAGGGTGCTCTGATAGAGCAGCAGCGGCAGGCAGGGGAAAGCAGGGGGTGGCCCAGGTGGAAGACAGGGTCAGAGTGGACCACACCCTTAGCCTGAGGAACCCCAACATGAATTGTAACCGAGCTGTGTCCAGTCCACATGGGCCTCATCCCATCTGCATGTGTGCTAAAGCCACGCTTCTCCACAACCTGCACCCCAATCCCAGCCCAGGGGTACACGTCCCGGTGTCAGGGTCTGGAATGGACCGCTGAGCTCTGACTCCTGTCTACTGTACCCGAGCCCCTCTCAGAGGTCCCCTGAAAGCCACTCTCAGAGGGCAGGGTCTTCTCAGACCATCCTCGGCGGCAGCATCTGAGCGGAGGTGCTCGGAGATCAGACTCACGTACCAGCAGTGGCTCTCGGGGCTCCCGGCTTGGCTCCAGGGAGGGGTGTCTGCCGCTTCCCCGAGGCAGCTTTGGGCCCCCACTTCTTGCTGCTCATTTTCCTGGGTGTCGAGGGGAAAGGTCAAGGAGTGTGTGCTTAGAGTGGCAGAGGCAGCAGGGACCAGCACCGCGCACAGCCTGGGCCTGTGTGGACAGACAGCATCACCCTCCCACACCCCCCTCCCCCAGGATCACAGCTTCCTCACTTCCGGGCTCCCCTGCCTGCCCCCCGGCCACTGGCTCGTGTGCGCCCAGCAGCTCAGGGGGAGTGCGCGGCAAGCACATCCGGCCACAGCTCACGCCCTTGTCCGTGCTCACCTGCCGTCCCCACCCCCGGCTCATCCACCCTCTGTTCCCAGGCCCTGACCGGGACCCCCAGCACTGGGTGTCTGGTGCCTGTGTCCCTGCTCCAAACCACCGGGCGGCCAGCTGCACAAGCTTCCTAACGCACAGCTCAGTCCTGCTCCGCTGGGGCCTCCATGACCCCCCCCCCCGCCCCCGCAGTGGGGCCTGGAAGCAGTAGCCTTCTCCCCCGTCCAGGCGGCTGGCCCCACAGTGTACTTCCCCGGCCGCCGCCCTTGGCCCAGGCTGCGTCCCCCGCGGACAGGTAACTCACTGCAGCGTCGCACGGGCCCTGGTGTGACCCCAGGCCTGTGTGCCTGCCACCCTGCCCTGGTGGTGTGTCAGAGTGTTTGGGGAAGGAATTAGTGAAGCTGACCCAGAAAACGGGGTCCTGTGGCAAGAGGGACACAGAGGGAGGCGAGCAGAGGCCTGCAGGAAGAAGAAGGGGAGGGGGGAGGGCAGGGGAAGGGAGAGCCTGGACAGTGGGCCTGGCTCGGACACACGGTCCACCCCATGGCAGGGCCTAAGTGGGTGAAGGGCCTTAAGTGGGGTCTGATGGGGGACTGGGGCAAAGGTCTGCAGTGTTTGGGGGGACTGAGGGCTGCCTTGGGGGTGTCAGTGTGTGCATCCGGGGCCCCCTGTCCACGTGGAGCAGTACTAGCAGGGTGCCTGGCGGGCAGAGGACCCCCAGGGTTCGTGTGGGGTCCTGCTCATGGGCACGGCTCTGTGGGAGAGGGTCCTGACGCTCGTGGAATTGGGGGGGGGGGACCAGTGGATGCAGGGTCCCCTGTCTGCTGCAGCGCCGGAGTGTGAGGGCTTCCAGAGTGCACAGGGGTCTCCTACGGGTGCGGGTAGACAGTGGTACCGCCTGGGTGATAGGCATGTGGAGGTGGTGGGCGTGCCTCCAGGGTCCCCTCAGTGTGCAGGGTCCCTGTGAGGCCCGATGCACGTGGGAGTCACCATCAGTGCGTAGGGAAGCGTGTGTGTGTGTGTGTGTGTATGTGTGTCCCCATGCGCCTGTCCCTGTGGGGGTGTGTTCAGAGTCCCCTGTGCTTGCAGGGTCCCCCCATGCCGGTCCCTCTGTCCCAGGGGCTCCATGGCCTTGAGGGGACTGGTTGTGTGGAGGGTCGATAGGTGTGGGGTGGGGGTGGCGGGAGGGGTCTATGAGCCCAACGGCCCTGGGTGCCAGTGGGGGCCCAGGTGCTTGTGAGTGTCGTGTGCGGCGCGGCGGCGGGGGGGTCCTCTGTGAGGGTATCAGGCTAGGGGTGCCCTAGTGTGGCGGGGGACCCGCTGCGCTTGCAGGGGCCCGGGCCCTGGCTCCCCGCCGCCCCCGCCACCTCACCTGCTTCACCTGCCTCCCCCAACTCCCGGGCCGGGCGAGCAGCCCCGCCCCGCACGTCGGGCCAACCCGTTTCCTAGCGACCGAGCCGGAACTTCCGAGTCACCTCCACTTCCGGGGCGAGGGTCAGGGGTCAGGCGTAGGGACCTGGAGCTTGGGCGAGCGGATGGGCATCGGGGGCGGCAGGCCGCGGGAGGCGGGGCGGCGGCGGCGGCCGGGGGCGCGGGGCCGGGGGCGCGGGGCCGGGGGGGCGCGCGCGGCGGCGGGCGGCGGAATGCGGGCGCGCCGCGGGTGGGGCCGCCCCGCCCCCAGGTGCTGCCCGGGCAGGCCGGCGGCGGGAGCGGCGGGCGGGGCGGGGGCGGGCGCGTGAATCAGGCCGCGCGGCGGGCGGGCCGCGACAGGGAGTGGCTGCCGGACCGACCGGACCGCGAGGCCGCTGGGCGGCGGTCGGCTCCTGCTGCCCTTGTCCCGAGACCCCGCGCACCTGGCCAGGTAGGGCCCCCTCCCCCGGCTCGAGCGGGGCGGGGCGCGCCGGAGGGGGAAGCGGCGGCCGGGCCCGCGGGGCGGGGTCGGCGCGCGCTGCGCCCCCCTCGGCGCGGCCTCACCTGGGCGGCGCTCCCACCCGCACCTGGGCCGGGGCCGCGCGGCCGAGAACGGGGCGGTGGGAGCGCGGGGCCCCGGGCCGGGTGGGCCCGGGCGGGGGTCGGAGGGCGCCGAGGCCGCGTGTGCCGGGGTGGACGCGAGCGCCCTCGCACGACGCCGGCCCAGCGCGGGCCGAGTGCGAAGGGGCCGGGGACTTGGGGCGCCGGGCGACACTGTCCGGGCGGTCCGCGCTCGCTCCTGCCCTCGCGGCCTAGCTGGAGCCTGGGGAGGGGGCCGGGCCCGGCCTGGAGCCTGGGGAGGGGGCCGGGCCCGGCCTGGAGCCTGGGGAGGGGGCCGGGCCCGGCCTGGAGCCTGGGGAGGGGGCCGGGCCCGGCCTGAACCCTTCCCTGAGGGCGCCTTGGGCTGGGGGATGGCCGGGATGGCCCAGGCGGTCTGGTTTCCTACGTGGAAGGGGGGGGGGGGGGAGCTTCTCGCGTCCGGAGACCCGAACTGGGACCCGTAGATGGGACGCCTGGCGTAGGCGGCCGCTAACTCCTTGGGTGCGCCGATCGCTTTCGGTCTTGTGGGGCAAGGAAACACCCCGAAAACAACTCACCAATTCAAGTCTGTTAGTCCCATCTGGCCGAACCCCCCCCCCCCCCCCGCCCTATATGCCTAACGCTTCCACGTGCTTTCTGCCGTGAGCCTCCCCGCACACCCCGCACTTAGCCCAGGGCCTCCTCTTGTGCACCAGCCTCGGCGCCTTCCCTCCTTCCGGTTACTTAGAAAACCAGTCTCCTGCCCAGGTGGGAAGGACCCACGCTCTGAAAGCCCCTAGTTCCAGAGCCTCCGGAGGCCTGAGGGCCCTGGAGCATTTGTCCGCCTTGTGTCAGAGGTCAGAGGTCAGCGGAGGAGGAGCAGACTCCAGCTGAGTCATTGGCTAGGGTGGGATGAGTGCCCCTCCCTCCCTTAGGGCAGGGGATCAGTAGGCAAATGTGTGAGGAGCCTTGCCAAAGGGGTTCCCCATAGGGGGCTGGGGAGTGGCCTCTGCACAGGCCACAGTTCAGCGAGGGGTGTGCAAAGCAAAAGGACTAAGGTCATTCCACTACGAGTGTTACCGTGTGAGGCCGTGCACGGCCGCTTGGTGTGGTCGCTCAGGGCTGGCACCCGGTCCTCATGGGCCGTGTCCGAGGATACGGTCCTTGCTCACCCTGGGACTCCGCCCACCCCGCGTTGCCGGCGGCCTGGACCGGTTGCCAGTTGCGTTGATTCCCCTTCCCAGTGAAGTTGCGAGGGGCGCGATCCCTTCTGTGTCCCCCAACTATGGGAGTGCTGTCCTGTCGTGAGCAGGAAAGTGCCCCCAAGCCCTGCCTGGCCCGACACCGACCCCATACAGCCAGAGGCCATGGTGTCTTCCCACCACCATCCTCTGTCATACTGTGTGACACACAGGTACCCGTGGTCAGGTACGGGGGGACCCCACTACAGACAGACCGGCCTGCGCCTTGTCCCCAGCGTGGCCCGATACGGGAACAGCGTGGGCGGCCTGTACGTACCCGCACACGGCGGATAGTGCCCCGATGAAGGGTGTCCGAAGAACTTTTTCTTAATCCACCAGGTACCATCCACTGGACATGGACTGAACGGCACAGAGAAGTGCCCTTCCCCTTCACGTCACATTCAGTTAGTCTGTCACTCCCCCCGGGGACGGTGGACAGGAGACACTCCGCAGGTGTCACACACGACTGTCTTGGTCCCAACATTCCCTGGCTGCCCAATGACCCCATCCGGTCAGCACCTCCCTCACCCTGCCTAGCAGGGGACACCGAGGGGGCTTGCGGCATCCAGGACCCCGTGAGCTGGGTGGAATCCGAATCCGGTCCAGTGCTGCCTGAGGGGGAGGGGGGGCAGTGTCTGGGGCTCCCCTTCCAGGGTATCCTGGTGGCTCCAGGGGTTGTGGGCCTGGCCCCCGCCTGGCCTTCCGGAGCCGACGGCAGCTCCCCCCAGCCTGGGTTCCCACACGGGCCCTTGGGAGACAGGGGGGCTGAAGCCGGCCAGGCTCGGCTTGGGTGTCAGTGTGAAGTCGGGGGGAGCGGCGAGATGCAGAGGCACGTTTGGGTGTGCCAGGACTGGCCTGATGGCCTTGACCTGAGACGCGGGGAGACCACCACAGCCCACGGGGCGGGGCGGCCCTGCGAGACCAAGCTTGTGAGGAGCAGCGGGGCTGCTGCCCACACCTGCCACGGGGCGTGGCTCAGAGAGGCTTTATCTAGAAGTAAATCGTGGCTAGAATCTGTGGAGGGGCGGGCCAGAGGGAGGCAAGTGGTCCTGGTGGACAGGGACAAAAAGCAGGGGTCCGAGCTGGGAGGGCTGTGAAGGTGCGAATGGGCTCTGGAGCCCAGAGTGACCCCATAGGATGAATGCAGGTGTGGCCGGGGCTTGAACTTAATGCCAAGTCCTGGGACAAAAGTAGTGACAAGCTTGTGTGCTGAGCTCATGTCGGGCCAGGTGTGGTAGCTGGTCCACCCTGACAGCTGCATTTTACAGCGGTGATAATGAGCCAGAGCACATCGAGCAGCCCTGGGTCCCCCCTCAGCCTCCCGCACTGCGGACAGACGGGGCCACCCGACCGGTCCGTACACATGATGCCAGGAGCCCACGAAGACACATTACTGCCAAAGTCAGAAGAAAAAGTGACTATAATAAAGAATCCAGTCTGGATCATGTTTCCTTTATAAGAACGATCGTAAAATCCTTATTTCCTTTTATGGAGAAAGGGCCTGCAGAGAGGTGCCTGGGTCACAGAGGCCACAAAATAACCCCAAGTGGGGTCTTTGTGCCACCGGAAACCGGGCTGAATGCACTCCTGAGGCCCTGGGCGCCCTGCTGACAGCCCCCCACCCCGGGCTGGGGGGCAGCGTCTGGAAGGCCTCCAGGCATGGCCTGCACCCCACAGCTCATGTCTACAGTGTGTGTCTCTCAGGTGGGTGGGGGGAGTGGACACAGAGCCCCTGCCCCAGTAACGTGTCTCCCCGCCCCTCCCAGGCCCCTGGCCCCGACATGGCCCGTCGCTCCCAGAGCTCCTCACAGGGGGACAACCCACTGGCACCTGGGTACCTGCCGCCTCACTACAAAGAGTACTACCGCCTGGCGGTGGATGCGCTGGCCGAGGGAGGCCCCGAGGCCTACAGCCGCTTCCTGGCTTCCGAGGGGGCACCCGCCTTCCTGTGCCCCGAGGAGCTAGAGCATGTGAGCCGCCACCTGCGTCCCCCACAGCACGTTGCTCCAGCGGCCCCCGAGGGTGGCCCCCCCAATGTGGACATGGATGGCTCCTCGGGCACCTACTGGCCCATGAACTCAGACCAGGCAGTGCCTGAACTCGACCTGGGCTGGCCCCTGACCTTCGGCTTCCAGGGCACGGAGGTCACCACACTGGTGCAGCCACCACCGCCCGACAGTCCCAGCATCAAGGATGAGGCTCGAAGGATGATCCGCTCTGCCCAGCAGGTGTGCTGTCACGGGCTGGGTGGACAGTGGGGGAAGGGCAGCCCAAGTTGGACCTTGAGTAGGAGCGTGCAGGTGGAAGAGAAATGTGAGCGTGCCCAGCTTCGGGGGCAAGGGTGAGGCCAGGGAGCTGGCCATGCCTCTCCAGCCTCCAAGCGCCTGCAAGGGCTCCCCGGCAGATGAGTTTTGGGGTTACCACAGGTTTGGTGACTGCAGGCTGCACACTGCACAGTCTTGCTTGCCAGCGGTCATGCCAGTGCCCAGGGGGTCAGGAGGGCTGGGCGCCTCTCCTGGTGGGATTTACTGTCGAGAAAATTTCCTCTAGTTTTAACTCTAACTCAGCTGAGGGCTTCTTACCCCACCAAGCAAACAGCAAAGGAAGCCTGTTAAATCTTGGAACCAGAGGCCACAGGTCTGCAGCCAAAGACCCCAACTGCCCCTGCACCCCCGGGCAGCACGCAGCCTGGGCTCCATCTGTGGGGCGGGGCAGCGGGGGCTCAAGTTGCCCTGCCCCCTCCCAGAGGGAGGCGGGCCCCCTGTGCCTGCCTGGAAGGCGGCCTTTTCCAGCCATCATGGGTCACCCGCCCGCCAGCACCCCTCACCCCCCATGATAGGCCCTTTTCCCCTGAGCCTGTTCCCCGCAGGGCCTCTCTCTCCGGGATGGCCTGTAGGACAGTCTGCAGTGTTTGTGGGAGACCCCGAGGCCCCGTGCGGGCCACGCAGGTGTGGCTAGAGGACGGTGGGGACAGCAGAGGGACGCGTCCTCTGTCACACGACCCCTGCAGGTGGTGGCCGTAGTGATGGACATGTTCACCGACGTGGACCTGCTTGGGGAAGTGCTGGAGGCAGCGGCCCGCCGCGTCCCGGTCTACATCCTCCTGGATGAGATGAACGCGCAGCACTTCCTAGACATGGCCGACAAGTGCCGTGTCAACCTGCACCACGTGGATGTGAGTGACTGACGGGGTGTGGAGGGAGGTGGGAGACGCCCGGGCACAGACCTGACGCCTCTCGCTCCCCAGTTCCTGCGTGTGCGCACCGTGGCCGGCCCCACCTACTACTGCCGCACTGGCAAGTCCTTCAGGGGCCACGTGAAGGAGAAGTTCCTGCTAGTGGACTGTGCCGTGGTGATGAGCGGCAGCTACAGGTGCGCGCGGGCCCCGCACCTCCGCGAGGGCCCCCCAGCCCCGGGCACGCCCCGCCCCGGGTTCCCAGGAGACTTCACGCTGGGGGGGGGGGGGGGCCGGGGGAGGGGCGGCCGCTGCTGCTCGGCCCCGCCCCCGCCCCTGACCCGCCCCGCCCCGCCCCGCCCGCAGCTTTATGTGGTCCTTCGAGAAGATCCACCGAAGCCTGGCGCACGTGTTCCAAGGCGAGCTGGTCTCCAGCTTCGATGAGGAGTTCCGCATCCTCTTCGCGCAGTCGGAGCCGCTGGTGCCCTCGGCGGGGGCGCTGGCCCGCATGGACGCCTACGCCCTGGCTCCGTACACGGGCGCCGGGCCCCTTCTGGGCGGCCCCCTGCCCGCGGCGCCGACCCCTTTCTCCTTCTCGAAGCGAGCGCACCTCCTGTTCCCACCGCCCCGGGAAGAGGGCCTGGGCTTCCCGTCCTTCCTCGACCCCGACCGCCACTTCTTGTCGGCCTTCCGCCGGGAGGAGCCGCACGCAGCGCTGCGGCCCCTGGCGCGGCGCCTGGACGCCGAGGCGGCCGCGGGCGCGGAGCCCGCGGGCGCGCGCGGCCTCTTCCAGGCGCGGCACCTGGAGGTGGACGCCTTCAAGCGGCACAGCTACGCGGCCGCCGACGGCGCGGGCGCCGTGGAGAACTTCGCGGCCGCGCGGCAGGTGTCCCGGCAGACGTTCCTCAGCCACGGGGACGACTTCCGCTTCCAGACCAGTCACTTCCACCGCGACCAGCTCTACCAGCAGCATTACCAGTGGGAGCCGCAGCTGGCGCCGCCACGCCCGCAGGGCCTGTTCGAGAAGCTGCGCGCCGGCCGCCCGGGCTTCGGCGACCACGACGACTCGGCGCTGGGCGCCGGGCCCCGCCTCCCCGAGCTCGGCCCGGACGGCCACCAGCGGCTGGACTACGTGCCGTCCGGCGAGTCGCGCGAGGTGCGCCGCGGCTCAGACCCCGCCTTGGGGCCCGGGCCCCGCGGCCTGGAACCCGGCGGCGCCCCGCGCCCCAACCCGGGCCAGCGCTTCCCGTGCCAGGCGGCGGCGAGGCTGGGCCCGGAGGCCGCGCCCGACGCGGAGCCGGGCTGCAGGGGCGGCCCCGAGGGGCGGGCCGGCCTGCGGCACTGGCGCTTGGCCTCCTACCTGAGCGGCCGCCTCGGCGAGGACGCGGCCGACGACGGCCTGCCGGCCCCCATGGAGGCCGAGGCCTACGAGGACGACGTCCTGGTGCCCGGGGCCCGAGCGGCCCTCGGGGACCTGCTCCCCTCGGCCTCCCGCGGGCCCACGTCCTTCCCGGCCAGGGGCGGGGGCGACGGCCCGGAGCGCGAGGGCCTGGACGAGGCGGGCCTGGCCCGGCAGGACGCCCGCTCGCGCCTGAACCCGCTGATCCAGCGCAGCTCGCGCCTGCGCTCCTCGCTCATCTTCAGCGCTTCGCAGGCCGAGGGCGCGGGAGGCGCCGCGGCGGCCACGGCTGAGAAGGTGCAGCTGCTGCACAAGGAGCAGGCGGTCAGCGAGACGCTGGGCCCCGGTGGCGAGGCCGTGCGCTCCGCCACCTCCGCCAAAGTGGCCGAGCTCCTGGAGAAATACAAGGGCCCGGCGGGCCCGGCGCGCGATGCCGGAGGCGCGGGGGCTCCGCTCACGGTCGCCAGCCACAGCAAGGCTGTCGTGTCCCAGGCGTGGCGGGAGGAAGTGGTGGCGCCGGGCGGCGCGGGAAGCGAGCGCCGCAGCCTCGAGAGCTGCCTCCTGGACCTTCGCGACTCCTTCGCGCAGCAGCTGCATCAGGAGGCCGAGAGGCAGCCCGGAGCGGCCACACTCACTGCCACCCAGCTGCTCGACACGCTGGGCCGGGGCAGCACCGACCGGCTGCCCTCTCGCTTCCTCTCTGCCCAGGGCCGTTCCTCCCCGCAAGGGAGGGACAGCCCGCCGCTGGAGGGGTCCGGGGCCCGCCAGGCACCCCACTCTGAGCCGAAAGGGAGCCCCACCTCTGCCTACCCTGAGCCGAAAGGGAGCCCTACCTCGGCCTATCCCGAGCGCAGGGGCAGCCCCGTGCCCCCTATGCCAGAGCGCAGGGGCAGCCCCGTGCCCCCCGTGCCCGAGCGCAAGGGCAGCCCCGTGCCCCCCGTGCCCGAGCGCAGGGGCAGCCTCACCCTTACCTTCTCTGGGGAGTCTCCCAAGACTGGAACCCCAGAGGAGCCGGCTGGCGGCCCCATGGAAGTCCTGCGCAAGGGCTCCCTGCGCCTCCGCCAGCTGCTGAGCCCCAAGGGTGAGCGGCGCACGGAGGATGAGGGCGGCTTCCCAGCGCCGCAGGAGAACGGGCAGCCAGAGAGCCCCCGGCGGCCGTCGCTGGGCAGGGGTGATAGCACTGAGGCTGCCACTGGCGACGAGCGGAGCCCGCGGGGGCGCATGACCTCCGCCACGGCCAATGCCTTGTACAGCAGCAACCTGCGGGATGACACGAAAGCCATTCTGGAGCAGATCAGCGCCCACGGTCAGAAACACCGCGGGGTCCCCGCCGCGGCCCCGGGCCTGGCTCACAGCAGTCCTGAACTAGGCCGCTCGCCAGCTGCTGGCGGCCTGGCCCCAGACATGTCCGACAAGGACAAATGTTCTGCCATCTTCCGCTCGGACAGCCTGGGGACGCAGGGCAGGCTGAGCCGCACGATGCCTGCCAGCGCCGAGGAACGCGACCGGCTGCTGCGCCGCATGGAGAGTATGCGCAAGGAGAAACGTGTCTATAGCAGATTCGAGGTCTTCTGCAAAAAGGAAGAGGCCGGCGGCCCGGGGGCAGGAGAGGCCCCTGCAGAGGAGGACACCAGGGACAGCAAGGTGGGCAAGTTCATGCCCAAGATCCTGGGCACCTTCAAAAGCAAGAAGTGAGGCTGCTGGCCTGACAGCCCAGGTCCAGGTGCCTGCATCACTGCCGCCCCGGGGGCAGAGCACCTGCTCTCACTGGGGGGTGGGGGGTGAGCACAGCCTGAGCCTGGCTCCGCCCCCCTGGAGCTCACCCAGCCGCACCTGCCTTTCGCCCCTGGCCTTTCCCCTCTGGGGCTCCAGCCCTGCCGCCCTGCTCCTTACTCCCCCAGGCGCATCCCCCCCCCACCCGGAGCCCCCCCCTTCTGATTCCTCTGCTCAACCTGGTTGAGCTTCAGGTCCCCCGTGGACCTTCCTTTGCCTCAGGGCTCCGTCTCTTTGTGCCTTAGGCCCCCACATGTCCGGGGGGGCCATCTCTTTCTGCCTCCGCCCCCATCCTTGTGGGGGGCCATCTATGCACCTCGGCCCCTCATTCTTTGGGGGCCTCACGTCTCAGGGCTTCTCAGGTCCCCTCTGCTCACTGCCTCTTGGCTCTACTGCCGCTGCTTCGCTGCTGCTTCGCTGCTCCCCCTACCTGTGTCCTGGCGGCCCCAGCCCCTCTCGCCCGCACCCCCCCCCAAGGCCCGCTGTGTCTCCCTCCACAACAGGTGGCTCAGGTGCCACTTCCTGCCCTGTTTGCTTGCCCCCCTGCCTCCCTGTCTGCCTCCTGGCACCTTAGCAGCCTCCTCCCTGAGGGGGGGCAGTGCTGGCTGGGGGTGACTGGTGATGGGGGACGGAGCCAGCCCCAAAGGCTGCTCCTCAGGAAGCGCTGTCCTGTTGGCCACTGGCAGATGGGGGCACGGAGGACCCGAGAGGCCGCCCTGCCAGGAGAACTGAGGCAGGCCCGGCCACGCTGCCGGCCACGCTCCAGCCAGCACCCGGTGAGGGGTAAGGGCTCCGGGTTTTGCAACCCTGTCTAGAGCCGCGAAGGGGCCCAGGAATCCCCGGAAAAGGGCTGGATGCGGAGCGCCTGGACTCCGACAGGGGAGGGGAGGGGAGGGGAGGGGGTGGTGCGGCGTGCTGGCTCAGGTCCCCGCGGCCCTCGAGTCCACTCTGTTCTGGGTCTTTTCCTCTTTGTCACCAACCTGCAAAATCGAAGTTTCCCTGCCGACCTTTCCTGTATCATTCTCACCTGTGGAGAGTGACTTTCATTTGGAATGACCCATTTGGGCACCAAATGCTGAGGCACTTCCCCACCATAAGTGCTGGCGTCGGCACTCACCGGGGAAGGATGTGACACACGGGGTCGCTGAGCAAAGGCAGCACTGTGACTCCGCATGGCGGGAGGGGAGGCTGGGGAGGCTGGAGGACACTCGCCCCTCAGCAGCTCAGTCTGGTTACCAAAGCCACGAGCCAGGTAAGGGGACAGCAGGCGGAAGGTCACCAAGGAGCCAGATGCGCTGGGGTGTCCTTGGCCTGGCCACGCTTGCTGACGAGTTTGCTTGCGAGTGGCCTGGCGTGGCCCGTGGCCGAGGGGGAGCCCCGTGTGCGACCTCCACGCCGCGTAACATCTCAAATGTGACTCTGCACGTTCAGGTGTTGACAATAAAACAAGATCTTCCCACACATTCCTAAATATATAGTCGCCCCGTTGTACGTTGCAAACTTTGGTCTTGTGAATGTCTCAGCCGTCCCTCTGGACACCAGCGCCCAGCCCTGTGGGGACCGCTGAAGACCCCCGCCCGCCCCGCCTGTACCGCGGCGCCTCCTGCCACGTCCCTAACCTCCAAGACTCCTTCCACCTCAGCCCCTTCCCAGACGGGCTCCGCTTCGTGGCCAAACTGCCTTAGCCCACTACTCCCGCCCCTTACTTCCACCAGCCCTCCGTGCAGGCGCCCCCCACGGGTGCGCCCCTGGGGGATCCCCGTTACTGCGCACACTTCCCAGCCTTCCCTGCGCTGGGTGCCCAGGTATCTGGACCTCTCAGCAGCCCCCAGGCCTGTGTTCGCAGGGCTGGGCTTCCTGGGGCCTCGCCTGCTCCTTTCTGGGCTGTGATGCCAATTCCCAGGGCCCCATCCGTCCCCCTGTCCATCAGCGGGGGGCTATGCCTCAGGCTCCAGGACGTCGACACACGGCCCGCTCCATGGCTGGCTCACCTCCAATCCTGCACCGGGGCGTTGATCCTTGCCGCCTTTCTCGGCCTCCTCCCAAATCCTGTTCTGCCTTCTCAGTCTCTCTTGCAGCCGACTGCCGGGCCGCACCCTCCGGCCAGCTCCGCTTGCCCTTCGCGCCGCGCCTCCGCAGCTTTTCCCGAGCGAGCGCAGAGCTCCTGCTCCCAGCGGCCCCGCCCCCAACGCAGCACAGGCCACGCCCCTTAGACCGGGCGCTCCAACCTGCCAGTGGGAAAATGGTCTCCCCTGCTGTGTTCCAGCCCCTGCC
Source organism: Hyaena hyaena (assembly GCF_003009895.1). Lineage (NCBI taxonomy): Eukaryota > Metazoa > Chordata > Mammalia > Carnivora > Hyaenidae > Hyaena > Hyaena hyaena. The sequence goes on along the minus strand of NW_024081104.1, from coordinate 493,488 downwards.
CAGGGTCAGGGTCACGGCACCCTGCAGCCAGGAGACAGGTGCCCATTGGGCCCCTTGGATCGCTCTGGCTCCCACACCCCTGAGCCCACCCTCCACCAGGACAAACCAGCTGCCGGTCACTGTTGGTGACAGAGGAGCACGGGGTCACCAACAATGGCCAGTCAGGAGCTGTACCCTGGGGCGCTGTCCCAATATCTCTTCCACTTTGGCTCCGGGTCACAAATGCAGTCGTGTGATGGCTTGCACCCAGGTAGCAGGTGCACAAGTCCCTGCCTCTCCAGGACCCCCCTGGGGACAGCCTGGTCCCTCTGATGGGCACCAGGTAGGCCCCAGAGCATTTGTGGACAGAGGACAGGAAGCTGCCCCCAAGGACACCCCCCCCAGGCCAGCCTTTGGTTATGTGAGCCTAGAGCGAAAGCACTGGGCAGACAGGGGCCACACAGCTTCTCATGGGCTCTGCGCCAGACATCGGGGGCCTCGGGAGGGGGTGGACACCAGGAAAAGGGCGCGTGGCCTGGGAGAGGGTCTCATACTGAGGACAAAGGATGGACAGGTAGGCTGTGGCCAAACAAGACTTTATTGGAGGAAGTGGCTGGGGGGGGGGGGGGGGACCTCTCCCCCCCCCCCAGAAACGCTTGGACAACGTCCCTCGAACTCAAGGACGCGTGCAGGCACAAGCGGGAGCGGGTAAGGGAGTGGGGAGCACGGGGCGCTGGGGGCCGAATCCAGAGCTGGGCGAGGGGCGCGGGCTGAGTACAGGAGCCGGACTGGAGGCTGGCGGGCGGCTCACGCGCGGGGCCCGGGGAGCAGGGGCAGGCGGCCGAGCGCCGAATGGCAGATGGTTCCGTAAGCTTGAGAATAGCCCCCCAGCGCGGCCCTCGCGGCGCCCTGGGCCCCCTGCCAGGCCGGGGCGCCGAACATCCGCCGGCCGGGCCGGGGCTCGGGCCGGGCATCCGCCGGAAGCCCGCGAGGGACCTGCACACAGTCGGGGCGCCGCGTGAGGGGGCGGGGCCGGGGGGAGGGGAGGCCGAGGGCCAGGGTGCGGGGGGGGGGGGGGGGGGGGGGGGGGGGGGGGGCGCTCACCTGTCGCGTTCCGGCCGCCGTCGCCCCACGGCCCGGGTTCCAGTCGCTCCGGATCAGGGCCTGGACGGCCCCCAGGGCGGCAGCCTGCGAGGCCAGGGAGGGCGCCGCCCCCTTCACGCTGGACTTCACCTGCGAGGGGGCGCGTCACAGGGTCACTGCTGTACCGGGTGCGGGGGGCCTTGGAAAGTACAGTGAGAGGGGCCCTCCCCGGGCCAACCTACCCCCGAGCGTGCTGAGGGGGCATCTGCCGTCTCCCCAGGGGGCTTTTCCGCCCTCCAGAGACCCCCTGGGGGCCGGGGCTGGAGCAGGGGCGCCGCGCTCGGCCGGGGAAGGTTCTTGGCTCCGCAGGGAACTTCTGTGGGGTCTGAAGACCAGCCGCCCGCGTTAGTCCGCCGTTGCGGACCCTTGGTGGCCCCACACAGAAGGGTCAGGGGCCACTCCGTGCGGGATCACACACCGTGGGCGGACTGGTGACCCAGGTGGCTCGGAGGTCTGCGGCCGGACTTCTGCGACGAAGAGCCGGGGGGCAGCTGGGGGGCGGCTCTGGGGGACGGCAGGTGCGCCTGGGGCGGGGGTCCACTGGGCTCCGCCTCCGGGCACGTGCCCCCCAGGCCCTTCTGTCTCGGGGCGTGGCTGTTGCCCCTGCGCTCCAGGATCATCTGCGGGGGGCGAGGGGCGCTCAGAGTTGCATGGCGTGGGTGTAGCGGGTTCCGGGGTCGCTGAGGCAAGGGGAGGCCTCGAGGGTGAGCGTGGGCGTGGGCAGGTCGCGCGCCGGAGCACCTGATAGACGCGGCTGCGGTACTCAGGGGCTGAGAGCTGAGCTCCTTCCAGCACCGGGATCCGCACGGCCGAATCCATTGTCCACTCGCGGGCGGGGCAGTGGAACCTGCGAGAAGCCAGCCTCGGGCTGCGGTCAGGAGGGCCTCTCCGGCCGAGCCCAGGTCCGGGACCCGACACCCAAGCCCGGCAAAGGAGGAGCCGGCACCCGCCCCGTCCCGCCCCTACCTCTGCACGTAGGGGTGCTGCAGCGCCTGCGCGGCGCTAAGCCGCTTGTCCGGGGCAAATACCAGGAGTCCCTTGAGGAGATCCAGGGCCTCCGGGGGGGTGTCTGGCGGCAGGAGGGCGTCCAGCGTCTGCCGTGGCCTGTGGTGCCCGAGTATCGCCCCGTCTCCAGGTCGGCCCCTCCCCCACCCCGGCCCAGCGCCACTTTGCCTCCGTGCACCCCCCGTCAGGCGACAGCCTCAGGCGGCAGGGCACCTCGGTGAGGCCTCCCTGCCTCGACCTCTGGTCCCTGCTCTCTGGCCCCGTGCAGTTCCCGTGCCCCCGCCCCGCGCCCCATGACTCAGGCCACGCTGGGTGGCGCTGTCCGAAGACCAGGGCCCGGGGCTGGGCGGGCAGAGTGGCCAGCAGGGAACAGGAAGCGGGTGAGAGCCAGCCCCTCAGCAGCCCCACTCACCGGGGCCCCGGGCGGGGCAGGACTGAGGCGCTGTAGCTTGAGCCAAGAGCCAGGAGGTCTGCGGGGTGGGTGGACAGAAGGTGGTGTGTGGCTGGGGGGGCTGGGCGGGGGGGGGGCAGCTGGGGTGGGGGGTGCTGGGCCAGNAGCCAAGAGCCAGGAGGTCTGCGGGGTGGGTGGACTGGGCGGGGGGGGCAGCTGGGGTGGGGGGGGACTGGGCGGGGGGGGCAGCTGGGGTGGGGGGTGCTGGGCCAGCGGGGCGACTCAGGGAGGTCTGGGGCCGGTTGCTCTTCCGGCCCCACGGAGTGACCTCTCTGCAGGGCTGCAGCTGTCTGCCAGGACTCAAACCTTCATGCCTCACTTATGCATATATGCCCCGGCATGTGTGCCTGCCCTTGCACACTTACACCCCCACGTATGCACTCCACATCCGGGCACTCCCACCTCCACGGAAGAGCCCCTTCCCCACCGGTCCTTCCCCTCTCTCGCTCTACTCCCTCCCCCCAGGGATGAGGAAGGACCCCCCCAGCTACTTACCCCCACTGCTGCCTGCTTTCCTCTTCCCCCAGCCTCCCCTGCCCAGCTCCCACCCCTCAGCCACCCAGCTGGACCCTTCATGGGCACCGCTTGGCCCTCAGGACCCATGGCGAGGCCCTGCCCGCCTTGCAGCCTGTCCAGTTGCTCTCCCAAAGCCCCCAGCAGCTCTTCCCTACACACCTGCCTTTTCGGGTCTTCCTGAAGCTCTGGGCCCTCCCCAGCCCTCTTCCCCAGACTCCTCCCAACCAGTCCTGGCCCCCCAGGGGCCTCAGCGTCGCCGGTGCTCTGACCCTCAGCGTCGCCGGTGCCCGGCAGACCCCTGTACACTTACTCACCCTCCTTGGATGGAGGCGGGATGGTGTCCAGGATCAGCTCCAGCTGGTGCAGTGTGGATGTGCCCGGGAACAGGGGCCTCCCCCGAAGCATTTCCCCCAGGACGCAGCCCAGACTCCACATGTCCACCCCAGGGGTGTACCTGGGGCAGGAAGGGGTGGAGACATGGGGGGGGCCCCGGAGGCAGATGTGGAGGGAGGAGAGACCCTCAAAGGGCCGGGGCCTGGGTGCTGGGAGGGGGCCGGTGAGGGCACAGGGGAGGGCACAGGAAGGCTTGGGGGCCTTGGCTGGGCCAGAGGACATAGGGGTGCTTCAGGGGGAGGGGGAAGCTGTTACCAGCTCGAGGACAGCAGCACCTCTGGAGCCCGGTACCAGCGTGTGGCCACGTAATCTGTCAGGGCCGGGCCCTCAGGCCCCTCAGGGATGCCGCCGAGGGAGCGGGCGAGACCAAAGTCACAGAGCTTCACCAAGCAGCTGGCATCCAGGAGAATGTTGGACGGCTGCAGGAGGGGAGGCAGGCTGAGAGCCAGCGGTGGGTGCACACGGGGCTGGGCCCACGACTGGAGTGTGGGCGGTGCCTTCAGGGTGGGGGGCGCTGTCCCGGAGAGGAGGCGGGCTGAGGGTTAATGAGCTGTGGGTGCACATAGTGGGGGGGGGGGGGGCACGGCTGGATCGTGGGTGGCACCTTCTGGTCCCGATGGATGACGCCTCCCGAGTGGATGAACTTGGTGGCCCGCAGGAGCTGGTAGATGATGAAGCGCTTGTGGATGTCCTTCAGCAGCCTGCCCTTACGGATGACGGCGTTCAGGTCAGTGTCTGGGGGAGCACACAGGTCATTCTGGGGGAGCCTAGGGGTGAGGGGAGCCGGGGCAGGACTCGGGGGTCAGCCTGGGGCCCCGGGAGAGTGGATGAGTCTGCCTCACCTTGGACCTTGTAGGGGTGCCCAGCCCTCCCACGGCCGCGGCCCCCAGGCCACACGGGCCACCCTCAGAGGCCTGTTTCTAACCTGTCCTGGGCACACACGCTTCCCAGTGACTCCAGCAACTTCCTCAGGCCTGCTCTGCCTTTGTCCGCACAGCAATAAAAGTTTGTGGGGCTATTCTTAATACTTTAATATTTTATTTCATGTTGCTTTGTCTTATAACACGGGTAGAAAAAGGGAAAAAAGGCTGCAAACAGTGGAAAAAGCAGGAGCCTCATGGAGGTGGGCTCCCAGGTGGTCACTGCCAGGCCTGGGCGCTCACCCGCCCCAGCCATTTGTCCCTGCACACCAAGAAACTGCTCTAGGTGACAGCTGACCACCGTGGTGACCCGGGTAGCAGAGGGACATGTAAATGGATCCAGGCCATCCGAGGGTCCTGGACCCGGACTGAGGTGAGGCTGGGGAGTGAGCGAGGCCTCACTTACCCATAGACTCAAACACCAGGTAAATGTCCCTGTCGTTCTCCGCCCGGATCACCTCCAGGAGGCGGATGATGTTGGGATGGTCCCCAAGTTCCTGAGGAGACAGCCAGGGCTTTGTGCTTTGTGGGGTGAGGATCTGGGCTCCCTCACCTTGGGGGAAACTGAACCTGGCGGGGCTGGGGGGCAGATGGCCCAGGCCGCGCACCTGGAGCAACATGATCTCCCGGAAGGTTCTCTGGAATGAGACAGAAATAGGAGCGTGAGTGTGGAGTTTGAGGGAAGCCCACTTCCTTCCCACCCCCCCCCCCCCCGGAAAGACAGAAAAAGGAAAAAGAGCACCGTGAGCAGGAGAGGAGCAGAGGAAGAGGGAGGGAGAAGAGAGTGTTAAGCAGCCTCCAAGGCCAGTGCAGAGCCCTCCGCAGGCCTGTCTCACGGAGCCACGAGACCATGACCAGAGCCAGCATCAAGAGTCCGACGCTTAACCAACTGAGCCCCCAGGACCCCCGGAAGCCCACTACTTGAAAGGATCCATAGGAACTGACAGACGTCCCCCACACCCACTGGACCACAGGGTCACAGAGTGGGTCATGCTCTGAGCGATGACAGAGACCTGAGCTTCCAGGCAGCACGCGAGCAAGGCTCACCCCCACTCCCCTGCCCTTGTCCTTCTCACACCTCCTCTCCACGCATTTACCTGGGCGTCCGTCTTATCCCTAAAGGCATCGAAGATTTTCTTGATGGCCACGACCTCGCCGGTCCTCCTATCCACTGCCTTCCACACAATGCCGTAGGCCTGTGAGGACGGTGGTCAGCTTGCTGGGCACAGGGCCGGCCTCCTGTCCAGCCCTCCCCTGCCCAGCAGGCTGCCCTGAGGCTCCTGCCTGCCCTGGCTCCTGGGAGGGAGGGTGTGGTGAGGGGCTGTGGCTCTGGGCAAGGTCCCCGCAGCCATGGGCCGCTCCGCCTGCTGCAGGACCCCCACACCCGGGTTTTCCAGAAGAGGGTGATGAGGAGCATGGCCCCAGGCCGCAGAATCAGGGTGGAGCAGAAACCTGTTTTGGGCACCTCCCCCCTTTCACACCCTGCATCCAGCCTGTCAGCAAATCCTGTTGGCACCACCTTCACAATTCATCAGAATCTGACTTCTCACTACCATCTCTGCTGCCCCTCCTGGTCTGGGTCTCTTGTCTCTCCCCTGTCTCCTGTTTGGATCACTACACTAACCTTCTAGCTGGTCTCCCTAGCCCACACCACTGCCCGTCCTCTACACAGCAGGCAGGGTGAGTCTTGTAAAGCGGCCCTGATGTCGGCTGCCACTCCCTGGGTCAATGCCCAGAAGTCTTTGCAGCTTCCCAAAGCCACTCTTAACCAGTTCACATCAACTCTGCTGTTTTTCCACAGCCAGCAGGTCCTTGCCTCAGGGCCTTTGCACCTGCTGTCTGTGCTGATTCTCTCCTCTCCTATTACCACCCACCTAGTCACACATCTTCACAAACATTCTTGTACACTATCCCACATGCTCTCACACACAAATGCACAATCGCTCACATGTGGTTCACTCTATGCCCATTTACCTGCTCAGGCCCTTCCTGGGCTAGGCTTGGGATCCATCGCCCTTAGTGATTGGAATGGGTGGGCCTGGCCTCCTTAGTATCCCATGGGCCCCAGGAGAGGCAGCTGGGAGCAGGGGACGTGGGAGGGGACGGGGGAAAGGGTTTGTCCAGGATCCCTCTGGCCTTAGACCACTATGGACCCAGAGCCAGGCCACAGGTTCGCTTGCAGTGGGCGCTGTTAGAGCCCCCTTACAGGAAACTGAAGCCCGAGGGGCTCGGTGGCTTGCCCAAGGCCACCCTCCAGTCCCTGGAGGAAACAGGACGTGAGCCAGGGATCCGTTGCCATGTGGGAGCGAACAGACCTCCGACAGGACCTGACCCCCCCCCGCAGGTGGCCGGGCTCACCCCCTTCCCCAGCCGCCGCTTGAGCAAGTATCGCTGGGCTACGTGATGGTCCACGTCTGCAGCGCACATGCCGGCGAGTGGGCGCCCGGGGGCCTCCAGACGCCCGCAGCACCGGAACTGTTGAATCCGGTTGCCTGGGAGACGGCGTGGGGTAACCGCTTCCATGCGCCTGCGCGGCGCCGGGGTGGGCGGGGTCTGCGGCCGAAGCCCCGCCCGGTCCGGGTCCGCCTAGAGCCGCTCCTGGCCGCCCCGCCCCTCTCCCCCAGAGCCCCGCCCCCCCAGCGCCCCTCCCCCATCCAGGCCCCGCCGCGCCCTTTGCGCCCCCCCCACCCGGGGGGACCCGGGGCCCCTGAGGCCGGACTGCGGAGCCGGGCGTGCTGTCTGCGTCCCGCTGCCTTATTGCAGTTCCTGGAGCGTAAGTTCACCGTGACCCCGACACTCTTCACTGGGTGTTTGCCCGACAGACACGAAAACCTGGGGCCACCCAGAGAATCAAACGCGAATGTTCTTAGCACCCCCAAACTGGAGGCGCCCCAAATGTCGCTTCCACCATGTGAGACAGGAGTGGATGAACCGCGGCGCGCGCTCAGCACCAACCGGAGAGAATCCTCTGGGAACTCACGCGACGGACCCTCAGGCCGACTGAGCGCGTCACTGCCCAGGATACTGTGATTTCCAGGTACACCGAACGGCGGGAAACGCTCCCCGCCGCCGGAGAGGCCGGGGCGCGGCGCGGGGGGCCGGGTGCAGCCCCCCCCCCCGAGCTTTCCAAGAACAGAAGCGCTCGTGCGCGCCGAGGCTCTCAGGGGTGCCCACTTAGGACGGCGGTGTTCCAGTCGTGTACCTGCGGTGTATGCAGTCCCGGCGTAACGCGACGAAGTTGGAGGACGCGGAGACTAAACAGGAAAGGAACCAAGAAGGGGCGAGACAGACTGCTTCTCAGAAACGTTGCGCTAAGTGAGAGAGGTCAGATAGGAAACGTCACTTATACGATTCCACATATATGAAATACTCAGAAAGGGAAGTCTATAGCGACGGAGAGCAGATGGGTGGTTTGCAGGGGGTTGAGAAGAGGAACGGGTAGTGACTACTTAGCGGACACGGATACAGGTTCCCTGTAGGATGATGAAAACATTTTGTAACTAACAGAGGTAGTGGTTACTTAATACTGTGAATGTACCAAATGTCACTGAGATGTATACTTTAATGTAGTTAATTTTATGTGAATTTCACCTCAATAAAAAAGTTACAAGGCTTAAGAGGAAGGAGGAACACATGTCCCAGAGCCAGGAGAAAAATCAGTTGGTAGAACTAGACCCATAAATGAGAGAGATGGTGGAATTGGCAATGACTTAAGTAATAGCTGTTATAAATATGCCCAGGGATTTAAAGAAAAACATGAATATGATGAGAGGAGAAGTTATAAAAAAAGAACCCAATGGAATTTCTAGAGTTGAAAAATAGAATCTCAGGGGCGCCTGGGTGGCTTAGTCGGTTAAGCGTCCGACTTTCGCTCAGGGCATGATCTCGCGGTTCGTGGGTTCGAGCCGGGCATGGGGCTCTGTGCTGACCGCCAGCTCGGAGCCTGGAGCCTGTTTCAGTCTGTGACTCCCTCTCTCTCTGACCCTCCCCTGCTCGCGCTGTCTTTCTCTCTCTCTCCTAGAAATAAATAAAAATAAAAAATAAAAAAAAGAAAAATAGAATCTCTGAAGTGAAAACTCATTGAATGAACTTAACAGCAGAAGAGATATCGATGAACTTGAAGACACAGCAATAGGAACTATCCAAATTGAAACAGAGGAAAAAAGACAAAACTAAACTAAAGAACCTGTGGGATTGTATCAACAAAAGACAGTGATGCAGAAAGTGTCACTGAGAGAGTAATGGGTGACATTTTTGCAAATTTGAAGGAAGAATAATACACTCACAAATCTAGGAATTTCAAGGAGACCTAAGGAGGAAAAAGACAAAGGAAGCCATAATAAGCACATGATAAATAAATTGCTGAAAAAGTGATAAAAGTACTACAATTATCCAAAAAAATTACAAAGGAACAAAAATAACTGTGACTGCAGAGTTCTTGTTAGAAAATAATTTCAAGCCAGGAGACAAAGCAAGGACATCAGTAGTGCACTAAAAACAAAAACAAAAATAAACAAGACATGGGGCGCCTGGGTGGCTTAGTCGGTTGAGCGTCCGACTTTCGCTTAGGTCATGATCTCGTGGTTCGTGGGTTCGAGCCCCGCTTCGGGCTCTGTGCTGACTGCCAGCTCAGAGCCTGGAGCCTATTTCAGAGTCTGTGTCTCCCTCTCTCTCTGACCCTCCCCTACTCACGCTGTCTCTCTCTCTCTCCTGGAAATAAATAAAAATATTAATAAATAAATAAATAAATAAATAAACAAAACAAAACACTGCCAATCTAGAGTTATAGACGCAAAGAAAATATCCTTTAAAGTGAAGACAGTAGTTTTTCAGACAAACGCGCTGAGAGTATATAACACCTGCAGACTGACACTACAAAAAATATTAATGAAAGTTTTCTTGGATGAAGAAAAGTGATTCTACATGAAAACCCAGATTGATCTAAGAAAATAAAGAGCCCTGGGAATGGGATATAGGTGGGTAAATATAACAAAAAAAACATTTTTCTCATCTACTAAAGTTCACTGAAAGATAGTTGACTGCCGTAGTTAGACCTGGTAACTCAATAATATAATAAAAAGTCTATGGGGCTCCTGGGTGGCTTAGTCGGTTAAGCGTCCGACTTTCGCTTAGGTCATGATCTTGTGGTTCGTGGGTTCGAGCCCCGCGTCGGGCTCTGTGCTGACAGCTCAGAGCCTGGAGCCTGTTTCAGTCTGAGAGACTCCCTCTCTCTCTGACCCTCCCCTGCTCACGCTGTCTCTCTCTCTCTCTCTCTCCTAGAAATAAATAAAAAACATTAAAAAAAAAGTCTATGACACATCAAATTACAACCATAATGAGATACCATCTCATGCCCATTAAGATGGCAAAGAACAAAGACAAAAATGGCAAACCAAAGCAAACCAAAAACCGAAATGGGAAAACTGGAGGTGAAGACGTGGAAACACCCGGGACCCTTGGACATTGTTGGAACATTAAAATAAAAAGACACATACTGTGTGATTCTTCTTGGATGGATATCGTAGTAGTCAAACTCCTAGAAACAGACAGTGGAATCGTGGTTAACAGGGATGTGGGGAAGGGAGAATGAGGAGTCATTGTTCACTGTGTATCAAGTTTCAGACTGCAAGATCAAAACATTCGGGAGATCAGTGAACACGTGAATATACTTAACAGTATAAATACATTTAACACTACTGAACTACACACTCAAAATAGTTAAGGTAGTAACTTTTATGCTGTGTGGTTTTTTTTCTTTACCACAATTAAAAATAATTTTTAAACAGATACTTAACCAAGGTGCCTGGGTGGCTCAGTTATTTAAGTATCTGACTCTTGATTTCGGCTCAGGTCATGATCTCAGTTTGTGGGAGGGAGCCTGTGTCAGGCTCTGCACTAGCAGAGCAGGGCGTGCTTGGGATTCTCTCTCCCTCTCTCTCTACCCTCCCCAGCTCTTGCGTGTGCACTCTCAAAATAAATAAATAAAACATTAAAAAGATAGTTCATTGTTTAAAGTAGATAAAATAATAACATATTGTGAGGTCTGTAACCTGTAAAAGTAAAATTTATTACATCCGTATGCAAAAGAGGACACTGGAACTATAAGGTTCTTTTTAAAAAATTTTTTTAAATGTTTTATTTCTGAGAGAGAGCGTGAGCAGGGGAGGGTCAGTGAGAGAGGGAGACACAGACTCCGAAACAGGCTCCAGGCTCTGTCAGCACAGAGCCCGACGCAGGGCTCGAACCCACAAACTGTGAGATCATGACCTGAGTCGAAGTCAGACGCTTAACCGACTGAGCCACCCAGGCGCCCCTGAAAATATAAGGTTCTTAAATTACATGTGAAGAGGGGCGCCTGGATGGCTCAGTCCCTAAGTGCTTGACTTCGGCTCAGGTCATGATCTCATGGTTTGTGAGTTCGAGCCCCGCGTCAGGCTCTGTGCTGACAGCTCAGAGCCTGGAGCCTGCTTTGGAGTCTGTCTCCCTCTCTCTCTCTGCCCCTCCCCAGCTTGTACTTTGTCTCCCTCTCTCAAAAATAAATAAACACTAAAAAAAAAGTTTAAAAAATTACATGTGAAGAATTACAATATTATTTAAAATAGGTAAAATAAATAAGTAAATTAAGAATAAATAAAATAAAAACATACATAAAGAGACATAGCTAATAAACTCATAGTCTAGATAAAATGAAGTATTAAAAATGACTCAAACAAAAGGTAGAAAAAGAAAAGGTGTAAGAAACAGGTAAGACAAATAGAAAACAAATAGTGAGATGGTATACTTAAACCCAACCAGATCAATAATTACATTAATTGTAAATGGTCTGAGTACCCCAAGGAAAAGGCAGCGAGTAGGGGCACCTGTTTGGCTCAATAGGAAGAACGCACGACTCTTGATCTTGGGGTCATGATTTCAAGCTCCAATTGGGTGTAGAGATTAAATAAATACATATATTTTTAAGGCAGAAATTGTACAACCTTATTTTTTGAAATCAGAATCCAAGAATATGCAATCAACAAGAAATGTACCTTAAGTATATAGACACAGAGAGGTTAAACGAATGATTGATGCTGTGGCCTGAGGACTGGTGCCTCCCCCACCCCTACCCGCTCCCAGCACTCATGTGTTGAGACACTGTGGTTATATCAGGAAGAGGGGCTGTAGGAGGTGCTCACGTCATGATAATAAAACCTCATGCTGGAATTCATGCTCTTATAAAAGAAGCACCAGAGACATGTTTAAGCCCTTCCATCATGGGAAAACACAGAGGAGCTGGCCATGAACCACAAAGAGGGCCCTCACTAGCTTGCAACCATTCTGGCCCTTTGATCTTGGACTTTATTATTATTTTTTTTTTTTAAGTAAACTCTACCCCCAATGTAGAGCTCAAACCCATGACCCCGGGATCAAGAGTCACATACTCCACTGACTGAGCCAGCCAGGCCAGTGCCCCAGTCCTGGACTTTCCAGCCTCCCAAACCATGAGAAATTTCTGTTGTTTATAAACCACCCAGTCTGTGGTATTTTGTTACAGCAGCCTGAAGAGACTAAGACTGATGGGAAAAGACAGATGATGCAAATAGTTATCATAAGAAAGCGTTAGTGGGTATACTAATATCGGACCAAGTAGATGTCAGAACATGAAATATTACCAGGAGAAAGAGGGTCGCTTCATCATGATACAAGTGTCAAGTTGTCAAGCAAATAATATGATCCTGAGAGTGTATGAACCTAATAATAAATTCTCAAAATACATAAAGTAAAACCTGACAGAACTGAAAGAAGAAATAATCAAATAAATTGGAGATTTCACATTCCTTTTTCAATAATTAGTAGAGCAAGCAAGCAGAAAATAAGGCTATAGTAGACCTGAACAATACTATTGTCCAATTTGGTCTAGTTGGCATTTCTAGAACGATCTACCACCACCAATGGAATACACACTCTTTTCCATTGTGTATGAAATAGTCACCAAAATAAACCATATTCTAAGTACCATAAAACAAAGGTCAACACATTTAAAAGGATTGAAATTACACAAAGTATGTTCTCTGATCCCACAGATTTATATAGATAACAGAAATATATTTGGAAAATCCGCCCAAAGATTTGGAGGTTAAACAACATGTCTAAATAAATAGTGGGTCAAAGAAGAAATCACAAGGGCAATTAGAAACTATTTTGAGCTGGAAGGTAATGAGAACATGAAGTGAGAATGCGTTGGGTGCAGCTAAAGCAGCACTTAGAGGGAAATTTATAGTTGTAAATGCTTATGTTAGAAAAGACAAAAGATTTTAGTTTCCACCTACAAAGGCTAGAAAAAAACAACAAAATTAAACTCAAAGTAGGTAGAAAAAATGAAGTAACGATAAGAGTAAAAATCATTGAAATGCAAAGTGTATAAGCACGAGAGAAAAAAACTATACAATTAAAAGCTGATTGTTTGAGTAAATGGAATAAAATATAAGAAGACTCATTAGAGCTAAGAGAGAAATTACCAGTCTCAGGAATGAAAGACAGTACGTTCCTACAAATTCTTCAAACGTTAGAAAGATAATAAGAGTTTATTATAAACAACCTCACATCAATCGATTTGATAACTTACCTGAAACGGCAAATCTTGTGAACAAGTGGGGGCATTCCCCAAATATGCTCGAGAACACACATAAATATGGATAGAAAGCTATAAGCCCACCAGGACGAAGAGGCGCGGGGAAGGCACATGGCGGGGGGCACGGAGGGAGGAGTGCCAGCTGGCTGCCCGGCCCGCAGGAAACGAGACCCGGCCCCACCGACGGAGCCCACGGCCCCGGGAGTCAGGACTCTTCCCAGTCCAGCGCAGCTGCCGAGGGCAGTGGGCACCAGAGCACCAAAGACGTGTGACCCCTGGCAGGCCGGCCCCTCTTTTTCCTGCCTCCCCCGACCAGCCCCAAGCTGGAGGCGGTCTTGACCCTGCCCTTTGGCCACTGAGAAGGTAGTCAATAAGCAAAATTATACCGACCTCAGTGAGCTTCAGCAGAAAAGAATTCTGCAGAGTGAACTGCATATAATTACTTAGGCAGTTTTACAACGGGCATTGGAGTCATCCATTCCTTGGTATTTTTAAAGCCACTATTACGTGTTTTCTCTCGGGGCCGCATGTCTACAAACCCCACGGTACCCTGTCCAAATGTTGCCCCTGGGGATATAAATTTGGCCCAGAAGAGTTTATTTTCTCATCGATCGTTAGGCGACGATCAGTTTTGTCACACGCAGTTGTAAGCCTCAGCTTCGTCTGGAGCGCATTATCAACTAGGGTATTGGTTCTGAAGTAGCTAAAAAGTGCACTGTGGGGGCGCCTGGGTGGCTCAGTCGGTTAAGCGTCCGACTTCGGCTCAGGTCATGATCTCACGGTTCTTGGGTTCGAGCCTCGCATTGGGCTCTGTGCTGACAGGTAGCTCACAGCCTGGAGCCTGTTTCGGGTTATGTGTCTCCCTCTCTCTCTGACCCTCCCCTGCTCACGCTGTCTCTCTCTCTCAGAAATAAACATTTAAAAATTTAAAAAAAAATAAAATAAAAATAAAAAATAAAAAGTGCACTGTGTCGTCAGTTTTTAGCTGACACATGGGCCGATCACGGCTGCTCGGGGAGGCCTTGTCCAGAAGGCCCAGGGTCAGCAGGGAGTGAGCGCGCGGCAGGCCAAAGCCCCCAGGGTGGTGGGAGGCCTCTGCTTCATCCGTGGCCTCCCTGTAACTCAGGGGACCAAACTCCCTAGGTCCCCACCTCCCAGACTGCGACTCTCGCAGTCTGTGTGCATGGGCCCTGCCCCTTCCTGTCACAGTTCCTGTGGGCGCGCCCCCCCTCCCCTCAGGGCCCAGCTCTGAGTACCTAGCACAGCTGTGTCCCCACGTGTGTCACAGCTGTGGCCGCTGCCCGCCCCTGTCCCACGCACAGCCGCTCCCACGCTGCTGGGAGCCGACCTGGTACCGTCCTCAAGCACCGCGACCTCCCAAGCCCTCCTGTGCCCTCTCCTGGGCCTGGCCTGGGCTCTGGACTCAGGCGCTCCGGTCACTCCAGGAAGCCACGTTGAGGGCGTAAGTGTGGCTGTCTCTGAGGAAGGAGGGTCCCCAGGGAGGTGTGCCCCTGGCTGGGCTCCCCCTCGTGGCTGTCTCTCGGGCATCCCTGAGGCAGCCTGCAGGGGCGGGCGTGGGCATCGCCATCAGGTCCTGCGGGGGTCTCTGGGCGCTGGGCATCCATCTGTTTGTCATCCTTTTCCTGGCGAACAGAGGTAGGGGAGCACTCCTGGGGAGGCCCACACAGGCCGACCTGGGCCCCACCCCGAGCCCCAGCCTGCCTGGCTTGACCCCCTCCGACGAGGAGGAGCAGGGAGGCAAGCCCTCAGGGCCTGGGCTCCAGAGAGGCCTTCAGGGGTCATCAGCCTGCCCGGAGCTGCGACCCTGCTGCCCCGGAGCAGGCCAGAGCCCTGGGTCCCCGAAGCAGCATCGCCCCGGAGCCCCACCTGGCCTCCGCGTGCCGCATGCACACTCGGGCGGCTCCCGCTGGCTCGGGCCTGTCTTTGCTCCTGCCAACGTGTGGCAGGGCCCCCCGGGCCCCCACTGCACCCGCACCGAGTGCCGGGGGGGACAGAGTGCTCCCTCCGGGGGCGCCCGTGGCTGTGGGAGCTGACGCACACCATGGCCTGGATCTGGGCTTTCCACCTGGGGCTGACTGAGCCTGCTGCGGGGCTGGCACCGGTCCCAAGGTCCCTGGGGCGAAGGGGGGTTACTTGAGGAAGAAGGGTCTCTGCCCACATGCCCAGGCTAAAGCCAGTTCCCGGGGCTGAGGGTGTGGGGGGCAGGCCTGCAGGTGGTACCCAAATTAGGACACAGGCAAGGGGACAGATTTGGTCCCACCCAGGGCCCAGGGAACAGCCAGGCCTGGGCTCTCCGGGGCCCCAGCCAGAGGCACACTGGAGAGACAGGCTCTCCCGGACTTTGCTCACGGTCCTGCCCATCATCCCCTTTGCCATGGTGATCACCATCAGCGCTGTGCTTCGGATCAAAGTCGAGGTCCTGGGGTGGGGCTGGGGCCCCCCTGCCACCAGGCTCCCCAGGGTGCCTTCCTCTGACCACGCTCCGCTCTGTATCTGGCTGCCCTGTGAGCATCAGGCTCCCAGCAGGGCTGAGCTTCAGGAAGAGGTTTTGGTATTGCCTGAATCCACCCATTCTACAGGAAGAAGGGCCGTGGGCACCAGGCATGTACTGGCTTAGGCTGCTGCGGGGCGGGTCCAGTAACAGCAGCTGGCTCTGCCCCCTGCATCAGGACACAGGGCAGGGGTCGGGGAAAGACTTGGCAAGAGGCGGTAAATATGGCGGAAGAGCCCCCAGCGTCCAAGTCACAGCCCTAGTGCTCCCAGGGGTCCTTGGACAAAAAAAAAAAAAAAATCACCTTGTGCCTCAGTTTCTCCATCTGTGAGACAGGAGCAGAGGCTGCTGGAAGTGCTCGTCCCGGGGTCAGGCCCAGCCCAGCCCCACAGGCCACTCCTGAGGGAGGGGCTCACCCCAAGTCTCAGCAGCTGAGCAGGCAGGGCGTCCAAGACAGGAGCACGGGCAAGAAGGGGCAGGAGCGTGGGCCCTTGAGAAGCTCGCCTGTAGGTGGGGGTGTGGCTGTGTGCGTGGTGGGTGCTGAGCAGCCTGAGCAGCCGTGTGAGCAGCAACCTCGTGGGGCCGCAGCAAGCCCCCGGCAGAGCTGGGGCGGCACCGGCCAGGGCCGCGGCGCGGCGTGGGGGAGGGGCAGCCCGGGCGGGAGCCGACCAGAAGCCATCCCCCTTTCTCCCGGTGTTTTTCCAGCTCGGTGTTCTGCTAGGAGGTGAGTGACCCTTCACGCCACACCCTCCTCAGCCTGAGCCTGAGGGAGAAACAGTCTTGGCCCCACGACCCTATTCACGGAGCTGGGGGGTGGGGGGTGGGGAAGAAATGACACAGGTAAAGCCTGACTTTAAATCTGAGCTCTCGGAGGTCAGCTGTCTCCGTGGGCGGCCGTGGTACCTGGTGGGCGCCAGAGACACCCCTTCCGCAGCACAGGAAAGGCCCCTGGGGGTGGGGTAGGGTTGAGGGGTGCCTCTCGGCCTGCCTTCAGGCCAGGCACTGTCCCTGGAATCAGCCATGAGCCCCGAGGCCTGCGGCGCGGAGCAAGCGCGAGGAAGCAGAGGAAACGGGGTCCGCGCCGTCCCCTAGTCCCGCGCACCGCGGCCCGGACTCCGGTGAGGGCGTGGCCAGCGCGGGGCGTGGCCAGCGCGGGGCGTGGCCAGCGCGGGGCGTGGCCAGCGCGGGGCGTGGCCAGCGCGGGGCGGGGCCAGCGCGGGGCGGGGCCAGCGCGGGGCGGGGCCAGCGCGGGGCGGGAGCCGAGCGGGAGTTGGGCGTGGCTTGGTGGTGGCGACCGCGGCCGCCGGCTGCGGGCGAGGCGGGGCCGGGCCGGGTCAGGGGGTGGCCCGGGGGCACGCGGGCGCCCCCCACGCGCTCGCCACACTGGTCCGTGGGGACTGCAGAATCGGGAAGCAGCGAGTCTCGAGGAAACGGGAGGCAGAGCAGAAGAAAATGCTCGGCGGACCCGTCTTGGGAGCGGGCATTTGCGAGCCGTAAAGCGGGGACAAATCCGCGGGAAATCCGGAAGGCTGGGACAGCTTAAAATCCTCTGCCCATGGAGCCCCTCGCCTCGCACCAGGCATTAAACGGCGAGGCCAACCAGACACACGCACACACACGCACGCACACACGCACGCACGCACGCCCGGGAGGGGCTGGGCGGCCTGGAGCCGCGGGATGGCCTGGGAGGGGAGACCCCGGTCGGTCGGAAGCCGCGGGCCCAGGAGATGGAAGCAACACCTCCTAATTGGGCCCCGTGGAGCCCCCGCTGCAGGGTCCCGGGTGCCTCCCGTGGCCTTTTCCTAAGTCTCTGTAAAAAGTTAGGCGCCAATTTCCTATTAAAAACACCATTATCATTAAGGGCTGACATTCATGTGCTGTGTGAGGAGTTTATGAATCAACATTTCTTCAAAATGTTAACGTTAAAAGGGGATTCTGCATTGTCTTGAATGTATGTCATTTTATTTTTATTTAGTTTTTTTTTTTTTTTTTTTACCCTAGGAAGAAAATGCCTCTTTTGTGTTCGGCATTTTCAGAGGCTCTGCCACGCTTTCCCGCAGGCGTAGCTAGGGAGGCAAGTCCAGGGAGGGGAGAGGATTCGCACGGCTCCAAAACCACCCGAGGTCGGTGGTCCGCACACGCCTCCCGCGAATGTGGGCTCCCTCACGTCGTGCTCCTCACGCGCTCTCAAGGCAACCGTTCCCCGTCTTCCGTATTGCAGCACATGATGCCAGGACGGAAGCAGGTGTAGATTTAGGTTGCAGGTCAAGGCGGTAGGGACGCGCCTCTTTCCCACGCGATTCACGGAACGGCAGGCGGGACCTGCGGCCGCCGGCGCTGTTAGCACCGCTCGCCGTCTGGCCAAGACTGAATTAACGGTGGGGTCACTGTGTTGTTTACACAAGGTCAAGAGCAAAAAGAGCAAGCGCCGCCCCGGCCAGCCAGGCGGGGAGTCGGGGGGCCCCGGGGGCTCGCCCGTCAAGCGTGGGACTTCGGCTCAGCTCCTGATGTCAGGATGTGTGAGTTCCAGCCCCGCTTCGGCTCTGTGCTGACCCCTCAGAGCCCGGGGCCTGATTCGGATTCCACGTCTCCCTTCTATCTGCCCCTGCTCCACTCATGCGCTGTCCCTCTCTCTCAAAAATAAGTAAACATTAAAAAAAAAAAAAAAAAAGAGCGAGCAGCTGAGCGGGACGAGCTGAACAGGTGCACACGAGTGGGCTTAGGGGCCCCACGGACAAAATCCAGAGAGAAACGCAGTGGACAACTGATGGCGTCCGAATGGACACGATCTTCCCACTAACGTCAACTCCCATGGAGGCTTCCAGAAAGAGGGCAAAGAATCACCAAGTGCTTCGAGGAAAACTAGGATCCCCAGAGAGATGAAAGTTGTGGGGACACTCTGTCCTGACAAGATGGAGGGAAGTGTCACACGGGGGGTGGGGGCTTGCCCGCGTCTGGAGGTCGGAAACTGGGGGCGCCGGGGGTGAGGGTCCCCTGGTGGACAGACGGCGAAGGGCCCAAGTCTGGCACGTGAACAGTGGGGACCACCTGGGCTGCTGCTGGGTCCGGTTCGGAGGCAAGTCCAGCGTCCGCCCCCGGAAGGCTGTCTGGGGCCGGCCCTCTGCAGGGGGCGCCCACGGGCCTGTCACGCGCGGACTTCGGGCGAGGGTGCGGGGAGAAGGTGGAAGGGGAAGCCGGGCCGTTGCCCCAGCGACGGGGAGGGAGTGGGGGAGGGCGACTAAGTTCGGTCTCCACGGAGATCGTGCAGGCTGAACGCCAACGTTGCTGAGGTGGGCACATCCCGACGGCCGACCGCCAAGGTCCGGGGAAGCCCCAAAAGTAAAGGTCGGAGATGGTGTCCTGACCCCCGCACCCCTGATTCTGCCTCCCTCAACCTCCTGTGCCTGAGACGCGTCCCACCCCGCTAGGATTTTGGGGCCGGGGGACGGAAGGGCTGAGCTGGAGGAGCGGGCTGGGGCAGGCCTTCACGCGTGCCCGCGCCGCAGCCCCACTCATGGCTCCCAAGAGGGGCGGGCCCAGCGCGGGGCGCAGGCCGGGCGCGGCGGGAGACGCGGCCGAGCCGCCGCTGTCGGAGCGTGCGCAGCACCTGCAGCGCGAGTACAAGCGGCTCTCGGAGCAGCTGGACGCCTGCGAGGCGCGCGTGGACCGGGTGATCGAGGCGAACGCCTTCCTGGACGGGGAGGCGCTGCGCTTGCGCGAGGAGAACCGGCTCTACGCCAGCTACGCGAGCGCGCGCGCGCAGCGCTGCGCCCAAGCCGTCGTCCGCCTGGAAGACCAGAACCGCGCGGACCTGACCCAGATCCACTGTCAGCGGGCCGAGCTCGAGTCGCTCTACCACGGGCGCCAGGACGGAGTGCGCGCGCAGCTGCTGGAGATGGAGGGGCGCGCGGCGCGGCTGGCGCGGCAGGTGCAGGAGCTGCAGCCCTACAAGGCGAGTGCGCGCGCGGGCGAGCCCGGCGGGCGGGGTGGGGGCGCCGCGGCCCAGCGCTGACCCGCGCCCCCGCCGCAGGAGCTGCAGCTGGAGCAGTTGGCCCGGATCCGGGCGCTGGAGCGCGAGCTGCTGCACATGCGCGTGGAGCACACGCAGCTGCTTCACCGTGTGAAAAGGCGCTTCCTGGAGGACAAGGCGGCCTTCGAGCGCGAGGCGCGGCTGCGCGTGCAGTCCCTGGCGCGGCGCGCGGAGCGAGAGGCGGCGCGCGCGCTCGTCGCGCACACGCAGGCGGTCAAGGCTGACAACGTGCGCCTGCGGCAGGAGCTGCTGCGGCTGCTCGGCTGGGCCCAGCTGCTGCACGCCACGCGGCGCCAGCTGCTGGAGCAGCGTGAGCAGCTGTGGCGCGAGCACGAGGACACTCGGGACCTGGCTCGTGTGCACGGCTGGCTGCGCAGGGGCCCAGAGGGCCCGCCGCTCTGGCGGCCGCCGCCGCCACCGTCACCGTCGCCATCGCGGCCCGCCACGCGTCAGGGGACCTTCGCCGCCTCCACAGTCCCATCGCGCGAGCCCTCCCAGGTCCCGACATGGCTCCCGAGTGTGGGCTCCAGGGCCCCATCAAAGGCGGGTTCAGGGGTTTCATTCCAGGCCCCGTTGCGCGCGGGCTCCGGGCGCCCATCCTTGGTCGCGTACCATCAGGCCTCCGGAGTCCTGTCCTTGACCCCGTCGCGCCCAGGCTCCCAGGTCTCTACGCGGGCCTCATTACAGGGGGTCTCGCGGGACACCACCTCCTCTGCCAACTCTGTCCCGGGGCCAGGCTCTTCCGGCCGCCCAGACGCAGGAGACCGTGGACACTGACGCTGCTGGGGAAGCCGCCCCACGGGGGCCGTGGAGGGCGTGTGGAGGGGAGGGCGCGCGGCGCTCAGGCGTTTGGTGAACTCGGTGTTAATAAAGGTGTGACCCGCTCACGGCTCCGCACGGCCTGCTCTCCCGCTGCAGCGTTTCTGGCGGCACAGGGGCCACTCGTTCTGGCTTCCAAGCCGCAAAGTAGCCTGATGCGCCCCTCGCCCTGTATGTCTGCGGGGAACTGGCCTTCCTCTGCTCCACAGCTGACCTCAGCTGCTCCGCGGACAGAGAAGACGGCCACCCCAGGGTCCTCCCACCAGGGCTGACGCAGGCGGACATCGCCGGCGCCGACAGAAGGTGTAAGAGCAGCAAAGGAGTCGCACCGCCCGGGAGGGCCAGCGTGGGCTCCCGGGGGCCAGCCCGGGGTGCGCTGTGGTCGGGAGGGCCGGCCGGCGGGGGGGGGGGGGGGGGGGATTGTCTCCAGCCCCACGGGGACCATAGAGGGTTTATTTTGAACCTATTGAGGATTTGGGGGTAATTTGTAATTTGAACATGATTTCCAACTTGGAGAAAAGTTGCAGAGCACAGATAACTCCCGTGTCACCAGGTACTCGCCAGCAGTCGGCATTCCGCCCCTGCCGCCGAACCTGCATTTTCTCCTGAACTACCTGAGATTAGGCTCAAGACGCCTGCCCCTCCACTTTTAAATCCTTCCATGTTCCTGAGCACAGGCAGCTCTCCTACCCCAGGACAATGATCCAAATCCGGAAACTCAGCACAGAGAAAACAGTATTAGCTGAGCCACAGACCCCCTGGAATGATATCACTTGTCCCCACGGTGTTTTTGCAGCCACCCCTCTGCCGGGGCCACACACCGCATCTAGTTGTCAGTCTCAATGTGCAGAGGCTGGTTATTAAGACGCCTCACAGTTGTGGTCTGTACTCAGCCACAGCCATGTTTGGGGGTCCCATGTTTGGGAGAGCCCAAGCCCTGGGCACCGTCAATACCCGCCAAGGGCGAGGGGCTTCATCCTGAGCACCGAGGGATGGTTCCTGAAAATTCTGGGTCTGTGGTTGCACACTGGTGCCCAGTGCTGGAGAGGCCCAAACGGGGTGGCCGTGGCTAGGCTGGCGGGTGCACTTCTGGCAGGAGGGTGCACACCCGGTGCGGCCTATGGGGCTCCGAAGAGCAGCCCCCCACCGGGGCGCACGGACCATGGGTCCAAACAGCAAACCCCGATGGCCTTGTTAACTTTAAAAATAAAAATGCCAGGTATTTTACCAGCAGAAATAGGTTTGTTCAGGAAGAGCAGAGAATTGCAGCCCCAGACAAGCAAGGGAGGGCAAGGCCACAGGCGAGGCCTCGGAACAAAGGAACTGAACACCCTTTTATAGAAGAAAGGAGGAGCTGGGCGCGGTTGTTGTAAACAAAAAGTCCTTTGGAGTAAACAGAGCTGAAAGTGTAGTGGCTGCGCGTTGGCTGAGCTGCCGGCAGGGCGGCCCCTGGTGGGGCCGCAAAGTAGTGACCGGCAGGGTCCCACCTGGGTCTGCAATTGACAAGACGAAAGGGCAGCGAGAGCTCCCCCTGCTGGCCTCCCGGCTCCATCCCGCTGCGTTCGAAACGAGGTTTGCCTTGGTGAATTTTCACAGCCCACGCTGGAGGGCCCTAGGGATGATCAGGGCGGGTGCAACCAGGGCTGGACCTGGGCCCGGTGGAGGCAGGAGTTCAGATCACAGGTGTAAAACGGAGCTTTTAATAGCAGAGCGCACAATGAGGGTGAACCACCCAGAGGAAATGGGCAGAAACCCCATCCTGCCTCACCTAGCTGTATTTGGGGTTTCGTATGCTCTGGCTGGCCCTCCCCCACCGTGAGATTTTAAATGTTCTGGGTGAGCAGTGCACCTAGCCCCCCCCCCCCCGCCAGCAGTAAACACACTCTTGGAAGAGTTCACCATTTCTGTTTAAAAGGAACTAGGGCTCCTTTGAGATTTGGGGAAGGAAATAATACAAAATGAGTTTAGGATATCTTGTGCCAGAAAGCAAGGTTGCTCCCAGAGAGGGACCTGCCGGAGGGACAGGGTGACAAAAGTGAAAGACTCTGAACGGCCAGAGTCAATAATTTCAGCATCAAAAAGAATAATGGCTGGGGGCGCCTGGGTGGCTTAGTCGGTTAAGCGTCCGACTTTCGCTTGGGTCATGATCTCGCGGTTCGTGGGTTAGAGCCCCGCGTCGGGCTCTGTGCTGACTGCCAGCTCAGAGCCTGGAGCCTGTTTCAGTCTGTGACTCCCTCTCTCTCTGACCCTCCCCTGCTCCCACTGTCTCTCTCTCTCCTAGAAATAAATAAAAATATTAAAAAAAAAGAATAATGGCTGTACTGAATAGAAACATATCAAATATATAAAATGCATAAGTTTAAAACAGTATAAGCACCCATTCCATGGGTCGTCTTGACGGTTGCTAGTACAATAACCCATCATTCTAAAAATTGATAAATGAAGAATCACATCCATTCTGCCTTTCCCCTATGAACTGTATCTCAGGATAAATTGGTGAAAGGAAGTTATATATAGAATTCCGTATAATAAATGCAGAAGAAATAATTGGGAATGTCATGATGGTAGTGAAAGCCAGGTAGAAGACTGATGAAGAAATGGAGGATTCAGCTGACCCTATGAAACCATGAGTGACCCTAACTTTGCTAACAGATATTAAGTACCTCCTGGCGTGAAGCAATAATCCTGTGCAGTGCAACACAGAGCACTCTTGATGAGAAACAAAACTGATATAATCAGGGTGCCTAGGTGGCTCAGTTGGTTAAGCATCGGACTTTGTTTTTTGTTTTTTTTAATGTTTTATTTATTTCTAGGAGAGAGAGAGAGAGAGAGAGAGACAGCGTGAGCAGGGGAGGGTCAGAGAGAGAGGGAGTCACAGACTGAAACAGGCTCCAGGCTCCGAGCTGGCAGTCAGAACAGGGCCCGACGCGGGGCTCGAACCCACGAACCGCGAGATCATGACCTAAGCGAAAGTCGGACGCTTAACCGACTAAGCCACCCAGGCGCCCCAAGCATCGGACTTTGGCTCAGGTCATGATCTCATGGTTTGTGAACTCAAGCTCTGTGTTAGGCTCTGCGCTGATAGCTTGGAGCCTGCTTCAGATTCTGTGTCTCCCTCTCTGTTCCTCCCCCGCTCGCACTCTCTCAAAAATAAATAAAGATTTTTTAAAAGTTGATCTTGGGCTCAGTCGGTTGAGCATCCGACTTCAGCTCAACTCACAATCTCATAGTTTGTGAGATCGAGCCCTGCGTTAGGCTCTGTGCTGACAGCTTGGAGCCTGGAGCCTGTTTCCGATTCTGTGTCTCCCTCTCTCTGCCTGTTCCCTGCTCATCATCTGTCTCTCTGTCTCAAAAATAAATAAACATTAATTTTTTTTATTTTAAATGCTTTATTTATTTCTGAGAGAGAGAGAGAGACAGCGTGAGCAGGGGAGGGTCAGAGAGGGAGACACAGAACCCTCTCTGTTCAAACCCATGAACCGTGAAATCATGACCTGAGCCAAAGTCGGACACTTAACCGACTGAGCCACCCAGGCACCCCTAAAATTTTTTTTAAATAAAAAAAGTTGCTAATCAAGTTTCTGGATATAACTACTAATGTATACAAAATACAGGGGGAAAAGGAACATATTAAAAAAGAGAGTAAGGATGTAATCATCCAAATTCTCTATAGGCCAAATGACTGCTTTTTCCCAAAAAATAAATGGAAGGAATTTTTTTTAAAGAGGGAGGGGACATTGTTATGCATTAGCAGACTTAAGATACATTTCCATTAAGTGCAACATATAGACCTTGTTCAAACCCCTATTCTAATCTGAAGTGTTAAGTCAAGATAGAGTTTCTTCGTAATTATGAGGCTAACAAGCAGCAGCGTGCCCCATGCTTCTTCATCTCGGGCATTCCTTGAGCAACTGACACTCCAGTCTCTCTTCTGCCCAGACATCCCTTGTCAAGACACGCTACCCCACTGATTTCCATGAAATAGTGAGAGACATCAGAGTAGGCATTTGTCAATTTCTCTTTGTAGTTCTGCTATTTTTATTTACGTATTTTTGAAGCAATTATTAATTGCATACAAGTTTAGATCACTAGCTCTTTCTCGTAAATTGAACCTTTTATCAGCCTGCAATGTTCTTTCTTGCCTCTGCCCACAGCCTGTCTGTTATTAATGTGGGTGCTCGGCTCTCTGTTGGTTTGTCTTACATGTCCCTTTCTATGGGCGTCCATTATATATATGTATATATAAACAGTACTTTTTTATCAGTTTATTTTATACTTACTGTACTTTTCTTTCTCTCTGTTCATGTCTCACGTGAACTGCTCCCCCCATTTTATCTGCTTCTCTCTACTCGTGTGGAAACCCTGTTCTTCCTCTCTGCCAGTGGTCACCTGAGGGGTGCGACCATGCACATTTCAGTTTATGATTCATGAAGATGATGAATACATGTACCCTCCTCCTACCCCTTAGAGTTTTTTAAATTTCCATCATACCTTCCTGGTTTAGAACCTACTGATAACAAGATTACCCACATTGCTTTCTTTGTGAGAACCCATCTAGCTGCACACTCCCCACTTGGGACAAGTCTGTATGTAACTTGTGCTTCGAGGATGTTTACTGTAACAATCCTGCTGGGCCACTTCTGCTCCTCCCTTATTCCTTGAGCAACTTTCTGACTTCTCCCTCTGAACAAGCTGCTCCAACACAGCCCTGGTCTGCCCTGTCCAGCTGCTGCCCCCAAAACACTCTGGGGACAGAGGAGAGTGTGAGCCCTCAGCTCCTGAGGCTGGGCTCCAGGGGACACCCAGCCTGTGGGAGACCCAGCAGTGGAAGACTCAAGTGGGCACCTCCAGTCCGGGGCTCCTTCAGATTGTGACAACCACCCTCCTCTGTCCCCTGCACACCTGTCCACTGCACTGTGGCTCCTGCTCCAAGTCACCACTGCTCACCAGGTGGGTGACATGGGGTTTTCCCATCACTGCCTACATTCTTTCCCAGGACCTTCAGGCCAGTCCAAAGAGTGAGGACCAGAGTGAGCCCACCTGCAGCCATGCTCTGTCCTCCCCCCGCCCCCCACGAAGAGCCAATGACCCTATTCAGCTTCTAATCACTTCAGCAGGGGCAGGAGGGACACCAAGTCCCAGGGGAGGGCCCTCAGGTTCAGTGAAGGCCATGGTAAGGACAGTGCCCCTGGGTTCACTGTTCCTAGCCGGGCAGGGCCTGGGTGGGTGCTGACACAGGCAGTGACCAGAGAGCAGGTAAGTGAGCAGCCATGAGGTGTGGCCAGGAGCCTGGTCCTCCCTGCCTGGGCCTGGATCCCGGGTCAGCTGGCTGAGTCATGCCTCCACACAGGGGGACCCAGCCCTTGGGTGAAAGCCATGTCAGGGGTCAGGTGGATTCTGAACAAGTAAAGGGCTTTCATGCATCAGGCTGGTCTGGAAAGTCATCCTTTGTGACTAAAGATCCAAAGCATTTAGAACAAGTAAACACACATTTGTTAGAATGGCTACAATCCAAAACACTAACACCACAACACGCAGGTGAGGATACGAAGCCACACAGACACTCACTCGTGGCTGGTGGGGACACAAAATGGGGCAGCCACTATGGAAGATGGTTTAACAGTTTTTCACACACTGAACACTCTCTTTCCATCCGATCCAGCAGTCACATTGCCTGGTATTTACTCCAGAGAGTTGAAAATGATGTCCACACGACAACCTGCACACGGAGTTTATAGAGGCTTCATTCAGAGTCCCCAAACCCGGGATAGCCCAGGTGTCTGTCAGCAGGTGAGCAGATAAACAACCTGTGGTCCATTCGGACAACGGGATTCTAGTCGGCACTAAGTAGAAACAAGCTATCGAGCCAGGAGGGACCCTAAATGCGTATTATGAGGCAAAAGAAGCCAGTCTGAGAAGGCTACACACGGTATGACACCAAGTCTGTGACATTCTGGAAAAGGCAAACTGTGGAGACAGTAAAAGATGAGAGGGGGCCAGGGGCTGGGGGGTATGGGAGGGACGGTCAGCACAGAGGATTCAGGGCAGTAAAACTGCTCCGTGTGACACTCTGATAGTGGGCACACGTCATTACACACCTGTCCGAACCCGCAGCACGCACGGGCCAAGAGTGAGCCCTGAGGGAAACTGTGCAGCTTTGTTAATAACGGATCGGTATTGGCTCACTGGTATTAGCAGGTGAACTGCATTAATGCAAGGTGGAGGGTAATGGGAGGAACTGAGGTGGGGGGATATGGGAACAATACTTTCTGATCAGTTTTTTTCAGTAAACCTAAAACTGCTCTAAAAATAGGAAATCCAGCGGCGCCTGGGTGGCTCAGTCGGTAAGGTGTCCAACTTCAGCTCAGGTCATGATTTCATGGCTCGTGGGTTCGAGCCCCGTGTCGGGCTCTGTGCTGACAGCTCAGAGCCTGGAACCTGCTTCGGATTTTGTGTCTCCCTCTCTTTCTGCCCCTCCCCCATTCACGGTCTCCCTCAAAAATAAACATTAAAAAAATTTTTTTTTTCTGCGTATCAAAAGACAGTTCAAGCAAGTCGCAGCCTGGGAGAAAATATTCTCAATACACATCTATGAGAAAAGACTCCTATCCAGAACTAGAAATCCTACAAATCATTAACAAAACAAAACAAACAAACGAAAGAAAGCTTAAAATGAGCAAAATACGTGAAGGCTTCACCAAAGGACCCACGAGACGGAGCATCGAGCCCCGCTCCCGAGAGTTTGGCGGAGGCACTGCGCTCCCCGGGGGCTTAGTGGCCACGCCCGCGAAGGACTCCGCGCAGCCCCGCGAGCCGGGCGCCCACCGCGCGCCACCACCGGGGCGACCCCGTGAGCTGCAAACAAGCGGGGGAGGGGACGCACCGCACGAGCGACGGCCGGAACCGCAGCCCGGACCCCCGCACCGCCGCCGCACGGGGACAAGTTCCATTTTGGAAAGGTCCCTCGAGGTGGACAAATCGAAGTGCTGCGGGGCGGTGGGGGCGGGGAAGCCGGCCGCGGACACCGAGGGCGGGAACGGCGCGCAGCGGCCGCGAGGACACCCGGCACCGGGAACGGCGGAGCGCGGGCGGGAGGAAGGGGCTCCCACCTGGGGACACCCACCTTCCCGGTGGGGCCGCCGGGGAGGGGCACAGAGCGGGGCGTGGAGGGCCGGGTGTTTGGGACGGACGGTCAGGGACCCTCGGAGGACCGCCCCGGGCCGCAGCCGCCGCCGCTCTTCCCAGGCGGAAGCGCTCCTCCCGCCGCCGGAAGCGACGCTCCCGCCCCGAGGCGCATCTCGGTGGTGCGCGCGGGCCGCCTGGAGGGTGGCTGGCTTCGCCGCAGCGACTGTCCCCTGGGGCCCTCGTTCCCCGGCTGTGCTCACCTCCCGCCCTCGCTCACCCGCCGCAGCCCTCCGCCGCGCCTCCAGAGTGCTGGCCGCTCCGCGGGCTCCATCCCTTCACCAGGGCTGCGGGGCGCGGCGACTAAAGGGCCATGGCGTCGCTTCTGGAAGCTTTCGGTTCAGGGGCCCCTCCCCCTGGGTAGTGCAGCGTCCCTCAATCACCCACCGAAGCCCGGCCCCCGCCACCCCCGGCCCCTCGTGCTGCCGTCTCCCCGGAAGCCACCGGACGCCAGCTCCGCCGCCCACCGCCCGCTGCGGTGCGAGCTCGCAACCCGCCCGGCCGGTGGGGTCTTATGTTTGATTGTGAAAGACACGTAACTTAAAATTCCCCGTCTTAACTATTTTTGACTTCACAGTGCACTTTTAACATTCACCGTGTTTCCGTTTAGGCTCCAACCTCTGGATCTCGCAAAAGAGGGATTCTGTATCCATCAAACAGCCACTTCCTCCCCTCAGTCCCTGGCAACGTTCTTCGCCCTCTGGTCTTAATGGTTAAACGCCTCACATTCAGTGGAATCGTTCGATATTGGTCTTTGTGACGGCCTCGTTTCACTTGCAGAAGCCCTCACACTTCACTCATGTTGCAGCACGTGCCCCGGGCTATTTTAGGATGGAGTAATATTCCATTGTATGGCTAAGCCGCATGTTGTGTATCCGTGCATCCCTTGATGGACACCTGGATGGCTTCCACCCTTTGGCTGTTGTGAGTAATAGTGCTATGGACGTGGGTGTGCAAGTATCTCTGCAAGTTCCTGCTTTCATTTCTTTTGAGTATTTACACAGAAGTGGAGTTGAGGGGTTAAACGGTAATTCTATTTAAACATTTTGGAGGACCAGTTGTACTGTTTTCCAAAGGGGCTGGACCACCTTACATTCCCCTCCACTGAACCTGAGGGTTCCAACTTCTCCACATCCTCGCCAACACTTGGTACTTATTTTTCACGCCAGCCATCCCAGTGGGTGTGTGGTATTTCTCACTTGGTTTGGGTACGCATTTCCCTAGTGATTAAGGACATCAAGTGTCTTCTGGTGTGATTATTGGCCACTCAGATGTCTTTTTTGAGGGGCTCCTGGGTGGCTCAGCTGGTTAATGTAAGGTTTTTGAGTGAAAAAAGACTCCAAGGCAAAAGGTTCTGCAGAAGGAGTTTTATTGCCTGCACCCTCGACCAAGGCGAGAAAATTTATGGGGACAGTTTTATTGCCTGTGTCCTCGGGCGAGGTTCTGCGACTCCAGAGAGGAAGAAGTCGACTCCAGTCGGGGAAGTCGCGGCCTGGTTGGGTGGTGGTGGTGGTTTATAGCCTGTTAGTGGGCATTCAGATAACAGGGACAGTCTCTTGACTGGAAAGACCAGGGTTGGAAGGTTTAAATTTCTGTTTCCCGCCGATGTAGTAACGGCCACTGATGTAGTGGTGGGAAGGTCAGCCAGCCTAAGAAGGTCTGCCATTCTGTGGTCTCTGCCCCACCTCTCAGCCGGCCCAACAGTTAAGTGTCCAACTTTTTTAATGTCTTTTTTAAAACTGACATCCAAGTTAGTTAGCAGTTAGTGCAACAATGATTTCAGAGTAGATTCCTTACTGCCCCTCACCCATTTAACCCATCCCCGCTCCCACAACCCCTCCAGTAACCCTGTTTGTTCTCCATATTTGAGTCTCTTTTTTTTTTTTAATATATTTTTTATTTATTTCTAGGAGAGAGAGAGAGAGAGCGTGAGCAGGGGAGGGTCAGAGAGAGAGGGAGTCACAGACCGAAACAGGCTCCAGGCTCTGAGCCGGCAGTCAGCACAGAGCCCGACGCGGGGCTCGAACCCACGAACCGCGAGATCATGACCTAAGCGAAAGTCGGACGCTTAACCGACTAAGCCACCCAGGCGCCCCTTAAGAGTCTCTTATATTTTGTCCCCGTTTTTATATTATTTTTGCTTCCCTTCCTTTATGCTCATCTGTTTTGTATCTTAAAGTCCTCATATGAGTGAAGTCCTATGACATTTGTCTTTCTCTAACTAATTTCACTTGGCATAATACCCTCTAGTTTGATCCACATAGCTGCAAATGGCAAGATTTCATTTTTGAATGCTGAGTAATATAGTCCATTGTGTGTGTGTGTGTGTGTGTGTGTGTGTACATCTTCTTTATCCATTCATCCATCGATGGACACTTGGGCTCTTTCTATATTTTGGCTGTTGACAGCGCTGCTATAAACATTGGGGTGCATGTGCCCCTTTGAAACAGCACACCTGTATCCCTCAGATAAATATCTAGTAGTGCAATTGCTGGACCGAAGGGTAGTTCTATTTTTAATTTTTTGAGGAACCTCCATACTGTTTTCCAGAGTGGCTGCACCAGTTTGCATTCCTACCGGCAGCACAAAATGGTTCCTCTTTCTCTGCATCCTGGACAACAACTGAGTTGTTAATGTCAGCCGTTCTGACAGGCGTGAGGTGGTATCTCATTGGGGTTTTGATTTGTATTTCCCTGATGATGAGTGAACATTGTTTCATGTGTCGGTTGGCCATCTGGATGTTCTCTTTGGAGAGGTGTCTATTCATGCCTTTTGCCCACTTCTTCACTGGACTATTTGTTGTTTGGCCACTGCGTTTGATAAGTTCTTTATAGATTTTGGACATTAACCTTTTATCTGAGATGTCATTTGCAAATATCTCCTCCCATTCCATCGGTTGCCTTTTAGTTTTGCTGATTGTTTCCTTCACTGGGCAGAAGCTTTTTATTTTGGTGAGGTCCCAATAGTTCATTTTTGCTTTTGTTTCCTTTGCCTCCAGAGACGGGTTGAGTGAGAAGTTGCTGCAGCTGAGGTCAGAGAGGTTTTTGCCTGCTTTCTCCTCGAGGATTTTGATGGCTTCTTGTCTTACATTTAGTTCTTTCATCCATTTTGAGTTTATTTTTGTGTATGGTGTAAGAAAGTGATCCAAGTTCATTTCTCTGCATGTCGCTGTCCAGTGTTCCCAGCACCACTTGCTGAAGAGACTGTCTTTATTCTATTGGATATTCTTTCCTGCTTTGTTAAAGATTAGTTGGCCATACGTTTGTGGGTCCATTTCTGGGTTCTCTATTCTGTTCCATTGATCTGAGTGTCTGTTTTTGTGACAGTACCATTAAATGTCCAACTCTAGATTTCAGCTCAGGTCGTGATCTCATGGCTTCTTGAGTTCGAGCCCCGTATTGGCTTCTGGTGCTGACAGTGCAGAACCTGCATGGGATTTTCTTCTCTCCCTCTCTGCCCCTCCTCTGCGGGCACTCATGGCTTTTGTCTCAAAATAAATAAACTTTTAAAAAAATGCAGAAATATCTTCTTTGGAGAGACGTTTATTGAAGTCCTTTGCCCATTTTTGAATTCAGTTTTGTTATTGCTGTTTTTAGGAGTTCTTTATATATTCTGGGTATTAATCTTTTATTAGATATGTGCAAATATTTTTCTCCCATTGTGGCCTTTTAGTCTGTGATAGTGCCCTTTGATGTACAAGTCTTTATTTAAATTTATGAAGTACTATACAGATATATTTTTGCTTTTCTTTGTCTCCCAAAAATAAATAAAAATTAAAAATTTAATTTAATGTTTAAAAATATAAAATAAAAAAAATTAAAAATTCTGCCGGTGATGCTGAACCATAGCCTGGGCTGATCTTATTTCTCCTGAGGGCTCTGCCTGCTGCTGTTATCCTGGTACTTGTCAAGGGTCAGGCAGCTGGGGAGCCCTAGCCCGCCATGTGTGTGTGTGTGGGGGGGGCAAGAGGGCTGACTTAGAGGGCTAGTGCCATCCCAGGAAGAGCTGGGAGGGGGTACAGACCCCACACAGAAAGCACAGTGGGCCTGGTTCGCAGATGGGAAGACCCTACCGAGCAGGGCACATGCTCGGGCACATGGCTTTGGCTCATTCCCTTGGCACGGGGACAGTGGCATGAGGACAACTGGGGTTCCAGGAGTCCAGTGCACAGGAGACCTCTTAGCCCAAGTGCTGATCAATGTCCCTGTAATCCCTGGGGACTGTAGATGCCCAGCCCCAAGCCCCTCCCACCCCACAACTTGGTCCACAGCACGTGCCCACCACACACAGCACACCAGGGCACTCCCCACACCCCAGTGCAGGAAAGACTTGGCTGCTCTACCACCCAACCCCGCCCACTGCCACACAGAAACTGTAACGGGAAAGATTATAAATT
The DNA here is from genome assembly GCF_003009895.1 of Hyaena hyaena. Taxonomy (NCBI): domain Eukaryota; kingdom Metazoa; phylum Chordata; class Mammalia; order Carnivora; family Hyaenidae; genus Hyaena; species Hyaena hyaena. Next base: position 461,531 of record NW_024081104.1, on the reverse strand, counting down.
TGCTGAAAATAATAAATCCAAAGCCGATAAACAAATCCCAAAACAATAAACCCCAATCAGGATAAAACAAAAAACACAGCAAGGCACATCATAACCAAATGCCTGAAAGCCACTGACAAAACCTTTCTTTTTTCTAAGTTTATTTATTTTGAGAGAGAAAGCACAAGCTGGGGAGGGGCAGAGTGAGAGGGAGAGAGAGAATCCCAAGGAGACAATGCAATGTCAGTGCAGAGCCCGATGCGGAGCTCCAACACATGAACCATGAGATCATGACCTGAGCCAAAGTCAGATGGTTAACTGACTGAGCCACTAAGGCTTCAAGAAATGCACTTTAAATATACTGACATATAGGGACGCCTGGGTGGCTCAGTCGGTTAAGCGTCTGACTTTGGCCCAGGTCATGATCTCACGGTTTGTGGGTTCAAGCCCTGCGTCGGGCTCTGTGCAGACAGCTAGCTCAGAACCTGGAGTCTGTCTTCGGATTCTGTGTCTCCCTCTCTCTCTGGCCCTTCCCTGCTCACGCTATCTTAAAAATAAATAAAACATGGGGCGTCTGGGTGGCTTAGTCGGTTAAGCGTCCGACTTTCGCTTAGGTCATGATCTCGCGGTTCGTGGGTTCGAGCCCCGCGTTGAGCTCTGTGCTGACTGCCAGCTCAGAGCCTGGAGCCTGTTTCAGAGTCTGTCACTCCTTCTCTCTCTGACCCTCCCCTGCTCACGTTGTCTCTCTCTCTCTCCTAGAAATAAATAAAACATTTAAAAAAAAATAAAAATAAAACATTAAAAAAATTTAAAAAGCTGACATACATATATAAAAAAATATACTGACATACATAGGTTAAAAGAAAAAAGTACAATTATATCCTGGAAGCACTAATCATAACCCTAAAACAGCTGTATTAGCATCAAATTTTGGGTTTTTAAAAAGTACCAAAGATGGACACTTTCATTTTTTTTTAATTTTTATTTTTTAATATTTTTTATTTATTTCCAGGAGAGAGAGAGAGACAGCGTGAGCAGGGGAGGGTCAGAGAGAGAGGGAGTCACAGACTGAAACAGGCTCCAGGCTCTGAGCTGGCAGTCAGCACAGAGCCCGACGCGGGGCTCGAACCCACGAACCGCGAGATCATGACCTAAGCGAAAGTCGGACGCTTAACCGACTAAGCCACCCAGGCGCCCCAAAGATGGACACTTTTAAATGACAAAAGAGTCATCAAAAAACCCAACAAATCACGGCGCCTTGGTGGCTCAGTTGGTTGGGCATCCAACTTCTGCTCAATCATGATCTCACAGTTTGTGGAGATGGAACCTGGTTCAGATGTGACTCCCTCTCTTCTTGCCCCCCCCCCACTTCACACTCTGTCTCTCTCTCAAAAATAAGGATTTAAAAAATTTTTTTAAAAAGCCCAGCAAATCTAAATGTTTATGTAACCCAAACCAGAGGTGCAAAATACATAAATTTGACAACACGAAGGAAAAAAAAGACAAATCCAATCATAACTGGCAACTCCAACATTCCTCTGTCAGTGACAGAAAAGTAGAAAGAAAATCAGGAAAGATACAGAAAACATGAACACACCTACCAGATAGACTGGCCTAAGCGGCAGCGGTGGGATGCAAGTGCTTTGCAGAGGCACAGGGAGCGCTATAAAACAGGTATTGAATCAAAGAGTTAATACGGGACGTATGTTGTCTGATTATATAATGGAATAAATCAGAAATCAGCAATAAGACTAACTCAAAAATGCCAAGTATTTGGAAATTAAAAAGATTTCTACATAAGTCATAGTCAAAGGAAAAAAATCCCAAGAGAAATAGGAAAATACTTTTTACTGAATGATGATGAAAACAACATAGCAACATTTATGGAGTGTAGCTGTAGTGATGCAGCATTTAGAGGAAAACTGGTCAGTTTCAGAGCTTATATGAGAAAAAAATGATCTAAAACGAATGACTAAGCTTCCACTTCTATAAGCTAGAAAAGGGGAAATTAGTTCAAAGTGGAAGGAAAAAAATAAAATGATTCTATTTCAATGACCTAGAAAACGGACAAACAATGGAGAAAAATCAAAGACAACAAAAGCTGTGTCTTTGAAAGCAGCGATAACATTGGTGAATACCTAGGCATGGTGATCAAAAAGAAGACACCACCTGGGGCGCCTGGGTGGCTTAGTCGGTTAAGCGTCCGACTTTCGCTTAGGTCATGATCTCTCGGTTCGTGGGTTCGAGCCCCGCGTCGGGCTCTGTGCTGACTGCCAGCTCAGAGCCTGGAGCCTGTTTCGGATTCTGTGTCTCCCTCTCTCTCTGACCCTCCCCTGCTCATGCTGTCTCTCTCTCTCCTAGACATAAATAAAAATAATAAAAAAAAAAAAGAAGACACCAGGGGTGCCTGGGGGGCTCAGTCTGTTAAGCGTCCGACTTTGGCTCAGGTCATGATCTCACGGCTAGTGAGTTCAAGCCCCACGTTGGGCTCTGTGCTGACAGCTCAGAGCCTGGAGCCTGTTTCAGATTCTGTGTCTCCCTCTCTCTCTGACCCTCCCCTGCTCACGCCATCTCGCTCTCTCTCAGAAATAAATAAAAGACATTAAAAAAAATTTTTTTTAAGACACCAATCACCATTAGCAGGAAGAGGAGAAATCATTTGCAATATAACTAATTCAAATAGAATATAAACCAGAATCCACAAAAATATAAAAATAGAATGTTTTGGGGGCGCCTGGGTGGCTTAGTCGGTTAGGCGTCCGACTTTCGCTTAGGTCATGATCTCGCGGTTTGTGGGTTCGTGCCCCGCATCGGGCTCTGTGCTGACTGCCAGATCAGAGTCTGGAGCCTGTTTCAGTCTGTGACTCCCTCTCTCTCTGACCCTCCCCTGCTCACGCTGTCTCTCTCTCTCTCTCTTTCCTAGAAATAAAAAAAAAAAAAAAAATAGAATGTTTTGAACTTTATGCCAATAACTTAATGTACTAGAGAAGTAATTCCTTGAAAGAGCCGCACATTACCAAACTTGGCACAAGAAAAATCAGAGTAGTGTTTAATCTATGGTAAAAATTGAATTTGGGGGCACCTGGTTGGTTCTTTGGCTAAGCATCCGACTTTGATCTCCGCTCAGGCCATGATCTGTCATGTGACTGAGCCCTGCATCAAGCTCCATGCTGAGTGTGGAGTCTGCTTAAGTCTCTTTCTCTCCCTCTATCCCTCTCCCCTGCTTGCACACTCTCAAAAACAAACAAAAACTGAATTTGTGATTTTCTCAGAAAGAAATCCCCAGGGTCTCACGGGTGAAATCTATCACACGTATAAGTCAGACATAACATTAGTACTATGAAAACAACTTCAGAAAATAGATGTGGGCAGGATGGTTTGCCACTCTTTGAGAGCAACATTACCCTGATATCAAAACAAAACAAGCATGTCTTCTCATCCTTTCAAATGTAAATCGTACAAGATGCTGGAGTCAGTGAAATAAAGCAAGAAAAAAACTCTATATAAATTAGGAAGGAAGAAGTAACATTCTTTGAATATCTGCACTGGAAATGATAGAGAATCTAGAAAACCCTTAGTAGAAGCAGTATGTGAATCCACCTGGGTTGCAGGACGCAAGGTCAGCTACCAGAATCAAATGTGTTTCTACACACTAGCAATAACAACTGGAAAATAGCTTTTTCAAAACCTAGACAGAACTCAAGAAGCATAAAATAGAAAAAATTTCGGTAAATTGTAGACTTAATAAAACAGGTTTTTAAATCTGATCTTCAAAATATACCATTTGGGCTAAATAGGTGATGGGTACCAAAGAAAGCAATTGCTTTGAGCACTGGGTGTTATATGTAAGTAATGACTCACTAAATTCTACTCCTGAAACCAATTATTACACTACATGTTAACTAGAATTTAAATACAAATTTGAAGGGAAAAAAAAAGATACCATTAAAAAAATGAAAAGGCAAGCCAAAGATTTAACGTATTTGTAATGACTATAAATTTGGAAAAAGACTCTCATCTACAATATAGAAAAGGCTCTCACAAGTCAGTAATAAGAAGACAAAGCACCCAATTTAAAAAATGGGCAAATAGGGGCGCCTGGGTGGCTCAGTCGGTTAAGCAGCCAACGTCGGCTCAGGTCATGATCTAGCGGTTCGTGAGTTCGAGCCCCGTGTTCGGCTCTGTGCTGACAGCTCAGAGCCTGGGGCCTACTTCAGATTCTGTGTCTCCTTCTCTCTCTGCCCCTCCCCTGCTCATGCTCTGTCTCTCAAAAATAAATAAACATCAAAAAAAAAAAACCAAACCCAAATGAAATTAAAAAAAAAAAAAAAAAAAGGCTAACAATGGGGCACCTGTGTGGCTCAGTCGGTTAAGCGCTGGACTTCAGCTCAGGTCATGATCTCGTGGTATGAGAGTTTGAGTCCCACATCTAGCTCTGTGCTGACATCTCAGAGCCTAGAACCTGCTTTGGATTCTGTGTCTCCCTCTCTCTGCCCCTCCCCCATTCTGTCTCTCTCTCAAAAATAAGCATTAAAAAAATTTTTTTAATGGGCAAAAGACGAACAGACACATCACAAAAGAGGATAGATAATGGCAATGTGCACATGAAAAGATGGTCGACACTATCACTGAGTGGACAAATACCAATTAGAAAGACAAACACCATCACACACAATTAGGACGGATTCCACTTCAGATGAGTTACAATATCAAGTGTCCATAGGACATGAGCGACTAACAGCCGCACTGTGGCAGGAGTGTAAAAGGTACAACCACTATTGAGAACTTTTGGCAATTTCTTATAAAGTTAGAAACACACTGGGGCTTCAGGGTGGCTCAGTTGGTTAAGCGTCCGACTTTGGCTCAGGTCATGATCTCATGGTTTGTGAGTTCAAGTCCCGTGTCGGGCTCTGTGCTGACAGCTCAGAGCCTGGAGCCTGCTTTGAGTTCCGTCTCCCTCTCTCTGCCCCTCCCCCACTCATGCTCTGTCTCTGTCTCTCTCTCTCTCTCTCGAAAATAAACATTAAAATAAATAAATAAAGTTAGTCTCTGTCTCTGTGGCGCAATCGGTTAGCACGTTTGGCTGTTAAATAAAGTGAAAAAACACACCTATAACCCAGAAAGTAAACACCTAGGCATTCACCAAAGAGAAATAAAGAGGCATTTCCAAATAAATACTTTTACACAAATGCTCATAGCAGTTTTATTCGTCAGATCCAAACCTGGAAACCCAAATTTCTATCAGCAGGCAGTTGGATAACAAATGGCTTGTCCGTACAACGGACACTACTCAGCAGAGATCCCGAAACACAGAACTACTTGGGTGAGTCTGTAAAACATGCCAAAGCAAAGCAAAGCAAATCAAGACACGCAGTATTATATACCATACGGGTCTGTTTAACGTGAAGGCCTACAACAAGCAAAGCTAAGCTACGCCGACAGAAAGCAGTTACTCGGGACTAGGGTGGGATTAGCTGGGGAAGGGCAAATGGCACAATGCTGTGTGAGAAAATGTTATCATTCTTCATTCTAATGGTGGTCACACAGGTATATGGTTTCTCAAAACCCCGTCCACTTTGAGGAGGCGTGTTACCGCACGGAGACTGCGCCTCATCAAGGCGACGCTGGTGCGCTGGTACTATCTCCTCTGTACCACGTGAAACATCTCTAGCGATAAGGAGTTTTCCAGAAGATGCAGTGCTGTATGCTCCTTTCTCACTTGCCCCCGGAGGCTTCTAAGGTTGCTGGAATTTAAGAACTCAAAATCTGCCCTCATGGGCAAAAAAAAATGGTTTATGTCATTTCAAAACTGGTTGATTTGGCTCATGTCAGAGAAAAGAAGTTGAGAGGCAACAAGTGTAAAGTTGAGTGCTGTCGGCTACTGTGCGGTGAAAACTACCAGAAGAGGAGTCTGCCGCCCCCCTGCACTGCAGGGTCCTCTCCCAGGTCACTCTCTTTCTTGAGCTGCCACGGCTCGTTCGGTCCCGGCGTCACCTCTTCTGTTAAGCTGTCCCAGACCCTCCATGCCCACCTCATCCCCACCTGACCGATGTCCTACACAACTGGCGGCTTCTGCCTCACACTTGCCACTGGGTATCACGTGTCTTCCCCAGCGGACCAAACAGCTTCACCTGCTTTCCCAGAGTCCAGCACCGGTCCTTCTAGATCACATCTTCAAATAAATGACAAAGTGAGCCAGAAAACCTCGCTCAGTGCACGGGAATGTGTGCCCCTTGAGTGGATGAGAAAGCCGCACAGGCAGCCCCGTAAAGACAGCACTCCCCAACAGCAAGTGCACAAGTCACGGGCGAGTTCTAGAGGCAGTAAGCATGAGGCACGCTAGTCCTACACTAGCTGCTGCTACAGCTTCCAAGTCAGGTACAAGGGGACATCAACAGGGTTGAGAGACCAGATACTTCCCGTGGACGGGTAAATTATGCCATCACAAATGACAGGATCCCCAAATTTAATATCTAGCAGTAGAGAAGGGACAGAGCAAGAGAGGTGCCAATCACACAAGATCTGGGGTGTGCTCTTTATTGCCTCGCACTAGATGCAGGGACACATAAGTCAATCAGCTGTGATCATGTCCATAAGGAAACAACAGTGTAAAAACGAAAGTGAGAGTAGATTTAAAAACCCTTAACTTTGATATACCAAAGAGTGAGCAGTAACGGAGTGCTCACTAGCCACACAAGCCCAGGGTTGGGGAGGTAGCTGGCTGAGCCCAGCACGACGCCTGAGGAGTTAGTCAGGTGTAAAGCAGACCGCACTCAAACAAGGACAGAGATGAGGAGGCAGGAGCCGCTTGGTTAAGTGGGAGTGTCGACCAGTGAGCGTTGACCAGTGTGTGTTGCCACGACACACACCACGTGGTGACTGGTTAAGGAGTGGATGAAACTCCAGGAAGCAAAAAGGCCTGAGAAAGCAGGACCGGGTGCTTGGGAAGCATCCTAAGGACAACAGGGAACCAATCTGTGACTTTAAGTAAGAAAGACCTTTCTCCAACTTGCCCTTTTAACGTATCAAAATTTACGAAGTAATATTCTCGTAAGTACTGAGATGAGGTTCATAGTTCTGCTTTAAAAAGGACTTAACTCAGGGGTGGGCTGTAGCTGGCAATACGATACAGAGCCTTCTTCGAGACCCAGCCCTTCCCCCAGCACTGTTCCAGCCCAGAGTCACTTGTGCAGTCTCGTGGCCCTCTTGAGGTCACACGCTCCTAGCTGAGGACAGCAGCCCAGCACTGCTGCATGGCGGTAGGGGACAGCCCACTCTGAAAGCAACCCTGCCTAGGACTTTGGGAAATGCGGGCACATCCCAAGTCACATGAATGGAATCATGTGGACTTGTGCCACTCCCTTCCAAACATCACTCACTCAGCGGGAGAAGGACTGTAAGTCAGCTGTGAGCACCCCCTGACCTGCAGACTTCTCGCCCAAATGTATGGTGGGGGTCTTATTCAAGGGAAGTCCCTCCTGGTGAACACCTTGATTATTTTTAAAGTTTGGGGTCGGGTTGAAATCTTTCCCATATTGACTACATTCATAGAGTTTCTCTTCAGTATGAATCTTCTGGTGCTGAAGGAAGTTTGACCGCTGAATAAAGCCTTTCCCGCAATAACTACATACATAGGGCTTTTCTCCAGTATGAATAATCTGATGTAGAAGCAGCTTGGAGCTCTGAATGAAAGCTTTCCCACAGTCTTTACATTCAAAGGGCCTATCCCCAGTGTGGATTTTCTGATGTTCAGTGAGATGAGCTTTCTGGAGAAAGGCTTTCCCACATTCCTTACATTCATACACTCTCTCTCCAGTGTGGATTTTCTGGTGTCGAATAAGGTATGAACTCAGAAAGAAAGCTTTCCCACATTCATTACATTCATAGAGCTTCTCTCCAGTGTGAATTCTCTGATGCTGAGTAAAGTTTGATGTCTGACTGAAACGCTTCCCACACTCATTGCATACGTAAGGCCTTTCCCCAGTATGGATCCTCTGATGCTGAATAAGCTTTGAGCTTCGAATGAAGGCTTTCCCACACTCATTACATTCAAAGGGCCTCTCTCCAGTGTGAATTCTCTGATGTTCAATGAGGTCTGAGCGATGACGGAAGGCCTTCCCACATTCCTTACATTCATACTGTTTCACTTCTGTGTGGATCTGATAATGTCGAATAAGGCTTGAGCTCCTAATGAAAGACTTTCCACATTCGTTACATTCGTAGGGTCTTTCTCCTGTGTGAATTCTCTGATGGCGAATAAGCAAGGAGCTCTGACTGAAGCCTTTCCCACACTCTTTGCATTCGAAAGGCCTCTCCCGGGTGTGAACTCGCTGGTGCCGAACCAGGTCTGAGCTGTGATGGAAGGCTCTCCCGCACTGCACACATCGGAATGGCTTTCCTCCTGCATGTGCCCTCTGGTGCTCGGCGAGTTCTGTGTAGTGAATGAAGTCTTTCCCACACATGTTGCACACGATGAGTCTTTCTCCTGTGTGAGCTCTCTGATGCTCAGCAAGGTGGGAGCTCTGGCTGAAGCTTTTCTCACACTGCTCACATCTGCAAGGTTTCTTCTCCCCAGTATGAGCAATCTGATGTCCTACAAGGTCCGAGTTTAATGGGAAAGTCTGGCCACAAGTCTCACACTGGTGGGCTTCTCCTTCCACAAGCTCTCTCTGGAGGAGGAGGAGGTTTGAGCTCAGAACTGGGCTTTCTCCTGATTTACTGCCCACCCAAGCTGCCTCTCCTGCTTGGATCTTCCAGTGGGTAACTGTCACCTGCCTGAAACCTCCCTCCTGAGGGGCACAGCTCCGCAGGTTCTGCCCTTCTGGATTTCTCAAAAGCCCCCCTAATTTGGGTTCGGGGAATGCCCCAGGCTCAGCGGCAGGGGGCTCCATCACTGTGAGTGTTTCTGACATTGTCTTAGGCAGCTTTCCATCCTCAGAAATTCAAAATCCAGAGTCACCTTTTTGTCACAAGTTCCTAGGTCAGAATCTGAAATAAAGGAGAATAAGATCACCTTTTGTCTTTGTCAACAGACAGGAATCTGCAGGAGCAAGTGGAGGATAAAACACATCCAAAGAGTGGGAGAGAGGAGCGTTCCCCCTGCTCACACTACCCACCCAACACACGGACACCCCAACGTGCATCTCAGCCACCTGCCTCACCCACTTGAGAAAGCTTCTCTGGGGTTCCACCTCCAACAGCCAACTCTGGGAACAGATTAACGGGCAGAGATGTGGCTTGGATTCCATTAAAAAGTTAAGACATATTTCCAAGGAAACAAATGTACTGACCTTGCCACCCCTCACTGTCCTCCCTTTCCTCTGTACCACGCTTGGATCCCATGGTCTGTGATACTGTATTTATCTTTGGTTACATATTATATTCATCTTCTTGTATATTAATCTTAACTCCCTCTGCCCTTCCTCTATCACATTTTCGTGGCAAAATCCCAATGTGGGTTAAATTCCACTTGCTTCCTGTTCTGCATCTACATCCACGCCAACTGAGCTATCTGTACATTTACAATCCCTTGCCTCACGGGGCCCTGAGGGCCACTTGCAACCTCTACTTTCCTTATTCTCCTACAAGACCACCCCTGCTTTGTCCTCTGTTCTCAAATGTCCAATGCTCCCTCCTCCCTCTCAGCTGATGCCTTGGGTTATTTCAGTAAGACAGAAGCAATGAGATGAGAATGCCAACTTTCTCCTACCCCATCTACAACCTACCTGTTTGTACCCACAGCAGCCCCTCCCTTCTTACATGGTTATACTGTCCTTGGAGAACATCTCTGCCTGTGCACTAAAACCCACTCCTCTCATCCACTCAATGACACCAAGCCTCCCCTGCACAAGTCTAGAGCTGGAATGTTTACAGCAGCACCATTCATAACCTCTAAAATAACCAACAGAGAGAGAGAGAGACTGAGAAGTACTCCTACAAAGGAGTAATACGTAGCAATGAAAAACAAACCCTGCTAAACACAAAAGCAAAGATGAATCCCACAGATGCAATGTTCAGCAGAGGGAGCCAGGTACAAGAGAGTTCATATTGCAGGAATGTTTATATCAAGTTAAAAAAAAACAGACAAAAGCAACCCATGTGGGAGAACTAAGACCCTGATGACCTTTATGGAGAAGAAAGAACTGGAAGGGGTGGATGGGCACAGGGGTGCTGACAGTCTACACGGCGCTCTTCATCCCACCAGTGTGTTCCTGTGGGAAAGCTTGTTCAGTCAGGGGTTAACACGTATAGTTGCCAGGGTGCCAGGCCCAGCTGCCCTGCTCAGAGTGATGCCCACTCCCACCCCCCACTTTGAAACCCTCACACTGGGAACCACCTGTAGGCAGGACTCTGCCTCCCCACAGGTCACGCCCCTCCCCTGGAAGGCCCACTCTTAGCTGTCCATCACTGTACGACAATGCACCACAAACACAGCACCAGAATACAGCACGTCTGTCATCTCACACTTTTGAAAGTCAGAAGCCCCGCCCAGAGTGACTGGGACCCCTGTTCAAGGTCACACAAGATGTCAGCCAGGCTGAGGTCACACCTGGAAGTGCTGGGAAACCTGTTTCCAAACTCATTCAGAGGTCAGTAGAAATCAGCTCCTGACAACCCCAGGCCGTTCCCAGACTCCTGGCCAGTTGTCACCTGGAAGCTGCTCTCAGCCCCCGGGGACGCCTGCGTCTTTCAGGCAGGAACAGTGAGGGGGGGCCCCGTGACTTCTCTTCTGCCACCAGCTGCAGCAAACTGCTTTCCAAGTGCATGCATGACTCGGTCAGTCCACCGCGAGCGCCTCCCCACCTGACACCGCTGACTCAGGACCTTAAACACAACCGCAAAGTCCCTGCAAGGCAGCTGGGAGAAGGTGTGTGCGGCTCAGGCTCAGGGACCTTGGACGGCCGTCTCAGATGCCACTACGCCACAGCCAACGCTTGGCTACTCACGGGAACCGGAGTGTCCTCACCTCCATCTGGGGCCTCCAGTGCTGTCCCAACCCCAGAGCTCCACTGGGAAGGGCCGCAGCCTCAGCTTTGGCCCCACTGCCCGACCCAGCCTTCCTCACAGATGCATCGCCGGAGAGCCGTACGCGGGAAGTCCACTTCCGGGGAGCTCCACCAAGGTGACCCCAAACAATCACTTCTTGAAGCCTCAAATCTGCACCAACAGGAAGCAGACTTTGCTGTGCAAACCTGTGCAGGGATGCCCTCCAGAGCCATTTCCAGTGTGGCCATCAAGGACAAGGACCTGCTTCTGCGGGCAAAGCTGTGGGCAGGGCGGAGCGGGAACAGGAGCAGAAGCAGAGGGAGTGACCAGGTCACGTGCTCTCTGGCCCAGGCGGGGCGTCCTTTCAACCCGGGGTTTTCTCTTTGATGTGAGCTGTAACTTGCACAGAGCACGCACATCTCACTGAACTCCTGGTGACACCCATTTAACAACAAAGGGCCAACACAGAACATTTCTGTCCCTCCAAGGGAACCACTTCTGTAAGTACCGGAGAGCTCTGCCCAGTTAACGGCTCAGTCAGCAGAGCCTGCAACTCTTGATCTCGGACATGTGAGTTCGAGCCCAATGCTGGGCACAGAACTTACTTAAAAATGAGAAAATAAGGGACGTCTGGGCGGCTCAGTTGGTTAAGCACCCAACCTCAGCTCAGGTCATGATCTCACGGTTTGTGAGTTCAACCCCCTTGTCAGGCTCTGTGCTGACAGCACAGAGCCTGGAACCTGCCTCGGATTCTGTGTCTCCCCTTCTCTCTGCCCCTCCCCCACTCACTCTCTGCCTTCCCCTCAAGAAAAAACATGTTTAAAAAAATGAAAAAAGAAAAATAAAAAATTCACTTAAACGAATTTATACATGCTTCTGTGTCTGCTTTTAATTCAACATGTAACTATTATTCGAATTATAACTCACAATCTTAAACTTTATTTATTTGTTTATTTACTTACTTATTTAGAGAGAGAGAGAGAACGTGAGCACACGAATTGGGGAGGAGAGAATCCCAAGCAGGCTCTTTGCTGTCAGCACAGAGCCCCACGCGGGGCTCGATCCCGTGAACCAGAAGATCATGACCTGAGGGGAAATCGAGAGTTAGACACTAACCCAACCACCTGCGCACCCCTAAACTCACCATCTTCAAGTGCACAATTAAGTGTTTTTAAGAATATTCCTAAGATTGCAACACCGTCACCATTGTTACTACCAGAACATTTTCATCACTCCCCCAAAAGTGCCTCCGCTTTGACTCAGAACTACGTCTGTGAAAGTCACCACTGTGGCGGCGGCAGCTCACGCTCACAGGTGACACATGGCACCCCGCCGCACCGACAGGTCACAATTCAGTCCCGCACGTCTCACGAGCGCCTCAGCGGTCTGGCGACTAACGCTGCCGTGACGACTCCTGTGGGCGCAGGTCGCTCCTGGCGGGTGTGCACCCCGGAGCGTGGCCATGGGCTCCCGGGTCCCGGATCTGCTTTCGTGGCCACCTGTCCAGGACACGTTTGCAAATCCCACTGCAGACCAGCAGACGGCGTGGCCGTGGACAGCGAGTGGGCGCGTCCGCACAGCGGTGCTGCTCTTTGGCCGGTGCGGACACCGCACCCAGCGAGGCCAGCACTCGCCTGAGTCTTGAGTAGGAAGAGCCGCAGCAGCGCCTGGTGAAGAAGGCCATGGCCGCCGTCCGGGCCGGAGGAAGTGGCTGGTGTGGGACAAGGGGTTGGGGGCGGACCGAAGACTGCCCGGCACCCTGCTGCCTCTGAGGGACAGAAACCCCACCTACAGTCGAGCCGGCACACGGCCACAGCAGACGGCTGCGCTTCCGAGAGCCCGAGGTCAGGCGGCCGGGCGCGACCCTGTGACCGAGATCCGGCCAATGAGGCGGGAAGGGAATGGATGTGTGTGGGGCCCCTACCGCCACCCACGGTGACACGTGGCTGTGGCAAAGCGGCCAGGCTCCCAGAGGCCTTGAGGGCCAGAGCCACCTACGTAGGCGGCCTGGAACGTCAAGTCAAGTCGTTTGAATCTGTTAGGGCAACTTGAGTGAGGCCTACGTAATGCTGGTAAACAACCCGAACTCGGGCGCGGTGCTCCCCGCGATGAAAGAGGAACCGAGCCCACGCACCACCAGCTGGCGCTGAGGACAAGGCGCTGGGCACAAGTCCGCGGGGGGCACTGCTGTCCGCGTGAGGCTCGCCGCCCGCGACCTCCCGGGCCCACTCACTAGCTTGCTTTAAAGCTTTCTTTCTCCTGCTTATAAAAATTCCTTTTAACTAGTTAGTTTTTTATTTATTTTTTATTTATTTATTTATTTTTAACTAGTTAGTTTTTTAAAGGCAGGAGGTAAACTATGCCAACAGAGAAAATGGAGACAATAGAAAGACTGAAAAAAAAAAAACCTAAAATTACCTTTAACCCTAAGGTTACCAGTTAGCATTTTCCCTCTGGTATTTTTTCTGCACTAGCATTTTTTTTTTAATTTTTTTTTTTAATGTTTTATTTATTTCTAGGAGAGAGAGAGACAGCATGAGCAGGGGAGGGTCAGAGAGAGAGGGAGACACAGACTCCGAAACAGGCTCCAGGCTCCGAGCTGGCAGCCAGCACAGAGCCCGACGCGGGGCTCGAACCCACGAACCGCGAGATCATGACCTAAGCGAAAGTCGGACGCTTAACCGACTAAGCCACCCAGGCGCCCCTGCACTAGCATTTTTATGGCATCAGGGCTACACGGCTCAGTTACATCCTGTTCTACTGGCGCATCACTTTAATTCTTAGCCATTACAAACATAATGCACACATTGCAGAAGTATTTCAAACAACAAACAAGTGTAGACGCTGTAGACACAAGGAAACCCCCACCGCGAGCTGTTCCCGTTATCCGCGTTCGCTCACACTCTGCCTGAACAAATGCCGTTACCCACGTCCACACGATTCTCAACAGTAAGACTGGGACCCCGCCACACACCATCTGCAGCCATGCCCCCATTTACAACACACCCTGGGTCGCTCCGGTCCGTCTACACAGATGTCACCTCGCTCTCTGAGTGGTTTCACCACCGTAGGTAGCCACCAAATCCCTATTCGGATCAGACACGGAAGGTACATCCATCCCTGTGCCCCTGGTGCCCCAGGAGGTGAGCTCCCGGAGGTATTCTGCCCACCTGCCTGAGGCTGTCTCCCTCCCAGAGATGGAGGGAGTTAGCAGGAGAGAAGAGCGGGCGAGCAGCACCCGCCTCGTCCTCTCCCCGGGCTGGGCCTGGGCAGCAGCACCCAGGGCTTCCGGGAGCCCGGCCTCGTCCCTGTTGCCCGGCAGGGAGGCGGCAGTGTGCTCCAATGCCTCACTGGCCCAGAGCTCAGGAGGCGAGGAGGGGTACTGTTTATTAGCGCCCCTGGAGCCCCCCAGGCACAGGGCCGAGCGCCTGACTCCCACTGTCTCACGCGCTCCCCCAAGCCTCACGAGGCAGGCGTTCCCTGGGTACTCGCTCTCGTTTACAGACGAGGAAACAGAGGCTAAGGGAGAAAGTCCATTGTCCAAGGCATTAAACTAGTAAGAAGCAGCGCTCAGGTTCAAATCTAGGTCTGTCCTCCTCTGGCGCCCATGTCCCCAACGCGAGAGCTGGTTTTCCCTTCCCAAGTCTCATCTGTCACTGTTACGGGATACTTTGCTTAGATCGTGTGGAGCAAGTATTGTAGAAATAAGCTTTAAGGTTAAGTCTTACTTTTCTTAATTAAAAAAGGTGGTAGTGGGAGCACCTGGGTGGCTCAGTCGGTTAGGCGTCCGACTGGCTCAGGTCACGATCACGTGGTTGGTGGGTTTGAGCCCCACGTTGGGCTCACTGCTGACAGCCAGCTCAGAGCCTGGAGCCTGCTTCAGATTCTGTATCTCCTTCTTTCTCTGATCCTCTCCTGCTCATGGTGCCTCTCTCTCTCTCTCTTTCAGAAATAAAAAACATTTAAAAAATAAAATAAACAAATAATTAAAAAGGTGGCAGTAAAATGTTGGGGTTTTGTCTGTCTTGAAAGTAACATCTTCTGATTTTCATGCTTAGAAGGAATGCCGAACTCCCTGCAAACAAGCTTTATTCTGTCTACAAGAAAACAGCTTTAAAAATGTGTGTCTTGGGGAACGTCGGTGGCTCAGTTGGTTAAGCGACCCACCTGGACTCAAGTCATGATCTCACTGTTTGTGGGTCTGAGCTCCGCATCAGGCTGTGCTGACAGCTCAGAGCCTGGAACCCGCTTCCAATTCTGCGTCTCCCTCTGTCTCTGCCCCTCCCCTGCTCACACTCTGTCTCTCTCTCTCTCTCTCTCAAAAATAAACATTAAAAATTGTTTAAAACAATAAAAATGTGTGTCTTTTAATGGTTTTCAGAATTTTTTTAAATGTTTATATTTAAGGGGTGGGGGGAGAATGCGTGTGCATGCCAGGGGCAGGGCAGAGAGAGAGGGAGGGAAAGAGAGAATCCCAAACAGGCTCTAAGCTGTCAGCACAGAGCCCGACATGGAGCTTGAACTCACAAACCTTGAGATGGGGTGCCCCTATAATTTTTTTCTTAACGTCAGAGAGCTATACTTTGCTCCGAATAAACATTTATCTGAAAATCAGCCTTTAGTTTCTGCTTAGCCGTTTTCCTCTGTGAATTCAAGCAAAATTGAATTGATTCGCTTTGACTTAAAGAAACCTTAATGAAATGAACAAAAAGTAGTAAAAATGCAGTACACCTCTGATCCCATGACATACTGAGCTAACATGACCCACCTTCCTGTTATAGCACATAGAACTTGCTGGATAAAATATGACACATGTAAATACACACTTGACGTTGAGAGAAATGAGAAAATCCTTGGTGTTGGAAATGGATCCTAACCTGGAGCAGGAACCCGTGAGCAATCCCGAATGGCTCTGGGGTGGAGAGGGAGGGGTGCCGAGGCAGGCACTGCACTGGTAAAGGGGTTCCATGGCCCTGGGCCCACAGGTTAGTCAGTCACTGTCTGTGGCTTATGGCCTAAAGCAGGAAGGTTTCCGAGCTTCACCCTTGGGAATGACAAGCACAAGGGGCACCTTACTGAGACATGAACCAGAACCCCTTGAGAATCGGTGCGTCTGTCACGATGAAGGAAACCGAGAACCTGGTACGTGCCTGTCACCATGTAAGGTGTCTTGTTTCTGGTTTTCTCATGTTCTCCTCACAATTACCCAGGAGGTTCAGGGAGGTGACTCGCTTCAGGCCACACTAGCTGCTAGCTGCTGCCTCCCCCTCCCCACCCCACCAACGGCCCTCTGGTTCCTGCTCCCTGGGCTCTGCCCCAGGATCCTGATGGCCTTCTCCTCTCCTGGCAAGTCCAGTGGCCTTACGCCAGTCACCTTCCCCGACCTGAGGCAGCAGCGGACACGCCTGCCCGCTCCTTGAACTGCTTCAAGGGCACTGCCCTGTTCCGAGTCAGCCGCTCCCCTGACCACCCCTTGCATCTGTGGCCCGTGACTGTTGTCTGGGCCTTCTCAGCTCCGTCCTCCCTCCACATCACCCCCAAGGCCTTTCCAGGAGCCAGAAATCCATCACCATCACTTCAGCAGAGGCCGGAGCCGCGTGCGCAGGCTTGTGAAAAAAACAGCAATCCCTCCCCCCACTCTCTCTCCCTATCTCCCTTAGGAGAGCCCCCAAGGTTATTGCTGTCCTTAATCAAGCTACGATACCACATCTCCAACAGGCTCAAAGGGTCCATATCTGCGGACAGGGTGCAAGCCATGCCCTGAAGACTAGGCTAGATGAACGTCTCCGATCTACGCGGCCAAGAGACACTAATTTCCATCATTCACTGGGACTTGATCTGGGGCGGGGAGGGGGGGAGCCGCGCCAAAGAGCGATTATGAGCATCATCTGTACACACAAACTGCCTCAGGCCTGCCTCCTGCTAACATTCCTGGGAAACCTCCGGCGTGCTCGTGGCCGAGGGTCCCGACAGCATGAAGCAACCGGCCTGTTAGGAGGTAAAATGTCCCTGACATCAGCAGTCAACCGCTAGAATTGATACAGACTTCTAGAGGGATGCGAACCCTTAGGAAAGAGCTAGAACAGCGGAGTCAACCACCTCTCCGCACCAGGGAACTCTTCAGGCTCAATTCCCTCCGCATGCTACCCTCGCCAGGCACGGGGTGCTGGCTGTGCGCCCCCCCCGCCCCCCGGCGCAGAGCCCCGCGGAGAGACAGGCTGAGAGCGCAACCGCAGCGCTGCCCGCCGCCCGCGCCTCCTGCCCCAGGTCCCCGCGGAGGAGCCGGCGGGCTGGAGCACCGCGACGCAGGGCGCTTAAGCTGGAGGCTCCACGGCCTGGGACCCTAGTAATTGCTCCCATGACGCTCCCTACGGAGAGGAGGTGCGGGCCCAGCAGCCGCGCGGGGGAGGCCGTGGCTGCGGCTCCGAGGCGGGCGCACCGAAGCCCCGGCTCCGGGACCCCCGCGCGGGGCGGGCCGCGCCCAGAGCCGAGCTCGGTGCCCACGACACCAGCCCGTCCGGGGGACCCCGCCTCCCCCGCGCCCGCCCCCGCGCCCACGTCCGGCGGACACGACCCACTCACCCGGCGACCAGCGGTGAAAGAACTACCGGCCGACAAAGCCCGCAGCGCCTCCCGCACGCCGCGGCCGGAAGTTGGCCGAGGCCCAGCCTCGAGAACTTCCGGGACCGCTCTAGGCGCAGCGGGGCGGGCGGCCTCTCTCTGGTGCGCACTTCCGCCTGAGCGCGTGCGCGCCGGTCGCCGCCGAAGCGAGGGCGGGCGTGCGGCCTCTGCGCTCCCGTATCCCGAGCACGGCCCGTCCCCGAGCGCCAGGGTGTCGTTGCCGGGGAGCCGTAAGGGCTGGCGTCGGCGCCGGGTCGAGCGCGGGGCCCCCCTTTGCCGCCGCTCCGGGACCCCCGCGGCGCTGGAACGCCCTTACCTGGAGACGGAAGCCGGAGCAGCCGGGGCCCCGCGCTCACCTGGCCGTGCGGCTCGTCCTGCAGATGCACTAGTGGCCTCTGGACACGGTCCCGCAGAATCGGCCCCCGCGGCCCCTGGAAGAGCGAGTGTCGCACGGCCCGGCAGTGCCCACGTGGCGGCGGCGGGCGGTCGAAGCCACGGAGACCCCGCGGTGTCGCGGGCGCTGGCGCCCCCCTGCGGGGACCGCGGGTGGAGGACGGTGTCGGGAGCGCGGGAGCGGGAAGCCCCCCCCCGGGTCCCGGGAGCCGCCCCGCTCGAAAGCGGGCGTCGGCGTCGCTCTGTGCGAGCGTTCTAAGCGCTCGCGGAGCAGGCGTGCGTGCCCTTGTGCGGTTGGCTGTTTTTACTCCGCGTTGTTTTAAAGTCACACCGTGTTAACACAGAATCGGGTGGCCCCCCATTCCTCCCGAGGGTCTCCGCCGTTCCCCGCCCGCCCTGTTCACCAACGGGGCGCGTGTTTTCCACTCTTCTCTATTGCGGGCCGTGCATGAGAGCACATCCACGGTATTCCCGTGTCTGAGCTCGGCTTTCTCTAGGCGACAGGCCTAAAGATGGGATTCAGTGTGCAGATTTTAGTGTCAGCGTGTTGCCAGATTTGCTTTCAGAGGCTGTGGGAACCTGCGCTCCGTCCAGCGCAGTGAGAGTTCGGTTCCCTGCATCGTCACCAACCCTTATCTGGCCTGAAATTGGCCGATCCGAGGAGTGAAAAGCAGCGTCCTGGTTCTTGTTCTCAAATTCAGTGAGGCCCAAGTCACAAACAAATGCAGTTGTTTTTAATGAACACGTGGGATAAATAGTTCTGCCAAACGTGTCCTCCTACGTGACTCCACAATCCAGGCAGAGCGTCGCCGAGCGTCGCCGTCCGAGTTCTGCCCGCGCTCCTCCCGCAGCCCTCGCGCTCCAGCTGCTTCAGAGAGAGACCTGATGGCAGTCAGGCCAGTCCTTCGTGGTTATTAGCCGTTGGAGCCTCTTGTTAACTTTGAAATGGCCTTGGCCCATTTTTCCACTGGGCTTGTTGTCTTTTTCCTGTTGACTTGGAGCTTCTTCGAAGGGATACAAATTATTTGCCTATTCCCTATACTGCAAACATCTTGCCTTTATCTTTCCATAGAATTACGTGTGCCCTTCGCTGACCGGGCACACAGTCCATTCCTCTCTGTCACAGGGCACTGACAGTGCTGTCTTCTCAGAGATGGCTTTTTTTTTTTTTTTAAGAGTTTTAAGTAATCTCTACCTCCAACGTGGGGTTTGAACTTACAACCCCAAGATCAAAAGTTGCCTGCTCCACCGACTGAGCTGGCCAGGTGCCCCTTTCCTCAGAGGAGTTTAACACTTTTACTTTCCATGTTTAGGCCTTCCAACCATCTGGAATTTATTTCTGAATAAGATGAGATGCTGGAATCTGATTCTTTTCCATATGGTGAGCCAATATCCCCATAAAGTGAGGTAAACATCCTGCCCTTTCACACACTGTCTTGTCAGAGAAAAAAAATGTCTTGAGAATAATTGTGTTGGAAAGAAATGAGGAGCCCCTGGGGGGCTCAGTTAGTTAGGGGTCCGACTCTTGATTTCGGCTCAGGTGATTATCTTGTGGTCATGAGATCAAGCCCCACATCCCGCTCCGTGCTGAGCACGGAATTCTCTCTCTCCCTCTGCTCTCCCCCACTTTCTCTCTCTCTGAAAGAAAGAAAGAAGAAAGAAGGAAGGGAAAAGAAATGAATGCTTCAGCCACAGTGAGTGGAGGTGTGTGTGTAAACTATGTGGTGATGGCCTCGTGATTCACAGGAAGTTACTTACACACAATGTACCGACACGCGATGCAGATCGTCAGCTGGCCGGAAAAGGAGCTCCCACCCACCCCTGTATAGGACTTGGCAGAGGTGCCTGTGTGATTCAGTCGGATCAGCATCTGACGCTTCATTTCGGCTCAGGTCATCATCTCATGGTTCATGGGTTCAACCCCTACATCAGGTGCTGTGCTGACAGCAAGGAGTCTGCTTATGACTCCCCGTCTCAAAATAAATAAATAAAAAAAAAAAGATTCAGGGAGCACCTGGCTGACTTGCTCGGTAGAGCATGTGGCTCTTGACCTCAGGGTCATGAGTTCTAGCTCCACATTGGGGGTAGAGATTACTTAAAAAATTTTAAAAAGATTTAGAAATAGGATGATGTTGAAGCTGAGGGGTCAGAGCCGAGCCAGGCCTCCCCAACCTTCAGCACCGGCCTGGGGCTGCACCCGTGAAGCAGGGCCCGGCAGAGGAGAGGGAGGCAGGCTAGGGGTAGAGCCTTTCCTAGATCAGCAGGGGCAGCAGGGCTGTCCTGACTGAGGCCTCCAGAGATGCCACGGTCACTCGGCACAGGCGCCCGGGAAACAGCGCGCGCTTAATCTCCAGCCTACCCACAACCTTGCTGGGGTTACATGGCTTCTCTTACAGTCCTGTCCCCTAGGAAGGGCTCTGCTGTGCGTGCCCGGGGAGGGGGGGGTGGCACGGTGGGAGGGCCCCTGACTTTGCTCACCAGGCTCCCGTGGGAGTTAATACCTGTTGACCACCCCACCCCCACCCCCGCCCCGGAGAGACTAGCTCTCTGATGCTGGAGTCTGGCTGCAGAGTCCTTGGTGGCATGGGAACTTAGCGGCAGATGACAAACACCTCAGAGGGGGACCAGCCGCACTGCCTCAGAGACCCACCCTCTGCTTGGCTGCTGGAGGCTGCCCCCTCCCTGCATTGCAAGGCGGACCCCAAGCCCACATCTGGGTTGTGATGACTATTGTAATAGCCAAGCCAGAGCAAGGTTTTGGAAGCAAAAGAAAATCTGACTGGGGTTGAGGAAGGACAATATTCACGAGGTGTGAGATGTAGGGAGCGTGGGAGAGTTCACAGTGAGCTGTAACAATCAAGTTCCAAAAGGGGCTGCACCCCTGGGCCCCCTTATCCTCAGCAAGGCAGGGAAAGCTTCCTGGAGGAGAAGGCCTCTTACAGATGCCTGAGTGGAGACAGGACTGCCTCTTTTAAAACATGGACAAGATTTGGGGGTGCCAGGGAGGCTTGCTTGGTTGAACATCTAACTTCGTCTCAGGTCATGGTCTCACAGTTCATGAGTTCCATGCCCACAGGACCCACTTCAGATCCTCTGTCTCTCTCCTGCTCCTCCCCTGCTCACATGCTCTCTCTCAAAAATAAAAACCAAACATTAAAAGAATGGACAAGATTTGTATGCTTCTAATTACAAAATGCTGATGAAAAATTAGCAGATACATCCCATGTTCATGGATTGGAAGACTCAACAGAGTAAAGGTGTCAATTCTCCTGAGCAAAGTAAGAGAGAGAGAGAGAAAGGAACTCTTCCACACTCAGATTCTTCATTATAGAGAGCACACTGATGGTCATGGGAGGGAGGAGTGGGGGGGAGGAATGGGGGAGGAGGAAGTAGGGGGGAGGAGTGGGGACACAAGTGATGAGGATGAAGGAGGGCAGTTGTCCTGATGACAAAAAACCCTCAATTCTCTTCAAATTAAAAGTTTAATGCAAATTCCTATAAAAATCCCAGAAAGAATTTTAGTAGACACAGATAAACTTATTCTTAAATTTATATGAACAGGATAGGCCCTAGAATAGCTAAAAATAATACATACGTATGTACTAAATAAATCTTGAAAAGGAAGAACAAAATGAGAGGATCATTCTACCCACTATTAAGACCTACTATATTGCTGCTTTGTAATCAAAACAGTGAGACCCTGGTGGGGGGACAGATACCGAGATCTGCGGGCAGAGTACAGAGCCCCTGCCTAGCTGATTTTTGACAAAGGTGCAGGAACAATTCAGCAGAGGCTTCAGTTAGAAATAATGATGGATTGACATTGGCTCATCAATTGTGAAAAAAAAAAAGTCAAATGTAGATTTTTTTGTTAAACTTTTGTCAGTATCATTAATGAAAAACAGTCCATCTCAAATATCTTTGTGTAGCACAAAGTCAAGAGTAACTCTCTTTGCTACTTGGGACCATGCTTTGCTCTTTGGGAACCTTACATTGTCTTGCTTAGGTCTTCAGGGCCTTCCAGTATCTAAATTAAATATACATGACGTCCAAAGTCAGCACTCTTAATACGTGTCCAAGGTTGATTACAAGGTCAAATGTGATGTGGTTTTCCAAGATGTTTCATCTTTGAGCAGATCCAGAAAATACAGTGTTTGATCTAGAGAATGTCATCGCCATCAGTGCAGTTAAAGTTAGGTCTCCCCGCAACATAACATGTAGCACAAAAAATGCTTCTGCTCTTTGGCCAAAAATTCTGGCTTGTTCACTTTTAACTTCTCCAACCATATCAGTGCCAGTAGCATCTAGTTGCCCTCAATAATTTTTTAAATCAATGTCTAAAACAGTATTTTGCTTTTCCCCAGTCCTTTCCTTTTTTTATTTTTTTTTTAATGTTATTTATTTTTGAGAGACAGAGACAGAGCATGAGCAGGGGAGGGGCAGAGAGAGAGGGAGGAACAGAATCTGAAGCAGCTCTAGGCTCCAAGCTGTCAGCATAGAGCCCGATGCGGGGCTCGAACTTGTGGACCACAAGATCATGACCTGAGCACAAGTCGGATGCTTAACTGACTGAGCCACCCAGGCGACCCTCCCCAGTTCTTTCCTTAAGTCAAACGTGTGTTTCATCTAGACTTAGATATATGTAGATCCAAGGGAAATATGAATTAACATTGCAAAATATTCCTCAGCCAGTATTGCAAATCCTGCATTGATTTCTGAGAACTCCTGAAATCACAGATTGGAACAGGAAGAAAAGCAAGAAAGATCTGACCCGTTAGTTAATTCACCTCTTTTCTTAATGAACCTCCGCTGTACAACCCACAGACATTCCTGCTCTTCAAAAAGCTCTGGGGATTTTCCCGTTATTTGTTGTTTTTTTTTTTAAATTTTTTTAATGTTTTATTTATTTCTAGGAGAGAGAGAGACAGCGTGAGCAGGGGAGGGTCAGAGAGAGAGGGAGTCACAGATTGAAACAGGCTCCAGGCTCTGAGCTGGCAGTCAGCACAGAGCCTGACGCGGGGCCTGAACCCACGAACCGCGAGATCATGACCTAAGTGAAAGTCGGTCGCTTAACCGACTAAGCCACCCAGGCGCCCCTCCCGTTATTTGTTTTTAAGTTTATTTATTTATCTTGAGAGAGAGGGAGGGAGGGAGCAGGGGAAAGGCAGAATCTGATGCTGAACTGACTGAGCCATGCACGCGCCCCAACAACCAACATGTATTATCTATAATGATGATCTTCAAAAAAGGAAACCAAAACATTGATGAGTATTTTACTGATTTTACTAATTTTGAAATGGTTCAGGTTTTGACTTAAGTGAAAAGCTTTTTTTTTTTTAATTTTTTTTTATTTATTTCTAGGAGAGAGAGAGAGAGAGACAGCGTGAGCAGGGGAGGGTCAGAGAGAGAGGCAGTCACAGACTCTGAAGCAGGCTCCAGGCTCCGAGCTGGCAGTCAGCACAGAGCCCGACGCGGGGCTCAAACCCACAAACCGCGAGATCATGACCTAAGCGAAAGTCGGACGCTTAACCGACTAAGCCACCCAGGCGCCCCTTTTTTTTGTTTTTTAATCTTGAGTTTTTGGGCACCTGGGGCTCAGTCAAACATCTGACTTTGGCTCAGGCCATGATCTCGGGGTTCATGGGTTCAAGCCCTGTGTTGGGCTCTGTGCTGATGGCTCAGAGCCTGGAGCCTGCTTTGGATTCTGTGTCTCCCTCTTTCTCTCTGTTCTTCCCCTGCTTATGCTCTGTCTCTCAAAAATAAATGTTAAAAAATTAAAAATAAAAATAAAAAGCCTTGAATCTTATGCTCTGATTTAAAAGGTTGTTGAAAGTAAGTCTAGGGAAATGGAACTAAAATGGCTAGCAGAGAAAAAGGTGAGGCAGCCAGAACTTAGGGTGGAAAACTAGATGTATTACTTGTGTCATTTGTGGAGCATCATTTTCTCTGTGCCCGAGATGTGGCCTCAGTCGTGCTGACTGCTAATTCTGCTAAAAATAACTCAAAATCAGGGTGTTTTTTGATTTAGCCCAGAGACAGTACATCTTGATGAAATATGGATCAATTTTGACCTTGAACCTCTCCCTGCCTAAGACACATCCTGGGATCTGGGGATAAACACTAAAGGAACTGGGTTCAAGCTTGAGCAGATGTGGCAGCTCTAAGAGAGAAGGCACACGAAAGGTGCTCACAAGAACGGCCTTTCCTACAAAAGAAAATCAATTTTGAATCCGTGCTGCCTCAGCTACTTGATGTGAACTGTTACTGGTTATTTATGGTATTTGTAGAGCTGACTGAACCCTGAAGAGAGCTAAGGTTGATAAGTCCACTTTCAAAGGGATTTGAAAATAGATTTGTTTAATTTTAGAGAAAGTGTTTTTCTAAATGGACAGAAACAGAACATGAAACACACAAGAGTCACATTCCAATAAATATGTGAAATTGAAACAGAAGAAAAGTTTGCATGACCATGAAGGAGAACATTCTCACAAAAATAAACCCAAATGTAATTTTAATAGAAACGACTTTTTAAAAATGCTTTATTTATTTCTGAGAGAGAGACAGCATGAGCAGGGGAGGGTCAGAGAGAGAGGGAGACACAGAATCAGAAGCAGGCTCCAGGCTCTGAGCTAGCTGTCAGCAGAAAGCCCGAGGCGGGGCTCAAACCCACAAACCGTGAGATGATCACCTGAGCCGAAGTCAGACACTTAACCGACTGAGCCACCCACGTGCCCCTAGAAACGATTTTCTGATTGCTACAGATGAAAGTATAATACCAATTAAAAAGACCTGTAAATAGTGGTGCCTGGGTGGCTCAATCAGTTAAGTGCCCGCTTCAGCTCAGGTTGTGATCTCATGGTTTGTGGGTTTGAGCCCAGTATTGGGCTCAGCCTGGAGGCTGCCTCAGATTCTGTGTTTCTCTCTCTGCCCCTTGCCTGCTCGCTTTCTCTCTCTCTCTTTGTCTCAAAGATGAATAAACATTAAAAAATATTTTTTAAAGTGTAAATAAGTTGAGTGTCATTTGCTACTTTTGGTTTTCTTTATCGTATTTCAGCTTATAAAACGTGAAAGAGCTTACAAAGTATTGCACTGCCATAATAGCCGGTAAATGACACTCTGTGGGGTGGGGGGTGATGACTTTAAATCTGAATTAAAGTATTTGCTAACATTTTCTGCAATCCCAATACATTATCATATGCAACCCTGTTACAGTGTGGGAACATGATATGTAAAAATCCACAGTCCATTTCTGAATCTAAGTACTGCTTTACGGATTTTTATTGTTGGTTTCAGCTGCTACGGG
Organism: Hyaena hyaena; assembly: GCF_003009895.1. Taxonomy (NCBI): domain Eukaryota; kingdom Metazoa; phylum Chordata; class Mammalia; order Carnivora; family Hyaenidae; genus Hyaena; species Hyaena hyaena. The sequence goes on along the minus strand of NW_024081104.1, from coordinate 436,249 downwards.
CTCAGCAAAGCAGTTTCTTCAAATAAAGCAAACTGAAAAACAAAACAAAACATGGGGCGCCTGGGTGGCTCAGTCGGTTAAGTGTCCAACTTCGGCTCAGGTCACGATCTCACCGTTTGTGGGTTCGAGCCCCACATCAGGCTCCAGCTCAGAGCCTGGATCCTGTTTCAGATTGTGTCTCCCTCTCTCTCTGACCCTCCCCTGCTCATGTTGTCTCTATCCCTCTCTCACAAATAAATAAAACAGTAAAAAAAAAAAAAATAAAGCAAAACAAAACAAAAACAGAAAACTGCAAAGACTTAGGAAAGTCTGTGACTTGGCACTGCAGTCAAAAGAACACAAATTATGTGACGACTTGTGATTCTAATAACATGGTTAGTAACTGGTGAAATGTAGACAAGAAAACTAAATTATATAGGATGACTATGCAGTAGTGTGGGAAGTTCGGTATCTTTCTTTTTAATATTTATTTATTTTGGGATCGTGCAAGTGGGGGAGGGGCGGAGAGCGAGGGATAGAGGATCTGAACCGGGCTCTGGGCTCTGCACTCACAGGCAGACAGCAGAGAGCGACCCTTGGGATCATGACCCGAGCGGAAGTCCAAGCTCAACCGACTGAGCCACCCAGGCACCTCACATAGTCTCTTTACAGCGTCTAGCATCCAGACACGTGTAATTATTCACCCGTCTCTGATGGTTTGCTTATTTCCAGCTATAGAAAATTTGTTTATTTTCTATAGCTAGAAGTCAGCAAATCAAAAGTTTATTTATTTATTTAAAAATTTTTTTTTATTTCTGAGAGAGAGACAGCGTGAGCAGGGGCGGGGCAGAGAGAGAGGGAGACACAGAATCCGAAACGGGCTCCAGGCTCTGAGCTGTCAGCACAGAGCCCGACGCGGGGCTCAAACCCAAGAACCGTGAGATCATGACCTGAGCCGAAGTCAGATGCCCGACCGACTGAGCCACCCAAGTGCCCCCAAATCTATGGGTATTTTTTAATGGGATATATTTTCATAATATGTTGTCAAGGTCGGAGGGCACAGCACATTGTTTGCCAGTGTGTTGGCAAGGTCGGGTGCTGTTAAATACCTGCATTTAGAGAGAAGGCCCGTGGGCGGCCACGCGACCTCCCCCCCCACCCCAAGCCGGGAGGCCCAGACCCGCCGGTCCCCCAGGCGCCCGAAGGGCGGTGGAGAGCGCGCCGGCCGCGTTCAGCGCTCCGGACCCGGTAGCTCGCGCCTCAGCCGCCGAGGCCCGCCCGCGGACGGTCGCTGTCCTGAAGCCGCGGCCGGGCGCCTGCCGACCCCCCTTCCTGAGGCTGCGGCGTTTCCGCGACACTCGGCCTCCGCGCCTCTCCCACCACCACGCGCCCAGGCGGAGCAAACGGGGTCTCTCAATCCCCTACCCTGAGGCCGCAGGGAGGCGGAGCACCGAGAACTACGTTTCCCAGGCGGCTGCGCGTCCCCAGACTCCACTTCCCGGCAGCGCCCGGGGCGGCCCCGGGACTGCATTTCCCAGAGTGCCGCGGGAGCGCCCGCCGGGTCCCCGCCGGTTCCGCCCCCTCCACCTGGCCCCTGCACGCTTCGGGAAGTTCAATCCGCTGCCGGAAGCCGCTCTTCGGGAGACGGGCAGGTGGGGCAGCGCACAGGTGAGACGCCGCGCCGGCGCCGAGGATCCCGCCGGGGACCCGGCGTGGCGAGCTGCGGCCCGGGCCCTGGCTGCTTCGTGACAGCCGCGGAACCCTGAGGGGTGTGCGGACTCCGAGGGCGTGGAAGGGGACCCGTGGGCATGGAGGTGTCCCGGGGATCTGGGAGAAGATCGGGGCGTGGGAGGAGTCCCGGACGCGGGGGTGTTTCCCCACTGACCTGCTATTGAACTGCAGGCGCGGTCGGGAGCGGCGGATGTCGCGGCACTATCCCCTCCGGTTGCTGCCGGCCATGAGGCCGTGCAGCTGGCTCAGAGCCGTCCTGTAGGGGCCCGAGCGGACTTCCAGCCCCTAGGCTAGGGTTCTCAAGGGTGGTGCCCTGAGTCTTGTCTGGTTCTGAGCCGGAAGTGCCACCTGCCTAGAAGGAACTAGGCTGGCAAAAAGGCTCCCCCGGACCAGCTGGCTGCCAGTGGGCAGTGGACTGCAAACCCTGCCCCTTCCTTGTCTATGGCATGTGAGCTCTGGCTGGGAGTAACCTTCCTGATACGGGCCAGGATCCCCCAGCCGCAAGATTGTCTGCCTTCCCACTTGTCTGCCCGTGGTGTGCAGAACGCCCAGTGTTCCTTTTCTTGGTCCAGTATGAGTCTTCGGTTGGGCCTACGGGGCAGTGCCTGCGACCCAGGCTTTCTTGGCTGGGTGAGACCCCCCAAGACCTCTGTGCAGTTCTAGGCAGAAGGCTCCCTAGGGAATGGGGTGGGGAGGAGGAGGCTCAGGCCAACTGGGTCTCTCTGGTCCCCCGCAGGCTCTCTCTTCTCCCCTGGGGGTCTCATCCTGTCCCACTTGCCCCAGCAAACCCTGGTCTAGCCCTTGGACAGTTGCGTGGGGCCCAGTGCTAAGGGCAGTGACATCTCCAGGGAGTGGGGTTCCATCGGCCTCCCACCATTTGCCCCTGCAGGTGCAGCCAGCATGAGTGAGCCTGGGGGGTCAGTGCGAATCCTAGTGACAGGTGGCACTGGGCTGGTGGGCAGAGCCATCCAACAGGTGGTAGCAGATGGAGCCAGGCTGCCTGGAGAGGACTGGGTGTTCGTCTCCTCCAAGGATGCTGACCTCACGTGAGTGGACCCACCCCCGGCGCACACTCACCCACACCTCTCGAGACTCAGAGCTCCAGGCAGGCTGTCCCTGAGCCTGGTAGCCTCATGTCCGGGTCCTTCCTGCCAGGTGGCTGGCCTGGCTTGGGTGTGTGCAGCTCTGTTCCTAGGCAAACATCCTCCTATCTCTTCCCGGAAGCCCACGCCTCACGCCAGCCAGCACCTGCGCTCAGCACTTCGCTCTGTGGCAGCCCTTCCTGCCGTCAGCCCTGTCCACCCCTGCCCCCAGTACCCCAGCCCCGGGTGCCAGTTCCTGCCCTGGCTCCTCCCAGGGATGCTGCGCAGACCCGAGCCCTGTTTGAAAAGGTGCAGCCCACACATGTCATCCACCTTGCTGCAATGGTGGGGGGCCTGTTCCGGAATATCAAATACAATTTGGACTTCTGGGTAAGTGACAGGGCCCCGTGGAGCACTGGGAACTTCTCGTTGGCTTCCCGTGCTCATGTGTCGGCCCCAGGAAGTCTCTGCAGGTCAGGGCTTGGCACAGCCCGGTGGGGGCAGTCCCTGTGGGGTCTCCCGTGACCCACAATTGCTTCGTAGGCAGATGGGTGTCCAGGGGGGTGGGACACTTGGCCCCACAGGAAGAGCCATGGACTGACGGTGGGACGGAGGCACTGAGAGAAGCCAGCCTCTGCTGTTTGACTTCGATAGGGTTGGTTCCTACCCCTGAGTCCTCCAGGCCTCTAGACCCTTCTGCTCCCCAGACTGGTCCAGCTGCACTGAACCAGGCCCAGCATGCATCCTGGGGCGCAGAGGTGTGAGCTGGGCTCTGGGTCTGAGGCGTCCGGCCTGGGGGCTGGGACGTGGCGGAAGGGGCAGGAGGGGGCAGGGCTCTGCCTCTAGCCCTGGGCCACGCTGCGCCCCTGACGCTTGGCCCCACCATTGCTGGGCATCTGGTCGTGATGGCACAGGATGGCAGAGCCTCAGGTCAGATTCTGCCCAGGGCGCCTCACCCCAGGGCTTTCCCAGTCTCCGTGCCAGTTGCCCTAGAGTGCCATTGTCTCTCCATCTCCAAATGCCTGGGCCATCTCCCCGCCGGGTTCCCTTCACGGGTCTGGGGAGGGGTGGGGCTGCCCAAGGCTTCACTGCTACTGGCTGGTATAGTTGGGTAGGCTCCTGGGGGGAGGGAGGGGAGGTACCCCTTCTCCCCACCCTTGTCCGGGCCACATTGGGCCTGCCCCCAGCAGCCTGTGCCAGGGAGGCCCCGCCCCGAGCTGGGGAAAGTGGTCCTCTCCTCCGGCGGCGGCCCCACCCACAGCCCCAAGGGTGGGGTGGGGGCAAAGGACTGCCTGCTAACAGGCCTGGAGTGGGGCATGGTTTCTGGAAGGTCTATGCTTGGAGGTTTTGCCTTGCCCCAGGGAGCAGTTAGGATAAACTGGCTCAGGTGCTGCTCTCGTGGGAGAGGCCAGGGTGTCCCCGGAGGAGGCCCTGCTTCTGTCCCTGGAGGAGCAGATAAGGGCTGGGGTCCTGTCTAAAGGGGCTTGAATCTGCCCTGCCCGCCCCCTCCCCCCCGACGCCAGAGGAAAAACGTACACATCAACGACAACGTCCTGCACTCGGCCTTCGAGGTGGGCGCGCGCAAGGTGGTCTCCTGCCTGTCTACCTGCATCTTCCCGGACAAGACCACCTACCCTATTGACGAGACTATGGTGAGGGGCGGGGCCAGCGGGGAGCCGGCGGGGGCGGGGCCAGCGGGGGCGGGGCCAGGAAAGCAAAGGCTCGCTCTGCTCGCCTAGATCCACAACGGGCCTCCGCACAGCAGCAATTTTGGCTACTCCTATGCCAAGAGGATGATCGACGTGCAGAACAGGTCGTCCGCCTGCGGGCCCAGCTGAGGCCGGACAGGCAAAGGGAGGAGGGCCCAGTGGGCACCCTGGCGCGCTCCCATGCTTCGTGCCCTCTCTGCGGGCCTCGGGGTTTCCACCCCTCGGAGGCCCGGGCGGGTGTGGCGCGTGTGGCGGGGCGGCGGGCGTGGCGGGGCCGGAAGAGACGCTGTGACCCCGCAGGGCCTACTTCCAGCAGCACGGCTGCACCTTCACTGCTGTCATCCCCACCAACGTCTTTGGGCCCCACGACAATTTCAACATCGAGGATGGCCACGTGCTGCCCGGCCTGATCCACAAGGTGCACCTGGCTAAGAGTGAGTGGCTGCTGGAGGAGGCCCCGGGGAGGGCGCGCGGGGGTGGGGGCCCTCTGACACCTGCCCTCTCCCTGACTCTGCAGGCAGCGGCTCTGCCCTGACGGTGTGGGGCACCGGAAAGCCTCGGAGGCAGTTCATTTACTCACTGGTGTGTGCAGGACTGGGCCTGGCTCTCCACTAGAACGTTCCCTGGCCTGCATGCCGGCTGTGGGAAGGCCGCAGTGGGAGGGAGCCCCAGAAACGAGTGAGGGTCCGGCCTGAGCCTCTGGAGGAACAGTCACTGGTCCTTGATGGGTCCCCACAGGTGCCTGCGGCCCGCAGCGGTCGCTGGGTGCAGCTCTGAGCTCAGGGATCAGGCTCTTTCTGTTGGGTGGGCTGAGCTGGCTAAGAGGTGCCCAAAGGGAGCGACCTCTGGCCCGAGGGGAGCCCAGGCTGTGCCCTCACCGAGCAGGGGCGCTTAGGAGAGGTGGCCTGTGGTTCCAGGTGGCCGTGACTTGTGCCCTTTGACCCTAACTTCCAGGACCTGGCCCGCCTCTTCATCTGGGTCCTGCGGGAGTACGATGAGGTGGAACCCATCATCCTGTCAGGTGGGCACCCTGTGGCCCCTCTGCCACCGCCACAGGGCGGAACCCCAGCCGTGCTGAGAGCGGCTAAGGCCAGGAACGGGAGTGTGGCGGGCGGGGGGCTGGGTCACTGCAAGGCCGGGTGGAGGAGACCTCACCTGGCTGTTGACCCTCCTCTCCACACAGTGGGTGAGGAGGATGAGGTCTCTATCCAGGAGGCAGCCGAAGCCGTGGTGGAGGCCATGGACTTCCGTGGGGAGGTCACTGTATCCTTTGGTTCTGGGGCAGGGCACGGTGGGGCTGATGGATGCAAGTGGCCCTCCCTTGGCAGCTGGAGAGGAGGGTGTTCTTCTGTCCCCAAAGCTACCCCTGCGAAAGGCAGGTTCAAGGGCAGGCTGTGGTGGGGGCAGGGGGAGGCGCTCCTTCTGCTGTGACCTTGACCAAGCACCTAGTTTGATACAACCAAGTCAGACGGGCAGTTTAAGAAGACGGCCAGTAACAGCAAGCTTCGGACCTACTTGCCTGACTTCCGGTTTACACCCTTCAAGCAGGGTGAGCCCCCTGGCCCTCCTAAGGCTCTCCCACCCCATTCCTCAGGACCTCCTAGCCCTTCCTTCTTGGCTTTGGGTCACCCCCGCCCCCCCCCCCCCCAAGCATTGGCCTCCTTGTTTGAGCTGAAGACACCCTGTAGGTCTGGTGTTGAAACCCTTGTCAGGGAGACAGGAGTCAGAAGGGTGACTGCCTATGTTGCCGGGCTCTCTACCCTCCCCGTCTCCTCCAGTGGAGGTCAGTGCAGCCTCAGCCCTCACCTGCCACCACCTGTCACCTGCCCACCTCTGCAGCCGTGAAGGAGACCTGTGCCTGGTTCACCCACAACTACGAACAGGCCCGGAAGTGAAGTACAGTGTGGGAGCAGGCGCCTGCTGTCCCCGAAGCCCCAGAGGTGACACCCTCAGACCCTGCCAGCACCCTGGGCCCACGTTCTACCCCTCTGCCAGGGCGGCTCCGAGCAGCTGTGTGGCGTGGCCACTATTTATGTCTGTCCTCAGGGAAACCAAGGCCTGGCCAGTCCCCTGGTCCTACATGTGTCCATTTCTGATCCTGCTCTCCCGTTCCCTGGGAGCCAATAAAGTCTATTTTCCCAGGCCTACCCCCAGCAGCTCTGTGCCAGCTGTGTCCCTCCCACCACGGGCACTCACTGCCTCCCTGAGCCTGGCCCCAGGACCCACCATTCGCCCACTGGCTGCTCAGCCTCAGAAAGTGCCAGGCCAGGGTGGCCAGCTGTCCCTGGAGCGAAAGGGCAGAGGCGGGCGTGTGGGTGAGACCCAGGCAGGCTGCAGGGTGGAAGCAGTGGAGAGTCAATGGTGGGGGTCCAGGGCAGAGCACCTGTTAGTAATCCCAGCTGATGCCCTGGCCACAGCTCAGCCTTTCCACATGAGGTCACATGCCGGCCTGGGTGACTTGAACTCCCAGGGCCCCAGGCCTCTGGGGAAGGAAGCTGCTCTGTCCTGAGTAGGCATGGGATGGATCCAAGAGGAGGGGGTGACTGGGATCCCGGGGGAGAGCGGAGCCAGGCCTGCCCCTCATGTCCCTAGCCATCAGATGGCAGCTTATGATGGGGCCTGGCATGCCCCTCTCCCCTGGACAGTAACGACGGTGTCACGAAGGAAGACCTGGTGGGTAGGGGGGAGCAGCTCAGACCTCCCCATTCTCAGCGGGATACAGCAGGGGCCCCCAGCCAGCTAGTCAGTGCTGGGGTGTGGCCTCAGGAGTGCCCAGCTCCCCATCTCAAAAGCCCTCAGTACTGCCCAGCCCGGGACCCAGACACCTTCCCTGGCTTTGGGCCCGTCTCCTTTCAGGTCCCCTTTCTCCTGGGTCACCCTTTACCATCCCCGTGCTGGTGGCTCCCAGCTTTGTCCTGACCCCAGATGTGCCTGCCATGTTAACTCCTCCCTCTGTTCAGGCAGCGTTGGCCGTCTTCTCAGGGCCAGGCACCACCCCCCCACCTCTGTTCTTGTACCCAGCTGGCCTTTCATGGCCCGGGTCCCCCCCCTTTCTCCAGCAGGCGGTGGTGCTTGTCCCCCAGGGCTCTGCTGGGGGCTGGCCCAGGACCCTCACATCAGTGCCTCCCCACCTTTTAGGCCTCGGGTGAGGTGCTCCTCTGAGCGCCCCTCTGCTGTGGGACTCCCATGTGCGCGTCTGGGGGCACCCGGGAGCCTCCCCCTCCCCCCAGGGCTTGGGCTCTAGGACGTGGGTCAGCCCTGTATTCCCTGGGCTCCGGCCCTTGTGGATGAGGAAGGCTCTGCTCAGGGCTTCCGGGAGGGGGTGGTGCCTGAGACGGAGCTTGAGGCAGCCACGTGAGATCGTATAGCAGGAGGCCCAGCAGAGCAGAGACCCGGACACACCCGGCAGCCTGGTGGCTGCATGTCCTGAGCCGTCCTCCATACTGTCCTGTGCGTGCACACGTCACAGGCTGCGTGTCCAGCCAGGACGCAAGTCCTCGAAGCAGAGGTTCCTCTCCAGTCTGTGGCCCGGTGGCTGTCCTCAGAGCAGGGTCTACACACCACAGGGTCCACACACAAGGACAAGACGATTTCATCCTTGAAGCGTTTAGAATATGTCAAAGTAGAGGTTAGAGTAACCAAACATTTTTTAAAAATTGTATATATTTTAGAGAGAGAGCATGTGTGCAGGAAGGGGCAGAAGGAGAGAGAAAGAATCTCGGGCAGGCTGCATGCTAGGTGCGGAGCCCCATCCCATGGCCTGGGATCACCACCCCAGCCAAAACCAAGAGTCAAGCCGAAATCAAGAGTTGGACGCCCAACCAACAAGCGCCCTAAAACATTTTTAAAATGCAATCTTAAGGAAAACTACAATCTTTGCTCTTCAAGCCTTATTTGTCCCATACCAATTAGAGATTACATGCATTTGAGACACCCAGGTGGCTCAGTCAGTTAAGAGCCCAGCTCTTGAGGGGTCCCTGGGTGGCTTAGTCGGTTGAGCGTCTGACTTCAGCTCAGGTCATGATCTCGTGGTTCATGAGTTTGAGCCCTTCATCGGGCTCTGTGCTGACAGCTCAGAGCCTGGAGCCTGCTGCAGATTCTGTGTTTCCCTCACTCCATCCCTTCCCTGCTCGTGCTATGTCTCTCTCTCACAAAATTTAAAAAACAAACAAAAACCCAGATCTCTTGATCTCAACTCAGGTCATGATCTAGGATAGTCACATTGAGTCCTGAGTTGGGCTTTGTGCTGACAGTGCAGAGCCTGCCTGGGATTCTCTCTCTCCTCTCTGCCCCTCCCTCAGGCTCACTCTCAAAAACAAAACAAAACAACACAAAACTTACAAGTACTGCTACCCCTACCCTCTCATCAGTTTCAAACATGGGCCCTGGCGGTCACCAAGCACTCAGTCTCCCCCAGAACCAGCAAGATGGGCCAGGTGTCCGCTGGGGAGCCGGCCCTCAGGAAGACCTCTCCTGCCTTATCGCGGTACCTGCGAGGCCCATGAAGACCAGGATCCGGGCTGGCTGGAGGAACAGACCCCTGCTCACACGTTTCACGGGCATGCTGTCACCTGGAGCCGCTGCAGCTTGGACGGGAGCTGACTACAAGCCCTGCCCAGGCAGCCCTGCCCTGTCCACCCGAGCCCGCTCCCAGGCTCCAAAGAGAACCTGGGCGCCCCCGAGAACGTGGCTGCCGCCCAGAGAAGCCCGCCTAAGGCTGGCAGGGCTCCACCCCCAGCTCCTCACGTCCTGATGGCGGGCCAGGGTCCGGACCCGGCCTGCCCGGGCCCTTCGTCGGGGTCAGGGTTGGTGCTTGCCCCTGGAAGCTGGTCGGTCCGGCGGTCACCAGCCGGTGGGTTCCCGGACTCTGCGGCGTCCCCACGAGGGACGCCCACCACGCACGCTCCAGCGCACAGACCTTCGGGAGGATTCAGAGGATCCCCACCCTTTCGACCCTTCGCCGTTGAACCGAGTCTCTCAAGCTCCGATCGGAATCTGGTCGCCACCAGGCGCCCACCCAGCATCCAGCCGCGGCGTGCTCGGCCACCTCCGCAGGCGAGTAACTCGTGCCGGAAGCGCCGCCGCGCGGGAGAAGCCCGGACTCGAGGCTCCGCAAGCATTCCCGGAAGGGAGTGGGCGGAGCGTGAAGTCCCGGCAGCCAATGGACAAGGGCATGGGCGTGGAGGCGTAGCCCATTGGTGGGGCCGAGAGCGTGGGGCGGGGCAAAGCCTGGCGGGGAGGTGGAGAGATGGCGGCCGTGGCGGCGCCGCGGCAGGACCCGTTACGCGTGGGCTTCGTGGGCGCCGGGCGTATGGCTGAGGCCCTCGCGCAGGGCTTCATCCGAGCAGGTGGGGCGCCGCGGGCGTGGGGGCGCGTGGGTCCCCGGGCCTGGGGCCCGTGTGCGAGGGGAGGGCTGCCCTGCGCGGAGGAATGTGCGCCGCGGGGCGCCTGGGGCGGCCGCGGGGCCGCGTGGGGGCGGGGGGCGCGGGCGGGGGGCGCGCCCTGCCCCTGGGGACCCGCGGCGCACGGCAGGCACGGCTGTGCGTGCGAGGCTTAGCGTGGGTCGTCCCCGCACTGGCCATAGGCCACCCGCCACGGAAATGTGGATGGTCCGCGTTGAGACGTGCTGTGAGTTTATAGGTTAAAACCTGCGTCGAGTCTGAAGATTTAGCAGACACAGAAAGAGAAAGTAACGTACTTGGATAACTTTTAATGCTGTTTAAAACCAACATTTTGCATGATAGCATATTCTTTATATCGTGCTAAGTAAAATATATTCCAATTAGCTGCATTGTCATGTTACATTCAACTTTTTTCAAATAATTCAACTTTTCCCTTTACGTGTTTAATGTGACTGCTGGAAGGTGCAGAGCTCCTTGTGTGGCTTCAGTGGTGTTTCTCCTGGACAGGGCTCGCTTAGAGCCGGGGTCTCCCACCAACCCCTGGTCTCCTGCCTGGGTCCAGTCGCTTGACCTTTGAGCCTCCTGTTTCCTGTTTGTACGCCGGCTGTGCCCCGGCGGCCCGCGGCGGATTTTCACAGCCTCGCAGCACCATGGGCGTTCGGGGTGGGATAGTTCTCCATCCTTCACATTGTAGGGTGTTTGGCCGCGTCCCTGGCCTCTCCCCACTAGATGTCAGTAGCATCCCCCGTGAGACAGCCAGAACTGTCTCCCGAAGTTGCTGCATGTCCCCTGGGGTTGGGGAGGTGCAGAGACTTCCCTGGCGAGGCACTGGTTTGCAGCAAGGCGTGGCAGTGCTGTCCCAACTTCCTCCCCGGAGTTTAGAAACCTTTATGTGTAGATTACAGGCTGGGTTTCTGCCTTCAGCCACAGTCAAGGCTGTGTCAGAATCATCAGAAAATACTTTCCTCCAAAAGTCTCAAGTGTTTTACCTGTAAAACCTGCCAGCATCTCCTTCCTCCCAGGGTGGCACAGATTCTGCGTTGAGCACGGGACTGGTGGGAATGCTTGTCACCGTCTGGACTGATGGGCTGTGTGTCCCGGTGGGGTGCGCTTCCGCCCTGTTAGGCCTTACAGAGATGTCGCCTCCTCAGCCCCGTGCCCGACAAGTGCAGACGATGTCCGTCAGATGGGCACCTAGCCTCTGCTTGGATGTCCAGCACCGGTACACCCCCCACATCCAAGGAAGCTTGGCACTGTTGGGCCTCCCTACCCACCGTGCCCCCCTCCTCCCCGGCCTTCCTGTCCCTGGAAGCCTAGGCCCCTGCGGTCCGTGTCCTTGTCAGACTAGGCAGCTCCTGGGCCCGGTGTCTAGCGGGGCCTGCGGACGCAGCAGCAGGCGGGTGGTGGAGACTGACTGACTGACCCCCAGAATGGACGGGGTCAACTAGTCCTGGCTGAATGGAGCGCCCCTGCCACGCACTTCGGTTCTTACAGAGTCTCAGACAGCCAGTGGCCAGGATGGCGCAGGCACAGCTGAGCGTGAGAGGCCCCCCGGTGGGGGGCAGGCCAGGTTGGCTCCTCTGCCTCCCGTCCACCCCACCTCCTCACGGGCCCTTCTGCTTTTTGCCTCTCTCTCCAGGAAAGGTCGAAGCTCAGCACGTGCTGGCCAGCGCACCAAGTGACAGGAACCTTTGCCATTTCCAGGTGAGCTGGTCCCCAGCTCTTCTGACTTGAGGCTATTCTGGGGGGGTGGCGGCAGAGCTCATGGGGGCTCTTGGCTCCCGGTCCTCTGAGACACTTCTTGGGGGCAGGGACATGCTGCTTATGTAGCTGAACTTTTGAGACTATCTGGGCTGGGGAAGAGGAGGTCAAGAACGAGAAGTAAGGGGGGCGCCTGGGTGGCTTAGTCGGTTAAGCGTCCGACTTTCGCTTAGGTCATGATCTCGCGGTTCGTGGGTTCGAGCCCCGCGTCGGGCTCTGTGCTGACTGCCAGCTCAGAGCCTGGAGCCTGCTTCAGTCTGTGACTCCCTCTCCCCCTCTGACCCTACCCTGCTCACGCTGTTTCTCTCTCTCCTAGAAATAAATAAAAATATTAAAAAAAAAAAAAAAAAAAAAAAAGAACGAGAAGTAAGGTCAAGGTTGTGGAGGGCAAGGACAGAGTAGAGGGGGGTGTGCATGTGCACGCGTGTACCTGTGTTGGGGTGGGCAGAGATGGTCGTGAGCACCCACTGGGTCAGAGGGCGTGAGGAGTGCTGGCATCAGCGAGGCCCGTGGGGTGCAGGTTGGGTCCTGAGCAAGAACGGGTGGTCTGGGTGAGCCTTGGGCATTGGGAGTGGGGTGCTGCAGGCATCTGCAATGGGAGAGTCCACGGGGACCCCTGGGGATGTAAAGTGGCGCCCAGCAGGAAGGACCACGGTCTGGGAGGCTGCCCCGCTTCACCCCAGCCATGATCCCGCTGTCCCCACTGCAGGCTCTGGGCTGCCAGATCACTCACTCCAACCAGGAGGTTGTGCGGAACTGCCAGCTGGTCTTCTTTGCCACCAAGCCCCGTGTCCTGCCCACTGTCCTGGCAGAGGTGGCCCCTGTGGTAACCCCTGAGCACATCTTGGTGTCTGTGGCTGCTGGGGTCTCTCTGAGTGCCCTGGAGGAGGTGAGGGGGGGGTAAACAGGAGCTGAGTCTTTGCCCCCAGAGTCATTCTGCTGGCCAGGCTCTGCTCCCCACCCCTTGCCGTCTGGGACTGGTGCCAGCCTGACTCCAGCCCTTTAGAAAGGCGGGGTGCGTGAGACAGGAGACACGCGGCCTCCCAAACAGCCCGAACAGGGGCCGGGGGGCCCGGGGGCTGAGGGTCTTGGGGTTCGGGCACTGCTCCCCGGACCCGGCGGGGGAGTCCACCGCTGGCAGAGGCGCGGGCCTGCCTGGCAGGGCCGATCGCACGTGTTCCCTGACCCCCGCTTCTCTCTGGCCAGCTGCTGCCCCCGGCCACGCGGTTGCTGCGGATCTCCCCCAACCTGCCCTGCATGGTTCAGGAGGGCGCTATGGTGATGGCCCGGGGCCGCCACGCTGGAGGCAGCGACGCCCAGCTCGTGCACACCCTGCTGGAGGCCTGTGGGCAGTGCGAGGAGGTGCCCGAGGCCCACGTGGACATCCACACCGGCCTCAGTGGCAGCGGCGTGGCCTTCGTGAGTGTTGTCTCCTCCCCTGTGCCCCAGGCCAGCTCTTGACAGGGCGGACCCTTTTCTAGTCCCTGCAGTGACCCCTGCCTTTGGGATCAGATGGCTTGGCTCCGAGCTGCCGGTACCTCTGGTCTCCCCCGCCTCTGAGGCGCAGGAGTGCTCCCGTCAGATCCCTGGGCTCAGGCCTCAGACCTCGTTCCCGCTCTGGTGGCCAGTGCTTTGGGCCTTGCTCCTGAAGGTTCCAAGCTTTCTCTAGACTGGGTGCGTCATCCAGGAGATGCCAACTTTGAAACCCGTTGCTACAGGTGTGTACCTTCTCCGAGGCCCTGGCCGAAGGTGCCATCAAGATGGGCATGCCCAGCGGCCTGGCCCACCGCATTGCTGCCCAGACCCTGCTGGTGAGTGAGGGCAGCCCCCGGCTCCATGTGAAAGGGCCGGGCCGGTGTGTCTGCCGAGCAGCGGGAAGGGAGACAGCAGGCCTGGGGACCTGAGTCAGGGCCAGGGGGGCGGGGTGGGGTGAGGGCAGGCTACACAGTGGGACTGAGCTGGAGGAGCGGCTGCCCGCCTCCCTCGAGTCACTGCCGTCTCCCGTCTCCCCAGGGCACAGCCAAGTTGCTGCTGCAGAAGGGGCAGCACCCGGCCCAGCTGCGGACAGACGTGTGCACGCCGGGCGGCACCACCATCTACGGGCTCCACGCCCTGGAGCAGGGTGGACTGCGGGCAGCCACCATGAGTGCCGTGGAGGCCGCCACCTGCCGGGCCAGGGAGTTCAGCAGGAAGTAGGGAAGGGGCCCTGGACGTGGCTGTCCCCAGGCCCTCCTTCCCTGCCCCTTCCCGGGCACTGCAGCCCTCCCTCCCGGCAGGAGCCTCCTGGGCTGCCCCTGTCTCCACATGAGGAAACGAGGACAGGACTGGAGGGGTTCACAGGCGGAGGATCCCCCCATCTGTAGGAACCCCCCCCCCCACCGTGGGGCAGAGAGCACTGTGGCGGTGGCCCCCTTCATGGGTGACCTGGGTTCTGAGGTCCTGAGCATTGGGATGAGGTTGGCTGGCTGGTTGAGGCAGGAGATGAGAAGCCTGGTGGGCCCTTCTAGCAGCTGTGTAACTGCCGCCAGCTGGGAGGGGTGGGGGTGACACACAGACTGCACAAGAGACCTGCTGCCCTCAGCGAAGCCAGCCACAGTGTCCTGTCCCCGAGTTGACCTGCCATTAGGTGGGGCCACCCACAGGGAGCTGGGCCCCGACCAGCCCCCAAGAAGAGAATGGGGCTGGGTGCCCTTGCCCTGGCTGAGGAGGAGCTGCACCCAGGCCCTTCCCTTGGGGAGCCCCCTGCAGGCCAGCCACAGTGCTCCAGCCAGCAGCAGGCCAGGGCGGTCTGGGAGGGCGGGCCCAGCCAGCTGCGGGACGGAGACTCGGCTTCAGCTGGCCGTGGGCCCCCCGCCCCAGCGGAGCTCCCGGCAAGCGGCAGGATCTGGGTGATCAGGCAGCAGGGTCTGGGTGATTGCACCAGTGACCCCTCCCTGGGCTGTCCTGGAGGGTCGCGTGGCCTGGCCTCTGACTGCAGGACATGGCTCTTCTGCGTGTCCCTGAATGGAGCAGCCAGCAGGAGCCAGGAACTCGGGGTCCCAAACTGAGGCTGTGGGACCTCTGGGTGGAGGCCGGGCTGCCTGCAGTTCTCCTACTGCCCCCCCTCGCCCCCCCCCGGGAGTGCTGGAGCGCCCCTCCCCTCCCCCAGTGGCCTCCTGACACTGCGCCAGCCACCAGGTGGAGCTGGCCAGCTCTGCCACCTGCCAGCTGAGACGAAGCAGATCGGTCCTGCCTGTAGGTGGCTGATGGCGCCCCCCCCCCCCCGCAGAGCCTGTCCTGCTCCCACTTCTCACCCCCAAACCTGCCAACCCCCGCCTGTTAGGAGGGCCAGCCTGAGGCCATTTCCACACCCCACTTCTCTGAGATGGGAATAAAGACGCCACGGTCCTGGAGCACTGAGTGACAGGCGCTTAGGCTGATCCAGCCGGGTTCCAAGGGCCTAGACGTCGCTTGGGACATGGGGTTGTTGGGAGCTGGTAGAATGCAGGTGGCCTGGGGGTAGAGGCTGTTGGTCACCGTCCTCGGAAAGCTCTGGCCAGGTGGGATCACTGGCTTCCTGACAGCCCGGCCTCACCCTCCGTGGTGTGTGGTGGGTTCTGACGGCACATCTTCCCACACAGGCCCTGAGGACCGGGGGGGTTGGCACCTCTGACCAGCCCTGCCACTCACAGGCCACTCGCTGAATGAGCGGCGTCTCTGTGAGCCCCAGCCTGGCTGGCCAGGCAGCCTTGCCCCAGATGGTGACGACCCTGGACGGGACAGGAATCGAGAGTGACTGGGGGTCGGGGCCACAGCCCGGCCATTGGCACAGCTCTGCTTCTACCACAGGCTAACGGTAGTTTTTCAAGAGACTGGTGGGTCCAGTTTCTCCTTTCATCAGTTCTCCCATCCCCCCCCCCCTGGTGTTCTAGATACAAGCATCAGATCAAAACTTACAAAAATAAGACTTTTAGAGGTACCTGGCTGGCTCAGTCCTAGAGAATGAAACTCTTGCTCCTTGGGGTTAGGAGCTCAACCCCCATGTTTGGTGTAGAGGTTACTTCAAAAAATGAAGTATAACCCAAATTCAAAAATATATATTAAAAGACTTTAGAACAAGGATGCACGTGAAGTTGACATGAACCTTTATTATGAAGTTCACTGGGCTGACTGGGTGAACTCCACCATCAGCAAGGACTGGTGTGAAGAGGCTCAACAGGGTGTGCACCCCGTAAGCCCATGGTCCCCTCAAGGACACGCCTCTGGAGACCAGCCTCGCCTGGGGACACCATTATCTGAGGACAGGCAGTGCCCAGTGTCCTTCCTAGGGCTCCCCACAGCAGTCCTGACCCACACTGGGGCGCGCAGCATGGGCTGGGTCCCTGGTCCCCTCAGCTTGCAGGTGCTCTGTCCCCTCCCCACATGCCGACGTTGCACCTGCAGCCCACCTCGTGTCGGGGTCCCCTCCCAAGCACATAGCCCCCTCGGGCATCTCAGATGGGCTCCCTCTGATTGGCGCAACGTGGGCTCATCCCCCAAAAACATGCCAAGTGTGGCTTTAGCAGAAGGCGGGTGCTCACCTTCTCAGTGCCTCCCCTCTCCAGCCTGCTGCCATGCCCACCAGATGCCCCAACCAGGACCCTGCCCAGCATCTGCTTTCTGGGAGAGCAGCAACCTTTGCCATTCTCCTGCAGACACTCCCTGGAGCCCCAGGTGCACCCTTGCCTAGCGCCCATGCAGGCCCCGAGATCGGCCTTTCCAGAAACCCCTGTGGCAGGCTGGCCGTTGCGGCCAAGGGCTCCCAGCCCTGTGTCCCTGAGTTGCCATCAGGTGGTATAAGACTTCCTGAAGCCCCATGCCAGCTGCCTGGGTTAGTCCCGGGGCCACCATCGCCGGCTACAGGCTCCTCCAGGGGTGCAGGCTTGAGAAGGGCAAGTGGAGGTGCCAGCTGGGCCCCAGTTGGAGGCTGGTGCCCTCGGACTGTGACCAAGCCCTGCTTCCAGATTCTCCACTTCTCCCCTCAGCTCTCAGATGTGAGATCTCTGCATGTGACATGCACGCACACTGTCCGACTGAGGGCAGCTCCGAGGAGCAGCTTATGTCCTCGGACTTGTGGGGAAGCTGCTCCAGGGGCTCCCTCCTGCCAGCGCGCTGCCTGTCTACAGCCTCTGCAGTGCTGGTGGGGGGGGGGGGCGGTGCAGGCCGTGACCCGGCCCTCCTGCCCTGCACGGGGCTCTGGGCAGCAGCTTTCCAGACAGTCCCCAGAGCCCCTGGGCACCTCCGGGGCCCAGACCTCCGGCAGACTCCGGGCCTGGGCTGGGCAGTGACACACGAGCACTTGCCTCCCTCTCTCTAACTGGGCCACCCGGAAGCCCAGATCCTGGGGCCATGGGATGCCGCGCCTCTGCCACCCCCTCGGCAGTGGGAGGGATGGACGCCTTGAAGGACACTAAGGCACTGTAGGGTCGTCCTGGTGTGGCTGTCAGGGCCACAGGCCCGCGCCGGGCAGGTGGCGTGGCTCCGGGCTCCAGGGCTGACAGAGTGGCCTGTGGCTGGTCTGGGGAGCTCATTCAGTCATTGGTCAAGTCACCAGGACCCAGGGCTAGAAGGTCGCCAACCCCACAGAATGAGAGGGATTTTGGAATGGAATTTTCCTAAGGAAAACTAACAATCCCAGTGGAACGGAAGTCTACACTCATCCAGAACCTCAGGACCCCCAAATGCCTGGGCACTATCTTCCCTTCCCAGTGGAGAGAGCCCACCTCCAAGACGGGCCCCCAGGCTGGGGGGGGGGGAGGGGTGAGACACCACTCTGGCTCCCATGACCGGTATCCGTAAAAATGGACCTAATGTGGTAAAAACCAAAACTGAGTGGTGTGCTTCAGCACGGGGATGATCGCACGGCGTGGCACGGGAACCATGAAGCACCAGGGTTCCAGATGACAGGAGTACTGGACCCTCGTCCGGGGCCTGTGACGGGCCACCGGGGTTGAGGGCAGGAGGTACGGCCGGGCACGGGGCTGACGATCTCAGCCCCACAAAGGCCGGGGCGGGAATGCCGACAGCTGCTCTGCTAAGTGCGCTGTGTCGTGTGCGCGGCAAGGGAGCCGGCGAGAACCACAGACCCACGAGCTTGCTTACCCAGGGAGGAGGCGTCTGAGCCCGAGGCCTCTCTTCTAGCGCCCCCTCAGGAGGATGGGGGCCAGTGGAGCAGGAACAGAGCCCCTCCACGCTGGCCTGTGCTGGGCTCCTTGGAACCCCCTGGGCCGTGGGGGGGCCACCCCTGGGGAGGGAAGGAGGGAAGACGGAAAGCCTGTGTGCACCCTCTCCCTCCAAGTGCAGCAGCAAAACAGCCACTGGGGGGCCACGGGGCTGGCGTGTTCACACCCCGTCCTCGGGGACTGCGGGAGAGGGACCAATGCCCCCCAGCCTCCGGGCCACGCTGATGAGTGAGCGCAGCTGCACCAGCTTCGGTGGCCCCACCTCCCGGGGGTCCTGGTTCTCCAGCCACCGAAGAGCAGTCTCCAGGCCCCGGACAGCCTCCCCGGCAGTGGGCACGGCGGCCTCCTCCTCCTCCTCCCCACCCCCCACGGCAAAGGGTAGGCTGGCGGGGGGTGGAGGGGCAGCAGGGGCCAGCACCGGGGGCCGGCCAGGGCCTGCCTCCTCTCTGCAGCTGTCAGGCAGCCCCCCATCGTCGTCCAGATGCAGCCACTTGGCCACCTCCTCGGGCGCCAGGCGCTTGTAGGCCAGGGCCGCCAGGTGCGTGAGGTCGCTGAGCACCCGGCTGTGCTCCGCCGCCTCCTCGGCCTGGCCGGCCGGCTGCCCAACACACTCCTCGGGGGGCCGGGGCTCGAAGGCCGCCCGCAAGCCGAGAAGCCAGCACCGTTCAATGCTGCCGGCCTGCACCAGGTCCCAGGAGAGGCCGGCCAGGTACAGCATGTCCTTGAGCATGAAGCTGCGCATGAAGTCGAGCGGGGAGCCCCCCGCACAAGACACAGCTAGCCGCAAGAGCTCCCGCTTGTACAGCTGCTTGAAGGCGGCCACCACTCCCTGCTCCAGGGGGGCAGGGATGTGTGCCCGGCTATTGCCCTTGGACAGGAACAGCACCCGCACAGCGCCGTCTGGGGTCTGCAGCTCTTCCGGGGAGCTGAGGGGCTCGGGCCGACACCGCCTGAGGGCCTCCTCGCTCTCCTCCAGGGCCGGCGTCCGGGCAGCCGGGCTGGGGCAGGGCGGGTGGGCCACCAGCAGCACCGCCCTCTGCTGCAGGCAGCTGCGGCGCAGGTAGCGCCTCACGCCGGGGACGAACTCCTCGAAGAACCAGCCGCGCAGCAGCGGGCGACTGAGCCAGGCGTCCGGGCTGTAGCGGTAGGAGGCTGGGAACCTGTCCTGGCTGTGGTGGCGCAGGCTGGGCGGGTCTGGCAGCTGCCCGATGACCAGCGGCTTCAGCTTGTGGCTGCCGGTCAGGTTGGCGGCCAGCAGCACCGTCACCCGGTCGCCCCGCCAGCGGCGGCCGCAGCCCCCCGCGCCGGGGTCTCCCGCGCCCAGGGGCGCGGCCTGCTCCGGAAGCAGCTTCCAGTAGAGGCCAGTGACGTTCGCGTTGTAGATCTGCTCGTCTCCATAGCCGCCCTCGGCAGGGGACGGCGGGGCCGGGGCTCGCTCGGGCAAGGGGCCGGGGCTGGGGCCGGGGGGCTGCGCGGGTTCCGGCTTGACGGGCGGGCCGGGCGCGGGGCCCGCGGCCAGAGGCTCGGCCTCGCCATAGATGCGCTGGCTGGAGATGCCGTGGCGCTTCTGCCAGCGCCAGAACCAGCCGTGGCTGGCCTTGAAGGTGCACTCGGGCCCGTAGATCTGGCGCGCGAAGGCCTCGGCCTGCGCCTGGATGAGCGGCCCCGACAGCGGCACGCCGTGCCGGCGCAGCGCCAGGAACCACGAGTAGACGGCGCGGTCGATCTCCTCCTCGTTGGCCAGCCGCATCTTCTTGCGCTGCGTGCCCACCTCGCCGCCCAGCTGCTCCAGGAACCAGCGCAGCTTGGGCTCGTCCTTGAGCCAGCCGCGGAGCGTGCCGCCCGGCACGCCGAAGTCCCGGCACACGCTGGCCTGCCGCTCGCCGCCCTTGACGCGCTCGATGGCCTGCAGCTTGTCCTTGATGGAGTAGGCCTTGCGGAAGGCCATCTTCACGGCCACGCGGGGCCGCGGCCCGGGCGCGGGGGGCGGCGGCCGCGCGGCGGGCGCCGGGGAGGGCGCGGGGAGCCGCGGCGGCTGCGCGGGGCGCCCGGGCCGGGGATGGCGGCCGCGGCGCGGGGATGGGCCGGTCGGGGGACCCGCGGGGTACATGGCGGCGGCGGCGGCGGCGGCGGCGGCGGCGGCGGAGGCGGGGGCACCGGGGCCACACGCCGGCCCGGCCGGCCGCGCGGGGCGGGGCGCTGGGGGCGGGGCCGGCCGGGCCCTCCCCTTTGTCTCTGCAGCTCCGGGGGCGCAGGCGCGCTGGCCCCGCCGCCCAGCCCCGCCCCGCGCGTCACCCGGCCCCGCGCCGCGCCGCCCCGCGCGCCGTCCGGCGCGTGCCGGCTCGGCAGCCCCGCCCCGCCCCGCCCCGGCGAGCCCACTGCGCCCGCGGCGCAGGGGTGCGGACGAGCGGGGGCCCTGTTCGCGGCTGCCAGCTCCGGCTCCTCTGGGAAACTGCGAGCCCCGTGGGGGCCTCCCACTGGCTTCTGTCGTTGCGCCGCGGGGAGCGCCGCGTCGCGCGGGGGCTGTGACGGTCCGGCGGGACCTGAGCGGGGCCGCTCCCCCTGCCGCGGCGCGTGGTGCATCCCGCTGCTTCATTTCCCGTGCGCGGCCGGGGCGCTTCTCCTCTCCTCCGCCGTCGCGCGCCGCGGGCCCTCCTGCTTGGTCGCCGCGTCCTTGGCTGGCGTGAGTACCGCGGCCCGCGCCCCAGGAGCCGCTCGCGCTGCAGAGGGGCCGGGGGTGGGGCGGGCGCCCGGGGCCGCGCCGCCGGGACAGGGGCGCTCGTGCGGCCGGGGGCCCGGCGTGAGGGCGGCGGGGCGAGCGCGGCGCCAGGGGCGGGGCGCGCGGGCCACGTGGCCGGCCTGACCCCCGCTGCGGCCCCGGCTGCGGTCCCGGCGGGAAGGTGGCTGTCGGGAGGCCGGGCGCCACGTGCGCCGTTTGGTCTCGGTTGGTCCCGGGCCTGTTAAGCACCTGCCGCACGCCGGTTCTGGGCCAGCGGGACAGGCTCGGGGGCTCGTGGGACCTTGACGGTTCGTGAGCGCGGGAAAGAATAAGGGGGTGACTGCCGAATGACTCGTAAGAAATTATTGAGGCTCTCTGAGCGCCCGGGAGTCCGGACTTGGATAAGGGTCCCGGCAGGAGGCGACCTTGAAGCCGGTGTCTGTAGGGGTGGGTGACGCCTTTTCGAGAAACGGACACAAGTGGAAATAGGAAGGGAGCCAAAGGGGTGGAGTGGGGTGGGGGCTTCCCAGAATGAAGGGCCACCCTGTAGCAAGAGAAATACTTGTCATGCTAAACCTTGGGGTGATCCCTGCCTGAGGGGGAACACCTCTTTAAATTGACCCTGGCCGGAACCTTCTCTGAGGGCGTGGGCGTGGCCCGGGGTCGGTGCTGACACCCCAGCCTTCTGTGGGTACCCCGAGCCTGGCTGAGCCGCCAGTGAGCGGGCTCAGGAGGGATTCGCGTGTTCCTGTGCCCTGCCCTGTGGACGTGGAATCCCAGGAAACTGTCGTTTTGCAGAGTGACTGGCACCTTAGCTGAGGAGCAGGATCCTCATGTCCCCTGTGTAGGGCAGACAGTGTTCTGGGCCTCATGCCAGTCCTGGGGAGAGCCTGCCACAGGCCAGAGACAACACCCTCTGGAGGATCCCGATGCAGGGCCACCCCCTTAGCTTTGCTCCCGCGAGCAGGGCGAGGCTGCCAGGGGTCAGCACCGGGGGGGGGGGGGGCAGGGGGCAATGGCTTGAACGACGTGTGTGTGAAGAAGCTTCCTTGCAGTGTGTGTGAATTTAAAGATTGACCAGAAAAACATTTCCAGCACGCTGTGCACTGGTGTCGTGTCTTGGGGCTCCACAGGCATGAAGCTGGCAAGAGTGTTGAGCCTTCGCCGTGTGCCGGTATTTTAAGGTGACACGTTTGTGCTCCAAGTGGGTGACAGCATGGCATTGAGGCTCCGCACGGGCGGTGGAGCGAGACACGATCCCCGGCTCTTCAGCTCCCTGACCCTCGGGCTCCTGTCCTCCTCTGTGAGGCCCGTGTGCACAGAAGGGTCGAGGAAGCATGTGTGGTCCTGGGGTCACCCCGAGGGAAGGGGGCACAGGGGCTTGGCTGGGGGCACAGCTTAGACAGACCCGGCAGGCTGTGGCATCTGAGGCGCGGGCACTGTTGAACCTGCCCAGGGTGACGAGGGCAGCTGCGGCGTGAGCCGGGAATCTGAGGGCGTGGGGTCCCCTTTCAGCCGCCAGGACAGGCCGGTACTTGTCAGTGGGGCTGCCATCAGGGGTGAGAGGTCAGGAAGCACGTGGGTAAGAGTTCTGGCTGTGGAGTCTCCCCTGCAAGGGGCAAGTGGCATCGCCCTGGTACGTGTCACCATGCGTGGGCAGCCGCGCCCTTCGGCCCAGGGAGCGCTGTGTGTGCCCCCCTTCGGTGACCCACGTCCCAGGTGTCCCAGCGCCCTCGGATGCTGCATGTACAGCAGGTTTTGTTGCGAGGAAGAGGGAGCTGGCCTGCAGACCCCGCCCCCCGTACACCCCCTGTCCGTTCCCGCTTCCACCAGAAGGGGGCCAGGTCTTTGCCCCCTGGGTGGACACCTGGAGGGCTGGTGTGTCTGTGTGTCTGCGATGTGGTGGTGTCCAGGGGAGGGTGTGGAGGGCGGAGCTTGGGGAGAGGCTGACCCTTCCGAAGAAACCTACCCCATTCTGCCAGGCCCCGAGAGACTTCCAGGCCCCTGGCACCTTGGTGGGCACAGCCCTGCCGGGGGCCACATCCTCGCTGTCCAGGCTGTCTAGCCAGAGGTGCGCTATGGGGTTGCTGCCGGGGCTGCTGTGAGAACTGCCCTCCCAGCTCATGTGCCCAGCTGGGACGGATGCAGGGGAGGGGTCGTCTGTGGCCAGGACCAGCTCCCACGTGGGGCGCCTTCGCAACGGTCCCTGGTGGCTGGGTAGAGTGTGGCCCCCAAGAACCCTGGGCAGCTCACGGGGACAGTACCCCCTCCCATGGGAGAGGTCAGCCTACCTGCGGCACTGGGGCTGGGCCTCTGTGGGCGGCCCAGCTCTGTGCCCTGTGGGCGAGCGAGCCAGCAGATGCTGGTGGAGGGCGGGGGGACACCTGAGGCCCCTTCCTCCTGGCTCCTTGCTCTGGTGTTCTGGGGCATTGTTCCTCATGCTTCCTGGAGCCAGTGTTGTGGCGAGAGGCGGGTCCCCGCTGTGTGGCTTAAACTCACATTTGCTTTTTCACCA
Source organism: Hyaena hyaena (assembly GCF_003009895.1). Lineage (NCBI taxonomy): Eukaryota > Metazoa > Chordata > Mammalia > Carnivora > Hyaenidae > Hyaena > Hyaena hyaena. The sequence goes on along the minus strand of NW_024081104.1, from coordinate 413,151 downwards.
GAAGAGACGGGTATTCAGTTCATCAGGTCCTCGGGGAACATGAGCACTCCCAGAGACCAGGGAGATTGAGGCAGCAGGGGTGGGGGGCGCTCCGCTGGCTGTCCTGGGAGACGGAGGGGCCGGGGGCAGGAGAACCCTGCTGCCTGGTCCTGCAGGGAGTCTGGAGGGGGCCATGGGGGGAGAGCTGTCACCACAGCGGCCGCAGGTAGGCTGCCCGGGACGTACCGTGTGCTCCTGAGGGACAGCTGCCTCCCCCGTGCCTGTGTCCTTGCATCAGCTGCACCCACAAGGCACCTTGGGTGTCCCTGGCAGTGACTTGCTACTGCTGCCGTCCTTGCTGGAGCGTGGGGTAGACGCAGGAGTGAAGGGGCCTGCCTGGCAGATCTCCAGGGTTCTGGTGATGGAGCCACTGGGGGACCCCGGGGCAAGGCAGGCGGGTCCTGCGTGCGGCGCCCAGCGGGCTTTCTGAGTCGGCTCCAGGACTGTTACCTCTGTTGGATTTGAGGGGGGGAGGTACTTAGTGTTTCTGACCCGATTTCCCATCTGTGAAGGACTAAAAGCCCTGTCCTGTGCGCACCGCGGGGACTTTGTGTCTTTGTTCAGGGCCGGGGTGACGGCAGCGCCCTGCCCCAGCATGGCCTCCGGGGCTCGGGGGCTGCTGAGCCCCACGTGTGGTCCTTGTTGTCTCGCGCCTTGTCCAGCAGCCTGGATTTAGGGGCAGCATGACAGCGGGGCCCAGGCAGGGATCCCCTTGACAGCTGCAGGTGGCCAGCGAGGCTGTCCTCCCCCCCCCAGAGGGCCTCTGTGGGAGCGTGGGGCTCGGGGGCTCGGATGCGGCCTGCTGGGCCTGCCTGGGCTCCAGCCAACGCGAGCCAGAGGAACTGCTTGTTTCGTGTTGGGGAGGGGGGTGCTGTCCCAAGTGGGTGGACTCGGTCGCCTTCGGGGGTTGGGGGGTGTTTGGTGCCCATCTTCAGTTTGCTCGGCCAAACGCCTCATGCCACTGTCCCAAGCGCCTCTGTGAAGACCTTCCAGCCACTCGTGCTGCCTGACTGCCTCTAACCTTGCTGCTTTCTCTCCATGCCGTCCTAGGAGACCGGAGTGAAAGTAAGTACCCACCTGCCCCGTGCCCAGCGTTCCCTTCACCTCAGCCAGGGAGCCCCTGCTCCACAGTGCACGAGGCACCTCAGCCCCCACGCAAGGCCCGGCCTGGCCAGGCTGCCAGGCCTCGGTTTCCTGTGGGCAGCACAGAGCAGCTGGATTTGCTGGCTTCGGGCTGTGATCCCGCCGGGCAGGATCTCCATGCGTCCCTGGGCTGAGCCAGTTTGTGCCTGTGGGGGGGGCACCCCCTGAGCCAGGTGCCCCCCCCATCCCCGCCTCCTGGCAGATGCAGCCAGGCACCAGGCCCCTCCCCCCGCAGGCCGCACCCCTTGTTCTCGAGAGGTCTTCAGAAGCAGTTTCCCTCCCCTGAGGTGCGGCCCCCAGAGCTCTGAGCAGAACCTGATCTGATGTCAGGAGACCAGCACCGCTTTTAGGCCCAGCGGGTCCAGCAGGGCTTCACCGCCCCCCCCAGCAGGGGGTCAGCCTAGCTGGTGGAGCTCAAGGGGCCGAACCAACCTAGCCGTGGGCTGCTCTGCTGAGGGTCTGCTGGGGGCTTGTTGCCAGAAAGGTTGAAGGGTAGACAGGCCCTGCCTGATTGGCCTGCAGTCCCCTCACGGATAGCGGGTGATGTCACAATGCCTCGCCTCTCTGGCACAGGCTCCCCTCCTCTCACCACTGCCTGTGTCCGCCTGGCCTTGGTAAGTACTGCTGCCGGCCTGGCGAGGAAGGCACAGGGCCGCCCGGGGGTCTCTGCAAGGCTGGGGCTTCCATTCTGTGGCCTGTGCCATTAGAGACCCCAGCATGTCCCTTCATGGTACAAGGGAGAATCTTCCCCCACATCTCAGGTGGACATGGGGCTTATACAGCCGACACGTCCCACGGGGCCATTAGAATGAGGTTTCCGTTCTGTTTGAAGGTGTCAGGAAAGGGGTGTCGGTGCTGCCGCAGGTGGTAGGAGAGCTTCCCTCTGGACACCTGGTCTCCTGCCACAGGGCCCAGCAGGGCGCGCCCCAGGGAGGCTGCGCTGACGGAGCCCACGGGAGCAGGGCCCAGCGGCCAGCCTGTGGCTGGACAGAGTCTGCCGGTTACAGCCCTTCCGCTAGCACAGGCCCACGGAGCGTGAGCTCGGACCCTTGGGCACGTCCTAAGAGCAGACGTGGCTACTGGGGCTTTGTGGGCTTGAGCCGTTCCTGGCCAGAGGCCACGGAGGTGGTGGCGGCGGTGGGCAGACCGCTCTATTCAGACTGTGGTTTCCAGACTGGAGGGGACATCACCTCTATTGAAGAGGCTCAGGCTCTTGGCGTGGGCTCATCCACGGTAGCAGGTGGGACACAGAGCTCCCAGCCTGCCTCCCTCCATTCTAGGGATGCGGCCCTGCACTTCAAGCGGTTCCGTGACCAGAGGGCGCCCTAACGTCCCCAGACCCAGAGATTGCCTTGTGGCCTCCTGTATTGCAGGCGCGCCCAGAGGCGGGAGCTGCTCACCCCCCAGGCCACGGGTGGCTGCGGCTGACATGAGAGCCGCCAGCCTCCTTCTCTCAGGTGGTCACTAGCATCTTCCCTGTGTCGCCCCCGATGTGGCCCCTGCAGGGGCAGACACGCCACCCTCTGCTCCCAGCTGCTTCCCCAGAGGCTCACCCTTGTCTGAGACCCTTGGCAGCTCCCGTCGGGAGCGTGCGCGGCTGTGGGCGGTAGGGTGGCCGCGGCAGGCGTACGGCGCCACGGGGCCGACGTGATGGGGCTGGCCTCAGAGACCACCGCGTGCACTTCTAGAAAACGGAAGCACCAGTGCCTTGGTGCCAGATTAATAAAAGCAAAGGATGTCCAGTTAAAATTCTAGACGCGCAGTGAATAATTCTTCAGCCTATAAATGTCTGAAATCCTTCACAGGACGTATTTGTTCCAAGAGTTATTTATTGTTTATATAAAAGTCAAATTAAGTAGGCGCGTTCTGTATTTTATTTAGCAACCCCCCGTGGAGGCTCTGTGGGAGAAGGTGCCTGTGGCTGAAGAAGCCTCTGCACCCCTTGGGGAGCCTGGGTGCATCAGGAAAGATTAGTTTTACAGCTAAAAAGTTGCACGTATACGCACACGCATGCACGTGATTGCTTATTGCTCTACTGAGTCTCCCGTGGACTTGACTTCGGGTTCTTGCTTGTGTCCTCCCGGCACCCCCATCGGGAAGCATCCCCAGGCCCGGCCAGCCCCGAAAGTCAGGCTGAGGAGGGGGGCGGGGCGCCATCCGTGTGGCCCATGGTGTTGCAACTGCCTTCTTGTGCTTGCTTTTTAACGCTGTGCGGAAGATGCGGAGCGGGAGAGCCGCCTGTGCCCTGGAGCCCGTCCGGGAGGACAAGCAGAAGCATGAGGAGGCCGAGTGGCACTTCCACGAGCTCGAGGCCACGCGAGCCGCCGCCACGCAGCAGCTCCTGGCTGGAGCGCCGGCCGCCGTGAACGGGCCGGGACCGGGGCGGGAGGACGCTGAGGACGCCGAGGAGGCCGGCGCCCCTGACGGCGGCAGCAGGAGCGAGCCCGGGAAGGGCCACGACGGGAAGAAGCCCCTGCAGAAGAAGCGGAAGCGCTCGCCCAAGAGCTGGCTCGGCCGGGCCGACCTGGCCCTCGCAGGCCTCTCGGCCGACCACGTGTGGCTGGACAAGCCCGTGTTCGACCGGGCGGAGAGCTCCTATCGCCAGAGGCTGGCGGATGCAGCTGCCCAGGCAGCCCAGCGGGTGACCCTGGTCCCCCGGGGTCCCTGCACCCATGGAAGCCAGGTGGCCTGCCACCATGTGACCTGGGGCATCTGGGTCAACAAGTCTTCCTTCGACCAGGCCGAGCGGGCGTTCGTGGAGTGGTCGCAGGCCTTGCTGTTGGCCGCGGGGGGCGGCGGCAGGCAGGGGGCGTGTGACATGGGCCGGCCGGCAGCCGCCCCCGATCTGGCTCTCCCCCGCCAGCCCGATCCACTGACCGACAGCCAATCCCCGCCGGCTAGTCTGCAGGCGCTGGTGCAGGGGGTGTGGCTGGAGAAGCCCCAGTACGACGCGGCAGAGAGGGGTTTCTACGAGGCCATGTTCGACGGCCACCCCCCCGGGAAGGTGCGCCTGCAGGAGCGAGCCGGCCAGGCCGAGGGCGCCAGGCGGGGCCGCAGAGACCGGCGGGGCCGCAACGCCGTGGGAAGCAAGCGGGTCGGGCCTCGGCGGGTTGACGGGGAGGCCTCCTCTGCCCTGCCCTACTGGTATCTCCTGCACAAAGATGCTGAGGCCCCCTGGCTCAGCAAGCCCACCTATGACAGCGCAGAGTGCCGCCACCATGCCGCTGAGGCCCTGCGCGTGGCCTGGCGCCTCGAAGCCGCGTCCCTGGCTCACCGACCTGGTGCCCGGTCTGGCCCGTCCATGTCCAGCCTGAGACCCAAGTAGGAGAAACCTGCCTCACGGCTTCCCGGCCTGGGCTTCCCTGGGCTGGGGCCCTGGCTGCTCTTCTCCCCGACCCCCTGCCCCCCCTGCCCCGGCGTGGTTCTCCCCAGCACTCCCGGCCCCGGCTACGTCGGATGCAGGGGTGTGTTGGGCAGAGGTCGCTCTCTGGTGTTGGGGCAGCACAGCCGCCAGGCCCGCCTCTGGTGGATCACGGGGGTTGGGGCTGTTGAGGGAGGAAGGAGGTTGGGTTGGCACAGGGCCGACTCTGCCTTGGGTAGGGTTTCCCTTTCTGCTGGGCGGCTCCCAGTGCCCGTGGCTGTGGCAGGGCAGGCAGGGCAGGGTGGTGTTGAAGGCCCCTGGCACGTCCCTCCTGCCCCTTCTGTCTGTCCAGCCCTGCCTCCCACCCCATCATCCCCTCCCGGGCGAGGGGAGTGGCTCGGGCACACGAGCACGTTGTCAGTGGAGTGGCCCGTGTCTGCAGGACCCCTGCTGGACGAGGCTTCCTCGCCTTCGGCCTGGGGGGTCCAGGGCTGGCCCTGGGGCGGTTCCGCGCAGCACCCGCAGTGGCCTGGAGAAGGGTGGCGGTGGGGGGGGAGGCAGGCTGCCAGGCAGACTGCAGGTGCGGCAGCGGGAGGGTCTGGAGTGTGGGTGGCTGTGTGGCGGTCGGGCCCCCGGGGGAGCAGTGACGCCGTGGCCCCACCTGCCCATCAGCAGCCTGTCAGCTCTGCGTGAGGGCTGGCTGTGGGGACCTGCGTGTGGGCGCCCCTGCCAGCAGGGGACCACCGCTGTTCCTGGTGGCCTGGCTGCTCCTGATGGCGGTGCCGGGTGGGTGGAGGAGTCGTGGTGCCTAGCTCCCTTCCTGTCACCAGAGCCACACTTGGTGAGGGGCCCTTGGCACAGAGGGTTGGTGAGATCGGGTCCATTTCTGTCGCCCTTGGTCAGGAAGAGGAGCGGCCATGGCGGGTGGAGGGCGGCCCCCGGTCCAGAGCAGCACTTCTCAAAGTTCCTGGTCTCTGCACCCACAAACGGTTTTTCTTGGGTCTGTCGATTTTTGCGAATTTAGCAATTGAAACAGAAATGCAGGTAGTACTTCGTTCATCAAGAAGTTGATGGCGTGTTAACGTAATGACTTGTTCTTTGAGCGACAGTGTTCTCGTAACAAAAAAATTCAGTGAGCAGAGCCGCCTTATCTGACATTTTTGCAAATCTTTTTAGTGACTTGTTTAATGGGGGCACCTGGTTTGTCACATTTCCTCTGCATTCGGTCTGTTGGTATCATCTGATGGACGTGACCGAGGCTCGCACAGATTCGTGGCTGGAAAAGGAGGACCCGGGGGCCCCCAGGGGCCCCTCCTCACGCTTTGAGAACCACAGGGGCGGGAGCAGGGGTCGGTGGGTTACAGACTTGGCTCGGGCTGTGCCGAGGCCCCTTGTCCCCCACACCCTTGGTGTCTGGGCTCGCGTGAGGCGCTCACGCGGGCCAGGCCTGGAGCCTTCGGGCACACACCACCCCCACCCCCAGCCAGGCCGGCTCAGTCTCGCCTTCCCTTCGCAGCAGGAAAATGGCTACAAACTTCCTAGTGCACGAGAAGATCTGGTTCGACAAGTTCAAATACGACGATGCAGAAAGACGGTTCTACGAGCGGATGAATGGGCCCGTGGCCGGCTCCTCGCGCCAGGTGGGGCTGCCCTCGGGGCACCGGGGGCCCTGGCCGGCGCGGTGGCGTGGGGGGTGGGCAGAGGCCGTTCAGCCCCGGCGGCTCTGCTCTGCTCCGGGGCTGTTGCACAGCTCTCGCTCTCCGTAAGGGTTCCTTTTTTCCCATTAAAGTTCTTTTAACGGAAAGAAAACAAGGGGTTTCTTCTGTACTGTCTGCAGGACGACGGCGCCAGCGTGATCCTCCGTGACATTGCCAGAGCCAGAGAGAACATCCAGAAGTCCCTGGCCGGGGTGAGTGCCTGCAGGCCAGAGAGCACGTTCCCCCCCCCTCCCCCCCCCCGTGCCACCTGACCTCTGCCCCAGTACCATTGCTGATCTTTGGGCCTTAGCAACACTGCCCTCAGGCCAGAGAGCACGCCCACCCCCCCTTACCCCCCCTTACCGACTCCCCTCCCCACCAATACCGCTGCTGATCATTGGGCATTAGGAGTGCCGTTGGGGAGGGGTGTCCAGCATTGCATTCCCGCCACAGAAGCTGATGGCATGCGCGCTGCTTGTGGGCGGTCACCCGGGACTGCCTCCTCCCTCAGGCTAGCTGCTCCGGCGGCGCTGTCCCCAGGCCGGGCCTGGAGGCCTCCTGCGGTGGGGAGGAGTGTGCAAGGCGGCCTCTGGTACCTTTTCCTCCTACTTCCTAGGCCTTGCCTCTGGAGGGATGGGTTCACGGGGTGTGAGTCCCAGTGATAAAATTGGAGGCCCAGAGAGGGGCCGTCCAGGTCCCAGATGGGATCAAGAGGGAGGAAAGCAGGTCCATGTCCCCAGCCTGGCTGGGCAGGTGCTTCTAGGAGACAGACCTGCTGCTATGCCTTCTTAGCCAGCGCAGCCAAGACTTCGTTCTATCTCTGGGACGCACAGCATCCTGGCCTTGACGGTCAAGTGTCAGCAGGCACTGTCCTGTTCTGTTCCTCCTGGAGACGTCAGGACAGACCTTTTTCCTCGTTCTTTCCAATTTCGAGAAACTGCGCGCATTCCTTGGACCGTGGCTTCTAGCCATCAGAGTCATGACGGATGTGACGTCTGCTTCTGTTACATGTCCTCCTCTGCCTCTTGGGAGCGTGGGGCTGGGTGACGATGCCGAGCCCACCCAGATAATCCGGGAGAATGTCCCCATCCCCAGAGCCTTCCCTTCATCACGTGTGCAGAGTCCCTTTGGCCATTTTTTTAGGTCACCTTTTCAGAGGTGTAGGGATGACTGGGTGGGTACGCGGGGGGGCAGGTGTCCCCCTGGGATTGTCACCACTGCTCTCTGCCCAGGGGGCCCTGCTTGATGCTTGCGTTGTACCCTCTGCTTACCTGACGGAGCTCGGGCCAGGCGGCCATGGGGAGGAGGTGACGCAGACCTCTGCCCCCATGCCCGGTGTCTGGGGTGCCAGCGCCCAGGATGCCAGGTGCCGAGCAGCTCTAGAGGTGCTTGGGCCACAGGAAGCCCTCCTCTGGCCCCAGGGCGCCCTGGGGGTGTTGGGGTCGGCCGCTGGCTTCTGGTCCTGGGGAAGCCATGTGGGCCTGCCGGGGGGCTTGGGGGCCCTTTGCTGGGGCTGCTGTAACAAAGCATCACAGACCAAGGGCTTAAATGAAAGACTGTTTGCTAAGTCTGCAGGCTAGAGGTCCAAGGTCAAGGTGTTGGTAGGTTCTGAGGCCTCTCCTGGTTCTCCTTTGTCTTCACATTGTTTTCTGTGTGTTTGTATCCAAACTTCCTTTTATGAGAACACCAGTCGGAGTTCGGGGAACTGTACTGACTTCATTGTAACTGGATTAGTACCGTAAAGACTAGTTTGCAGACAGCAGCCCCTGTTCTGAGTGCGGCACGGACTTCAGTTGCTAACGGACCAGGAAGGGCCTTGCTGACCCAGCCCCGAGGCTTGGGTTTGAGCTGGATAGTGCTCAGCAGACCCTGGGCCTTTAGAACCCAGAGGTTCCTGGGAACCATGCCTGGTGCCAGGGACGGGGTTGGAGATGGGGACGGAAGGGTCTGGATTCCAAACCCTGGCATGTGGGGCTGTCCTCTGAGGCTACGACGTGGCTGGCTCCCTGTGGCCACTGTCACAGGCTAGGATTAGACAGGGTAGCCTAGGTCTGCCTCCTTGAGACTGGGGTTGGGGGGCCTAGACTCTGGCGAACAGGAGGAGGGTGGTCAGGGCCTTGAGGGAACAAGAAGGTCTGGATTTCATCCTTGTCTGATGGAAACTTCTGGAAAATCCTAGTGAGAGTGGCATTGGGAGCTGGGTCCTGGGGAAACAGGTGGAGAGGAGGCCATGTGCCATGTAGTGGCCGCAGCCAAGAGTCGGGCAGGTCCAGCACAGCTCTCCTCTGGCGGGGCAGCGGGGGGCGGTGGTTGGGTTGGTGGTGAACACACGAATTGAGCTGAAAGGAGGGGAGTGAGGTGAGCAAGCCCCACCCCTGGTTCCGGTGCTCTGACCCCGGCCGCGAAGCACCCTGGCCCCCTTTGGCCCGCTCTACTAGGAGCCAGATGAGGGAGCTGGTGGGTCACAGGGGAGAGCATCGCTCTCTGACCTCCAGGGCAGGGAAGCTGGGCAGCTATTTGCCTGTACTTTCTGGGGCCCTTGAGCGTTTCTGTGCTCTGGGGGCACACAGAGCAGAGGCAGCGGCCACGGGGCTTGTTCTGTGGCTGCTAGGCAGGTGGGCCTCAGGTCCAAGGTCGTCTTCATATTTGGACACCGGGAGGGAGGGCAGAGATAGCTGCTATCAGGGAAGGGCCAGGTGCACTCTCTCCTCCCAGGCTGTGCCAGCAGGGCGTGTGACCCGGGTGTGCACTGCCGCCGTGCTAAGGGTCCCTCTGGGTGGTACCGCTGGGTGATAGGGCCTCCCAGTCAGGGAGGAACCAGAGGTTGGCTGGCAGGCAGGTATGGGGCCCCGGGTCACCCAGAGCCTTTCAAGGTCAGGCTTGGTGAGCCAGACGGCAGGCGCGTAGCCCAGGACAGGCAGAATGGCCCGCTATGGAGCGGCCGCCCCCTGCAACATGCACACTCCTTCTGACCCTCCCCCGCCCCCTCCTGCACTGGCCCCTCAGCTGCTCTCCCCCTGCCTTGGCCCAGGCCGCCCCTGGAGCTGGCTGCTTCCTCCCACCCCGGCTGGGGCCGTGGGCTCGGCACTAGCGGGGGCTCCCCCGGGCCCTGTGCCTTCTGCTTGGCGAGGACATGCCGCGCTCCTGCTCACGGCCGGCACTTCTCCCACCTTTCTCGGGGCTCTGGTCCTCAGTGGCCGTGAATGGCGGGGAGACCTTGGAAGCAGACTGGGGCGCCGAGTCTCCCTCTCCCCCTGCCTTGCAGAGCTCAGGCCCCGGGGCCTCCAGTGGACCGGGCGGAGATCACAGTGAGCTCGCCACCCGGATCGCCAGCCTGGAAGTGGAGAACCAGAGCCTGCGAGGCGGTGAGGCCCTGGGCCCAGCGGGTGGGGTGCCCCACCCTGTCCCCGTCGTCTGACCAGCGCCCCCTTTGCTCTGCAGCGGTGCAAGGTCTGCAGCAGGCCGTCTCCAAGCTGGAGGCCCGGCTGAGCGCGCTGGAGAAGAGCTCGCCTGTCCACCGGGCTGCAGCCCCACAGACCCAGGTGAGCACCGTGCTCGGACCAGGGACCCCTGCCTGGGCACATGGGGAGGGGGCAGAGGTGCTGCTGCCCTCCCCCCAGCCCCTTAACCAGGGTGCGAGGCCCTCAGCCTCCCTCCCCTGCGGCAGCACGTGTCCCCCATGCGCCAAGTGGAGCCCCCTGCCAGGAAGACGGCTGCCGCTGCGGAAGACGACGAGGACGACGCCATCGACCTGTTCGGCAGCGATGACGAGGAGGACAAGGAGGCGGCCCGGCTGCGGGCGGAGAGGCTGCGGCAGTACGCCGAGAAGAAGGCCAGGAAGCCTGCGCTGGTGGCCAAGTCCTCCATCCTCCTGGATGTCAAGCCCGTGAGTGGCGCGCCTCTGCCCCTGGCCCTGCCCCGGGGTCCCTGCTGCGCCCGCGGCGGGGGGGGGGGGGGGCAGGGGGCACTCTTGGTGTCTGCAGGCTCCTGACCCAGCCTCTCCGCCCCTTGGCTCCCAGTGGGATGACGAGACGGATATGGCCCAGCTGGAGGCCTGCGTGCGCTCCATCCAGTTAGACGGGCTGACGTGGGGGGGCTCCAAGCTGGTGCCTGTGGGCTATGGCATCCGTAAGCTCCAGATCCAGTGTGTGGTGGAGGACGACAAGGTGGGCACCGACCTGCTGGAGGAGGAGATCACCAAGTTCGAGGAGCACGTGAGTGGGCAGGCCCCCAGGGGAGCCCCAGGCCTGGCAGGGGGCCAGAGGGGTCGGTCTACGGGGACCGGGGCCCCACGTGACCCCTGGCCTCCCCGCCTCCTCCTCAGGTGCAGAGTGTGGACATTGCCGCTTTCAACAAGATCTGAGCCCCAGCGTGGGGCTGGAGTGTGCGAGGCTGCAGCCATTAAAGATTGAGATTCCACCCTGGCTCCTGTCTTGGGCTGGGCTGGGCGGGCGGGCACGTTCAGGGAGTGGCCACGCGCCAGGCCTGTGACTAGGCCTGCGTCTCATTAGTGTCGTGCCTGGACCCCTACGCCCCTGGGCCAGTGCCAGCCTCCCGGTCCTTGGTTTCTCCACAGCATTCTTGTTGTTTTAAGTGTGTTTATTTTGAGGGAGTGGGGGTGAGTAGGGGAGGGACAGAGGGAGACCGAAAATCCCAGGCAGGCTCCACGCTGTCAGCACGGAGTCCAAACCCAAGAACTGAGATCATCACCCGAGCCGACATCAAGAGTCAGGCACTTCCCAACTGAGCCACCCGGGTGCCCCGTGCCCACAGCATTTCGGTGTGTGACCGAACCCCCGTCTGCCCTCCTGTCCTCACGAGTGCCACGTCCGTCCGGTTCAAGCTACTGCGGCAGAAGCAGCACACGTGTCTCCTTCCCTGTGGGGATTGCTGGCCCTCCGAGGCTCAGGAGGCATCTTATCGGCCTTCTCTGGGTTCCCTTCCCAGCCAAGCTGTCCCCATGGGGCCAAAAGTGTCTTCCTGAAACTCTCCAGGGAAGGAAGGTCCCAGTGGCTGACCTGGCCCTGCTTCTGCGATGAGTCATGGGCTCCCCAGGTCTGACCCGTGTGAAACCCTGCCAGCCTCTCCCCACGCCCAGGGTTAGGGTGGGCTGCTTGCCTTACATGCGGCGGCCCCTCCGTCACCAGACACTTGGACCCTGGACAGGCCCATGACTTTTGTTGTTTTTTAACATATATTTCTGAGAGAGAGAGGCAGCGTGAGCAGGGGAGCGGCCGAGAGAGGGGAGGCACAGAATCCGAAGCAGGCTCTAGGCTCTCAGCTGTCAGCACAGAGCCTGACGTGGGGCTCGAACCCATGAACAGTGAGATCAGGACCTGAGCCAAAGTCAGACACTTAACCGACTGAGACACCCGGGCGCCCCTGGACAGGCCCATGGTTAATTGTCCTGTGGAGCTATACCCACTGTCCTGTGAGGGCAGTATTTGGGCCACTGGTGGCTCCTCCCTGGGACTGGTGGCCAGCGTGGCCGGTGAGACCTCCATCCTCAGAGTTGGGGACAAAGGGTGTGGGCTGTGGTGTGGTTAACTTGTGGTCTGAGCCTGTGTCCTGCAGGCACCGAGCCAAAAGGGGGATGGACCAACCTCCTCGACAGTGGGGTCCTGACAGGCTACCCGCTGACCCCTCTGTTCTTGGTCAGCACCACACTGGTTCCTTGAGCCGAATGGTGTGGCACCGCCTTGGTGCTCACGTGGGTTCTAGAATCCCCTCTGCCTACTGTCCCTCTCCAGGCCTGGGCTGGTGTGCAGTTAGCACCTACTCCACTCTCCCGGCCAGCGGGGCGGGGTGGGGGGTGGGAACCTCAGATCAGACCTTGCTCCAATGGGAGGGGCCCGTGAGCCGTCCCGCCCCGGGGGAGGCTCCGCCCTCCCGGCCGCGCCCCGGGCGCGGGGAGCCGCGGAACGTAGGCGGGGCGGGGCGCTGGGGCGGAATGGCGGCGGAGTGGGACCCCGAGGCGAGCGCGGCGGCTCGGCCGCTGCTCACCGACCTCTACCAGGCCACCATGGCGCTGGGCTACTGGCGCGCGGGCCGCGCGCGGGATCAAGCCGAGTTCGAGCTCTTCTTCCGCCGCTGCCCCTTCGGCGGCGCCTTCGTCCTGGCCGCGGGGCTGCGCGACTGCGTGCGTTTCCTGCGCACCTTTCGCCTACGGGACGCAGGTAGCCCCACCGTACTCCGCCCGGCCCCCCACGACCCCGCCGGGACGCCCGCTACCTCCAGGGCAACCTACCTCCCCGGGCCCCAGCGAGGCCCCTACGACCCCGCAGAGCCCCTGATCCCGCCAGGACACCCCACCCAGGCCTAGGCGAGCCCCCAGGACCCCTCCAGGACACCCCACTCCGGCCTAGGCGAGCCCCCACGACCCCTAGGACGCCCGCCACCTACATGAGCAGCTCCCGCCAGGATGGTCCCCTCCCATCCCCACCTCGGGCCCGGCGAGCCCCCAGGACCCCATCAGGACAACCACCCGTACCCCGGCCCGGCGAGTCCCCGAACCGTCCAGGCTACCTGCCACTTACCTAGACCAGTTCCCCCAGGTCTGACGAGCCCCGGACAAGACTCCCGCCTGACGAGAGCCCCTCATGGCCCAACAAGCCCCTCACGACCCCCTACAGGCCCCTTTCCTTAGCGCGGTCCCAGCCCCTAGAGCACCCCCGGCCTGCGCCGGCTCCAGCCCACGAGGGCGTCTGTCACCCCCAGACGTGCAGTTTCTGGCCTCGGTGCTGCCCTCCGACACGGACCCCGCGTTCTTCGAGCACCTTCGTACCCTCGACTGCTCCGGTGTGACGGTGCGGGCCCTGCCCGAGGGCTCCCTCGCCTTCCCCAGCGTGAGTGCAGGGTGAGCGGGGGCGGGGGGCGCGGGCCCGAGCGGCGGGGGCGCCCGGCTGACCGCCCCCCCGCAGGTGCCGTTGCTGCAGGTGTCGGGGCCGCTCCTGGTGGTGCAGCTGCTCGAGACGCCACTCCTCTGCCTCGTCAGCTACGCCAGGTGGGGCCCCGCCGGCCGGCGGAGACGGGGGGACGCGGGGCCCCGGGACTCAGGGCGGGGACTTCCGGGGGCGGGCCTCCGTGAAGGGGCGTGGCTCCGGGGGCGGGGGCCCAGTGCTGCGTGCGGCGCCTGGAGAGGACCGGGCCCGCGGTGACCTCAGGACCCTCACCGCGGGTGCCCTGCTCCCTCGCCCCCGACAGCCTCGTCGCCACCAACGCTGCGCGGCTTCGCCTGATCGCGGGTCCGAAGAGGCGGCTGTTGGAGATGGGGCTGCGGCGAGCTCAGGGCCCTGACGGGGGCCTGACGGCCTCCGCCTACAGCTACCTGGGCGGTAAGGGCCCGCGGAGGGGGCGTTAGGGAAGGACGGGGCCCGCCTGACGCCCTCCAGCCACGTCCGACGCCCGCCTGAGCCCTCACCCCCCCCCCCCCGCAGGCTTTGACGGCAGCAGCAACGTGCTGGCGGGGCAGCTGCGGGGCGTGCCCCTGGCCGGCACCTTGGCTCACTCTTTCGTCACTTCCTTTTCGGGCGCTGAGGTGCCCCCTGATCCGGTCAGCATCCCCCCCGCCCCAACCCCTGCGGCCTCCAGAGAGCAGTCCCCAAAGCCAGTCCTTGCCCTGCCCGGGGAAGGGGGGGGCCGCTGAGCCGCGCTGGCAGGTCGCGCAGTGCTGCGCTGGGAAGCCGGCGGATGGCAGCCTTGCCCCTGCTCAGACCCGCAGTCGGGGTGAACCAGTCCTCACCCTGCCCGTCCTTCGCCACCCCGTTTCCGTAGATGTTGGCTCCAGCTGCCAGTCCGGGCCCCAGGGTGGACCTGGCTGCTTGTGTGGAGGCATGGCTGGAGCGCGTGTGTGCCCACCTGGGGCTGGGGGTGCAGGAGCCCCACCAGGGGGAGCGGGCAGCCTTTGTGGCCTATGCCCTGGCTTTCCCCCGGGCTTTCCAGGGCCTGCTGGACACCTACAGTGTGCAGAGGTGAGGCCCAGGCACCCCCCTGGGTGGGCTCTGCCCAGCACCTACCTTTCTTGTCCAACAACCCTTCCTATCCTGGCGGCAGGAGCGGTCTTCCTAACTTCCTGGCAGTAGCCTTGGCCTTGGGGGAACTGGGCTACCGAGCCGTGGGCGTACGACTGGACAGTGGTGACTTGCTGCAGCAAGCCCAGGACATCCGCAGGGTCTTCAGGACCTCTGCCGCCCAGTGAGTCCCCTGGGAGGGGCTGTGCCTGCTGAGAGATGCTGTTGGGGGCAGGGGTGTTGGGATGGGGCAGAGGGAGGGAGGGATGTGCTCCTCCCAAAGTGAGGAGCTCTCATCTGGCTGCTACCACAGCGGAGACATCGCAGCCCTGGGCCGGAGGTCTGGGGGGTAGGCCTGGGGGGCTTTGTTCATAAGCAAAAGGCCAGAGCCCGTGTGGCCGAGGCCGAATTCTCAGGCGGGGAGGGGTACGTAACTGAGGAGGGAGAGTGACCAGGCGAGGCAGGAGCATCTGAGGTCTGTCCACCCATCGCAGGTTCCAGATGCCCTGGTTGGAATCCGTCCCCATTGCCGTCAGCAACAACATTGATGAGGAAGAGCTGGCCCGGCTGTCACAGGAGGTGGCAGGCAGTGGGGGACGGGGGCGGGGGCAGTGGGGGGTAGGGACGGGGGTAGTGGGGGGTAGGGCGGGGGTAGTGGAGGGCTGGGGCCGGCCAGAGGGTGGTTAGGAGGGCTCTGGGCCTGCAGATGTCGACCAAGCTCAGTGCCACCTTGCCCCTCCTCCTCCAGGGCAGCGAGGTGAATGTCATTGGCATCGGAACGACCGTCGTCACCTGCCCCCGCCAGCCTTCCCTGGGCTGCGTCTATAAGGTTGAGGCAGGGTCTGGGGCGTGGTGGGGCGGGCCAGAGGGTTCGCGGGTTGGGGGAGATTCCCACGGTCGCGACACTGGTCTCCGCAGCTGGTGTCTGTGGGAGGCCAGCCCCGAATGAAGCTGACCGAGGACCCCGAGAAGCAGACGCTGCCTGGGAGCAAGGCTGCCTTCCGACTCCTGGGCCCCGATGGTGAGGCCCCTCTCCGCCCCACGGCCCTCCCCCCCAAGTCCCCGGGGCCCCCACTTTATTCCTCCCGCGCACAGGGTCCCCGCTGATGGATGTGCTGCAGTTGGCGGAGGAGCCACCGCCCCAGCCCGGCCAGGAGCTGCGGGTCTGGCCTCAAGGGGCCCAGGAAGCCTGTGTTGTGAGGCCTGCCCGCGTGGAGCCCCTGCTCAGACTCTGCATCCAGCAGGGACGGGTAAGTGCCTCCACCGACTTCCTCAGTCCACACGCCACCCCGGAACTGGGCCCGGCCCCTGACCCGGCCCCTTCCTTCCCTCTTCCCCTAGCTGTGTGAGCCTCTCCCATCTCTGGCCGAATCCAGAGCCTTCGCCCAGCTGTCCCTGGGCCGCCTGAACCCTGAGCACAAGCGGCTGGAACAGCCTGCTCTCTACCAGGTAGGTGGATGGCCCCTCGTTGTCACCTGCCCTGTGTGCCCTGTCCCTACGGCCACCTGTCATTCTCTCTTTTTCCTATAGGTTGCATTGTCTGATGAGCTACGGGCCCTGGTGGCCCGACTGAGTGCAGGAGGGTCCTCGTGAGAACAGGGTGGGGACTGCCTGCAGCCAACATGACTGCTCACTGTCCCACACTTGTCCTGCGTCATTTCTTCACCCAACCTGCCGCTCCTTTGACCCCCAGGACCTCCAAGGGTGGGCTGGAGTCTGGGGTCAGAGCAGGGCTTCATGCCCCCAGGGGGCGCCCAGGCTCTGCCAGGGTGGGGACGCTGCTGTGCTGAGGTCTGAAGGTGGCAAAGAGCTAGGCCAAGGCTGGGGAGTGTCCAGAGCTCCGGAAGCTGGCCTGTGGGGGGCACATCTGAAGCTGGAGGGGACAGGGCTATGGGGAAAGGAAGGCTTTGTTGCCCACCCAGGAGTTGGTGGAGTTATTGCAGGGAACTGGGGAGGGGAAGCCACGGGGTAGGGATGGGTGCCAGAGAGAGGGTACCCAGGCAGGGCCCCAGACTCCCTGCCAACCAGGGGCCCTGCCCCAGAGAGGTCAGTGGGGCACCCCCAGCTTCCGAAGCCAGAGGAGCGCAGGTGTCCCGGGGCCCTGCTGCTGCCGCCCGCCAGGACTCTGCGGCTGGGGATGCCGGGCTCACGGGCGCCACCCAGCTGGCCTTCTCCAGGCCCCGGCGTCTGTCATAGGGTCACAGGGCCTGGGCCCTGGGGGAGCCAGCTCCTGGCGCAGCAGCCTAGCAAAGAGAGGGCTCACGGGCGTACATTAGAGCCCGTGAAGAGATGCAGGGTGCTGGGCAGGCCCTGCCCCATGCACACAAAGTGAGTGGGTCAGCCTTCTGCCAGCTTTGGCAACTTGGGAGACATTCTAGGCTCTGGGGACTGTGGGGCGGGGGTACCAGGTGCCTCCCATCCAGCAGCACAAGATGGCAAAGGCAGGCCAGGGCGTGCGGAGGGATGCGGGCTTCCTGGGGGCGCTTCCTAGAATACTTCCGCCTCTCCAGGTATCTGACCAGACTGGCTCTTCTGGATCCCTAAGCTTAGGGCAGTGCCCTGTTCACGGGGTGAGGATGACAGGATGTGGGGCAGAGGCCCTGGGGAGCATGGGGCTTGGAGGGAGAAGGACTCATGAACACCCACACGGCAGAAGACCGCAGCCCCAGGTACCCACGGGTCACCACTTCTCAGATGCGTGCTTCCTAGGCGCCGGGACCCAGAGGGCCCACCCCACCCATGGCAGTCAGTGGCGAGCGTACCTGGGAGGCAGCCTCTGCTCCACCCCGGAGCTGCCTGAGCTGGGAGGTGGTGGTGGCTCTCCCAACCATCCTCATCCCCCAGATGTCTGGCTGGGTCAGAATGCAATGGGGACAACCCAGCCCCTGACCCCAGGCCCTGCCTGGACGCATCTGCTTCTTTAGGGCTGAATCAGGAGAGGCTTTAGCTCAGGGTTGGGCCCAGACTTCTGGCCCCTGGCCGCTGCTGGGGCCTCCTCAGGGCTGGGCACACTTCTGCGGGGTCTCCCTGACCAGAGGGGTTGAGGGTCAGGGGTGAAGGGGCCTTCTCCCCCTCCCCTTGCAGATCCACCATGCCAGGGCTCTTATCCCTTCCCCAGCGCCCTGGTGGGCAGAGCCAGACCCTAGACACTCAGGCATCAGGCTGGCTGCTCGGCACCAGCAGCAAGAGCAGGAGGGCCCTTCACAAGCCCCCGCTGTGCGCCACACTCGGGGACGCCTCTGCGCGGCTCCCCAACCCCCACACGCATAGAGCATGAACTCACACGCATGCGCCACCACGCCCGTCTCTGGTCCTGCCTGCCCAGGGCCAACTTCTAGGTCAGGCCTGGGCATGACTTCCCGGGAGAACCAGTGGCAGGTGCCACAGGCTGGGTCAAGCTGAGTAGCTTGGGGTGTGCGGCAGCCATGGCTTGGGGGGTATGGGGCAGGGCCCGGGGGGCCCCTGTGGGGGCTCTAACCCTGACAGCTCTGGCTGAAGGGCTCCAGGCCAACCAAGGGCAGCCCCCAGGACCCTCTTCCACTGACCCGCAGCCGGAACCCGAGTTTGAACCACAGGCAGAGCCTATGAGTGCCACTGCCGTCCCCACAGCCAGCCCCGCGCCCTGCTCCCTGCCCAGGGTGCAAGAGCCAGCCCGCAAGGGGCTCTACCAGGTGAGTGGTAAGGGAAGCAGGGCCGAGGGTGCCACAGGGAGGAGGCTGGGGGAGGTGCTGGGGAAGAGAATTGGGAGAGGTAGGGGACGTTGTACATCCCACCCACCCCGCCCTAGGACCCCCAGAGTTCCTGGGAGGAGGGGGCCCTGGCGGACCTGGCACTGTATGCGGCTGCCTGCCTGGAAGAGGCTGGCTGTGCGGGGACCCAGGCAACAGCCCTCATGCTGTCCTCAGCCCTGGAGGTGCGGGGGGAGCGGCTGGAGGAGCAGGTGAGCTGGCACCCCCTCTCTGCCCCCAAGGCTCCTGCCAGGGAGTTCCCAGCTTGGGGGATCCCAGCGAGCAGACTGTCAAGCACACCACCTGCAGGGCACACCTGCCCTGGGGGTCCAGAAGGTGACGCGGTACTGACACCGGCTCCTCCGTGCCAGGTGTATGCCCTGGTGCGCGGGCTGCTGGCACAGGCGCCCAGCCTGGCTGAGGGGCGGCCCCGGCAGGCGGCCCTCCGGGTACTGAGCGCGCTGGCCCTGGAGCATGCTCGGGAGGTCGTGTGTGCGTTGCTGCCCAGCTCGCTGCCCCCAGACCGGTAAGCCACCTGACCCAGGCGGGCCGCACCCCGAGGCACCACTCGGCTTCCTTCCCCCTTCCCAGTCGGCAGCTGAGTCCGCCCACTGGCGCGGGCTGTGGAGACGGCATCAATCCCCTCCCTGACTCCCGCCCTCATCCCCCCCCCCCCCCCCCCCCCCCCCCCCCCCCCCCCCCCCCCGCCACCCCGCGGGCCTTCTCCCTGGGAGTCACACAGGAGCCCAGCCAGGGGGTAAGCTCCAAAGGGGGGTCAGCAAGCCCGGAGCCCCAGAAGTTCTCTCTGGTTTCACTCTCCACAGCGATCGTGTCCTCCACCGGGTTTGTTTCAGGGGTGCTGGCCGACAGGGCTCCGAGCGCTCCCGGCAGGCGGTTAAGGTTGCAGGCTGTTTCTGCACAGATGCCGGGTGTCCTGTTTCTCTGGGGTTTGCGGGTGGAGTGCGGGCGGCGGGGTTGTTGACCTGCCCCGCCCCATGCCGGAGTCCTCGTGGCCACCTCCCACCCTGCCCCCGGGAGCCCCCGCACCAGGCCGAGTCTGGGCACTCCGCTCCCCCAGGGTGGCCGCTGAGCTGTGGCGCAGCCTGAGCCGGAACCAGCGCGTGAACGGGCAGGTGCTGGTACAGCTGCTGTGGGCCCTGAAGGGCGGAGGCGCGCCCGGGCCCGAGGCGCTGGCGGTAGGTGACTCCCCCCCACCCCACCCCCGGGCCCCGGCCCCCGGCGCCTGCGCCATGTCCCTCAGCGTCGCGGCTTGTCCTGCCCGAGAGCCTGAGACGGGCTGCTTGTTCGGCAGGCCACTCGTGCCCTTGGGGAGATGCTGGCTGTGTCCGGCTGCGTGGGCGCCACTCGGGGCTTCTACCCACACCTCCTGCTCGTGCTGGTCACACAGCTGCACCAGCTGGCGCGGCGTGCGTCCTCCCCTGACACCCCCAAGGCTTGGGCCCCATCGCACCGAGGGCCGCCGCACAGCGACGCCAGGTGAGGGCGCACACACCGGAGCGAAGTGATGGCTGGGCCAGTGCCCTCCGGCCCTCACCGCGCGCCCTCGCTGCCTGCCCCCACCTCCAGCTGCGCCGTTGAGGCCCTGAAGGCCTTGCTCACCGGGGACGGCGGCCGCATGGTGGTCACGTGCATGGAGCAGGCTGGCGGCTGGAGGAGGCTGGTGGGAGCCCACACGCACCTGGAAGGCGTCCTGCTGCTGGCCAGGTGCTGGGCAGGGGGGTGGGGGGAGGAGACAGGGGCAGGAAGGGGGTCGGGCGGAGGCGCCTCCCAGGGTGAGGCGCCCAGAGGAGGGAGCACGCCCGTCTCCGCCCCATTCCCAGTGCCATGGTGGCCCATGCGGACCACCACCTGCGAGGCCTGTTCGGGAACTTGCTGCCCTGGCTGCGCAGCCCCGACGACACGCGGCGCCTCACGGCGATGGCCTTCTTCACCGGGGTGAGCCTGCTTCCCCACGGGCGGTGACGGGTGACCGTGGACCCGGCCTCCGGGCGGTGCCTGGGGACCTGGAGCATGCTGACCCCGCGTCCCCGTTCAGCTGCTGCAGAGTCGGCCCACGGCAGGGCTTCTGCGGGAGGAGGTCATCCTGGAGCGGCTCCGCGCCTGGCAGGGCGACCCCGAGCCCACCGTGCGCTGGCTGGGCCTGCTGGGCCTGGGCCACCTGGCGCTGAGCCGCGGGAAGGTGAGGGGCGGGCCCGGGCGGGGGGGCGGGGCCTGCGAGGTCCCGCCCACGAGTCCCTGCCCCCGCAGGCGCGGCACGTGAGCAAGCTGCTGCCCGCGCTGCTGGGCGCCCTGGGCGAGGGCGACGCGCGGCTCGTGGACGCCGCGCTGGGCGCGCTGCGCAGGCTCCTGCTGCGGCCTCGCGCGCCGGTGCGGCTGCTGAGCGCCGAGCTGGGGCCGCGCCTCCCGCCGCTGCTGGACGACGTAAGCCCCGCCCCGCCCCGCCCCGCCCCCGGCCCCCGCCCCCGCCCCCGCCCCCGCCCCAGGCCTCCGGACCTCCCGCCAGGCCGCGCCCCCCTCCCCGCCCTTCGCCGTGTGCCCTGACCGCGCCCTCCCCCGCAGGCCCGGGACTCGGTGCGCGCCTCGGCCGTTGGGCTCCTCGGGACGCTGGTGCGGCGGGGCCGGGGCGGGCTCCGGGTGGGGCTCCGCGGCCCCCTGCGGAAGCTGGTGCTGCGGAGCCTGGTGCCGCTGCTGCTGCGCCTGCAGGACCCCAGCAGGGACGCCGCCGAGGTCAGCTGCCCCCGGGACTGTCCCGCTGCCTCCCCATCCAGCTCTGCCCATCCCCTCCCTGCGCATCTCCAGAGAGTTCTACAAGGACCTCGGGTGCAGGCGTCAGGGGCTCCTAGCTTCCTGGTCTTCCCGGGAGCACCTGCTCTGGGCTCCTCCAGCCATCGTCCTGGCCGCATCCCAGCCGCCTCGTGCTGCTTTCTGGATCCCTACGCCTGCTCCCTTCCCCTGTCCTAGAGTTCAGAGTGGACCCTGGCCCGCTGTGACCGCGCCCTGCGTTGGGGGCTGCTGGAGGAGATGGTCACGGTGGCCCACTACGACAGCCCCGAGGCCCTGAGCCGCATCTGCCGCTGCCTGGTCAGTAGGGGAGCACCCGCTTGGTCAGTGTTCACCAGGCCCGCTCTCCCAGCCAAGGTGGTGGCAGGTCTAAGACCTCAGGCCCTGATGCCTTGCTTGGGGGGTCGCCAGGGGACCCCAGCCCCTGGGCTCATCTTTGCCACCTCCACCCATATGGGATTGGCCCTTCTGTACTGCCATAAGCCCGTCTGTCCCCAGGTTCAGCAGTACCCGAGTCACATACCCAGCTTCCTGAGCCAGACCCAGGGCTACGTGCGGAGCCCGCAGGCCCCCTTGCGCTGGGCGGCTGCTGTGCTCCTAGGTGAGGCAGGACTGGGGTCCCGCTGTCTCTGGGAGCTGGCCGGGCCCCTCCCTGATGGGGCCTGGGGCCAGCACTCACTGGTTTGCCCTGGTCCAGGCTTCCTCGTCCATCACACAAGCCCCGGCCACGTTAACCAGGACCTGCTGGACTCCCTGATCCAGGGTAAGGACCCAGCTGGCGGGCCAAGGTCGGGGTCCTACAGAGGCCGTGGGTGCCAGGATGGAGTGCGTGGGAACAGATGAGTGGAGGGCCGGGGCCTGGGGTATTTAGCGGTTTTGAGAGCCCTGCAAGCCTGCTCGAGCCTCCGCATCCCTGCAGACCTGGGGCAGCTGCAGAATGATCCAGAGCCAGCCGTCATCGCCGCGGCTCAGGTGTCCGCCCAACAGGTGGCGCTGCTGGCCTGCGCACAGCCAAGGCCGCGCCGCCCAAGTCTCCTCCGCCTGGGCTTCTGGCGCCACGTGGGTCCCCACCGGCCCCCACCAGTCTACACGAGCAGTCCGTTCCAGCCCCGGAGCGTCGTGGGCCGCTGGGGCTGCTTGGGATCCTGACCCCGAGCCTGCCAGCCTGGAGGGTACCTGGGGTCTGATGCAGGCACTGCACTGCTCTGTGGCTCATCTTGAGGGGGGAGTCGGGGTGGCGGGTGAAGATCTGCAGAAGAGCCTCCTCTCGAGGGGGCCCCTGGGCCCGGTACCAGATGCAGTGAGCAAGTCCCCTCCTCCCTTGTGTGCACTAACTCTCCTGGTGTGCACGGCCATGTGAGCTGAGATGGCGGTGGCACGTCCTGTCTGAGCACCATCTCAGCTTGGGTGCATCTGTCCCCATTCAAGCCAGGCCTGTGCTCTCCCAGCGCCTCAGAGCGTGGATGGCCCCTGGGCTCCCGAGCTGGGGTCTGGCGGGGGACACTGAAACTGGCCCAGCCCCTCGAGCTGGTGCCCTGGCAGGCTGCCTGCTCCCTGGGTCTCGCGCACAGCCTGGCCCCGGCTCCCCTGCGCGCCCTGACGCTGCTCCCTGCAGCCTGTCACCCTTCACCCATCACTGGCCTGTCCCCACATCCCCACACCTTAGCCCCTGCTAGCCTGCCAGATCGCACCTGAGCTTTCTCCAGAAGGTTCTCCTGACCGCCCCACAGGACACCACAGGCTTGGGAGGGTAGCTGTGGGTTCGGGTGTCACCCCACTACACTGAGCCCCCAAGCCGCTCCCCAGTGCCCTGAGTGGACTTGAATGAGGAAAGCACGGCTGAAGGTGCAGAGAAACAGCCCCTCTGTTGTGACTGGGCCTCTGTGGGCCCTGGCCCCCTCCGGGTCCTCCACCCAGAATGCCTACCTTGAAATGACCTCTTACCGCTCAAGGCCCCCCACCAAGCCGCCTCAAAGAGGCCTTGCCTCACACAGCCTTTTGGAGGAGCTACAAGCAGTCCCCCCAAACTGGGGACCCCCTGGGGTCCTGCCTACCCACGATGGAAAGTGTTTAAGATAAAAGTGTCTGGCATCTGTCTGGAGACTGGGTCTAGGCCAAGGATGGAGTTCTGAGGACCTGGCCTGGTCCAACATCAGCCTCCGTCTGGGGTTCTAGAAAAGGCAGTGTGTAGCCGGGAATAAGGGTCAGCCGGCTTCGGGGCCCAGGCTTCTGGGCAGGGTCAGGCAGGGCTTAGCTTGAGTTTGGGAGCTCAGGCAGGAAGGAGGTGGGGTTGCCCTTTAGACCATTTCTAGGGCCAGGCAGGGTCAGGCCAACGCGAGGTGTGGCTTGGTGTATTCGTTCAGAGCCTCCGAAGCAGATCCCCGAACAAGCTTCAAGTACAGTAAAACCTTGGGTTGCGGCGAACTTGTTCTGCGAGGGCGCCGCAAGACAAGCAAACGTTTCTAATAAATTTTAACTTGATAAATGAACGGCATCTTACAATACGAGTAGAATGTGATGCTGAACGTCACATGATCGCAACTTCACAACGGAGCCAGTGGTTCTCTCTCTCTCTCTCTCTCTGTGGGATTCTGCGTGATCATTGCCCATTGTGCTCGGTCTCAGGCTGCAGCGTTTGGCAGAAATCAGAGTTTTCACAACAGTGAGTACAGAACTACACTGTACTGTAGTCAACATCCGTGCGAGCGTACACAGTGGCCCCCAGGCCGGAAAAGGTTGGAAAGAAAGACAGTAATAAGGAGATGATTAGGGTGGAAGTTAAGGAAATCATCGAGAAGTATGAGCGAGGTATGTGAGTGGCCGAAATCGCAAGATTTTCTAAGTCTACGTCGACTATTTGCACGGTATTAAGAAAGAGGAAATCAGGGGGCTAGATGCAGCAAAAGGAGCCACGAGAATATCAAAGCAACGTGTTCTGGAAGATGGAGACAAGCCGCTCCTGGCTTGGATAGACGAGAAGGCCAAGGCCTTGAACACCGAGCTCGTAAGCAAACCGCCACGTATGTCAACGGAAAACAAAGAAGGCTTCGGGGCAGGCGGGGGATGGTTTGATCACCTCAAGAGAAGTGGCGTCTGCGGTGTTGTGAGGCCCTGGGAGGCTAAGGCAGCTGAGGTGCTCGCTCCCGAGTTCCAGAAGCTCATGGCTTCCGAGTGTTACCTGCCAGAGCAAGTTTTATTTTATTTTTTAAAGTTTACACCCCAGGTAGTCGGCATACAGTGCGGTGATGATTGCAGGAGTCATTCCAGAGGCTCGTCTCCTGCTGCCACACGCAGCGCTCCGCCCGCCCCCCGTCCCCCACCCCGCCCTCCGTTGGGTCTCTGCGTTTAAGACGATGTTTTGTCCCCCTCCCTGTTTTTATGTTATTTTTGCTTCCCTTCCCTATGTTCATGTTTTATATCTTAAATTCCACACGAGTGAAGTCACATGATCTTTGTCTTTCTCTGACCGATTTCGCTTCGCATGATACCCTCTGGTTCCATCCCCGTCGTTGCAAATGGCAAGATCTCATTCTTTTTGGTCCCCAAGTAGCACTCCGTTGTATACACGCCGCACCTTCTTTATCTGCTCGTCTGTCAGTGGACATTTGGGCTCTTTCCATACTCTGCCTATTGTCTGTAGCGCCGCTATCAACACTGGGTGCACGCGCCCCTTCGAATCAGCGCTCCTGTATCCCTTGGCTCTATACCTAGTAGTGCAATTGCTGGGTCGTAGGGTGGTTCTAGTTTTAATTTTTTGAGGAGCCTCCACACTGTTTCCCAGAGTGGCTGCACCAGTTTGCATTCCCACCGGCAGCGCTAGAGAGGTCCTCTTTCTCCGCATCCTCGCCCACATCTGTCGTTGCCTGAGTTGTTAATGTCAGCCATTCTGACAGGTGTGAGGTGGTACCTCGTTGTGGCTTTGATTTGTATTTCTCTGATGATGAGTGAGGGTGAGCATTTTTTTCATATGCTGGTTGGCCATCTGGATGTCCTCTTTGGAGAAGTGTCTATTCATTTCTTTTGCTCATTTCTTCACTCGATTATTTGTTTTTTGGGTGTTGAATTTGATAAGTTCTTTATAGATTTTGAATACTAACCCTTTATCTGATATGTCGTTTGCAAATATCTTCTCCCATTCCATTGGTTGCCTTTTGGTTTGCCGATTCTTCCCTTTGCCACGCAGAAGATTGTTATCTTGATGAGGTCTCAATAGTTCATTTTTGCTTTTGTTTCCCTTGCCTTTGGAGATGTGTTGAGTAAGAAGTTGCTGCGGCCAAGGTCAGAGAGGATTTTGCCTGCTTTCTCATCAAGGACTTTGATGCCTTCTGTCTTAGGTTTAGGTCTTTCACCCATTTTGAGGTTATTTTTGTGTCTGGTGTAAGAAGGTGGTCCAGGCTCATTCTCCTGCATCGCTGTCCAGTTTTCCCAACACCATTTGCTGAAGAGACTGATATTCTTCCCTGCTTTGTCACAGATTAATTGGCCGTACATTTGTGGGTCCATTTCTGGAGTCTCAATTCTGTTCCACTGATCTGAGTGTCTGTTTCTGTGCCAGGACCATACTGTCTTGAGGATTACAGCTTTGTAATACAGCTTGGAGTCGGGGATTGTGATGCCTCCAGCTTTGGTTTTCCTTTTTCAGGATTGCTTTGGCTATTCGGGGTCTTTTCTGGTTCTATACAAATTTTGGGATTGTTTGTTCTAGCTCTGTGAAGAATGCTGGCATTATTTTTATAGGGATTTCATTGAATATGTACATTGCTTTGGGTAGTATCGACATTTTAACAATATTTGTTTTTCCAATCTATGAACATGAAATGTTTTTCCATTTTTTTATGTCTTCTCCAATTTCTTTCACAAGCTTTCTATAGTGTTCAGCGTATAGATCTTTCACCTCTTTGGGTAGGTTTATCCCTAGGTGTTTTATGGCTTTTAGTGCAATTATAAATGGGATCAATTCCTTGATTTCTCTTTCTATAGGTTCATTATTGGCGTACGGAAATTCAACCTATGTCTGTGCATTGATTTTATATCCTCTGACTTTGGTGAATTCGTGGATCAGCCCTAGTAGTTTTTTGGTGGAATCTTTTGGGTTTTCCATATAGAGTATCATGTCGTCTGCGAAGAGTGAAAGTTTGACTCTCCTGGCCGATTTGGATG
The DNA here is from genome assembly GCF_003009895.1 of Hyaena hyaena. Classification (NCBI taxonomy): domain Eukaryota; kingdom Metazoa; phylum Chordata; class Mammalia; order Carnivora; family Hyaenidae; genus Hyaena; species Hyaena hyaena. The sequence continues at coordinate 387,212 of NW_024081104.1, read as the reverse complement.
CCATTTATTTCTTTGTGTTGTCTGATCACTGAGGCTAGGACTTCCAATAACAGTGGTGGGAGTGGACATCCCTGTCGTGTTCCTGACCTTAGTGGGAAAGCTCTCCGTTTTTCTCCATTGAGGATGATATCAGCAGTGGGTCTTTCATATATGGTTTTTATCATCTTGAGGTATGATCCTTCTATCCATACTTTCTTGAAGGTTTTTATCAGGAAAGGATGTTGTATTTTGTAAAATGCTTCCTCTGCATCTATTGAGAGATCATGTGGTTCTTGTCCTTTATTTTACTAATGTTGATATTGATTGATTTGTGGATATTGAACCAACCCTGTTTCCCAGGTATAAATCCCACTTGGTCATGGTGAATAATTCTTTTAATGTATTGTGATTGGTCTGTCATTCTCCTTTCTGGTCATTTATTTATCTGATTTTGGAACCAAGGTATTGCTGGCCTCGTAGAATCAGTTTGGAAGTTTTCCTTCCATTTCTATTTTTTTGGAACAGCTTCAAAACAATAGATGTTAACTCTTCTTTAAATGTTTGGTAGAATTTCCCTGGAAAGCCACCTGGCCCTGGACTCTTGTTTGTTGAGAGATTTTTGATTACTGATTCTATGTTTTTTTTTTACTGGTTCTGGGTCTTTTCAAATTTTCTATTCTAGTTTCCATTTTGGTAGTTTATATGTTTCTAGGAATTTGTCCTTTCTTCCAGATTGCCCAATTTATTGGCATATAATTGCTCATAATAGTCTCTTATTGTTTGATTTCTGCAGTGCTGGTTGTGATCTCTCTTCTTTCATTCTTAATTTTATTTACTTGGGTTCTTTTACTTTTTAATCATACTGGCTACGGGGTTTATCAATTTTGTTCATTCTTTCAAAGAACCAGTTCCTGGTTTTCATTGATCTGTTCTACTGTGTTTTGTTTTGTTTTATTTTGCTTTTTGATAACATTGATTTCTGTTCTGATCTTTATTCCGTCCTCTGTTGGTTTGAGGTTTTATTTGCTGTTCTTTTTCCAGCTCTTTAAGGTGTTAGGTAGGCTGTGTGTCTGAGACCTTTCTTCCTTCCTTAGGAATGTCTGGATGGCTATATACTTCCCTCTTATGAATGAAATCCTCAAAAGGAGGCAAAAATAAGTGTCACTGGATAGGTTACTTGTTAAAATTTGCACAAAAAGAAAAAAGTTCCATTAAGCCAATTGATAGTGATTCTGTTAGCGATGGTAAAAGTTGTCCTACACAATAACCCTCCTCTCTTGTCTCTCTCACACCAGCCACAAAGGTTTTCTTTCTTTCTTTTTAACTTTGTTAATGTTTATTGATTTCTGAGACATAGAGACAGAGGGCAAGCGAGAGAGGGGCAGAGAGAGAGGGAGACACAGAATCTGAAGCAGCTCCAGGTTCTGAGCTGTCAGCACAGAGCCCGATGTGGGACTTGAATCCACGAACCGTGAGATCATGACCTGAGCCGAAGTCGGAAGCTTAACCGACTGAGCCCCCCAGGCGCCCACCATAAAGGTTTTCGAGGGAAAGGCAGGTTAATTTGTTTATTTTTCTTTATATTTTGTATTTTCTTTATTATTTTGCATTATATTACAGCATCATAATCATTTTTACATGAATATTTTGCTGTTGTGGAGCGAATCATCTGAGTTTCCATTATCTATTAGGGGGATATTTACTTTGATATACAAGTGCTTTGCTTTACAAGCATGTGTCCAGAATGAATTATGCGCACAAACCAAGGTTTGACTCTACAAGAATGTATCGCAGGCGCTCTGGACAGGTCAGGGGCCTTCACCTCCTGTGAACAGCAGGAGGGGCGGAAAGGACTGTCGGTGGGAGCATCCCGGGGGGCTGTGCTGGCCTCGGGGCTCCCAAGCCACACCCACGGGGCATGACCGCAGCTCCCAGGATGGGGTGCAGTGTAGGGCTGGGTCTCCTGCTTCGCCCGTGTCACCCCCCTTGGGAGGTGCCTGGGTGCCTGGGAGCCCAACCCCCACCCTGGGGACGGGAGCACAGGCCTGCTCTAGGTCAGGTGTCCCCCCCGCCCCCCGCCTGCTGCCTCCCACTACCTGCCTGCCATGTGTGAGGTTTGTGCAGAGTCTGCATGGCCTGGAGGCCGTGTCCTGGGAGTGTGACCCGTCTCAGGGACTGCTCTGCTGGGCTGCCCCTCCCCGTGCCACAGTCCTGTGCCAGGTGAGTGCTTCCGACTTGCCTACGTTGCTAGGACTGGACCCTGCTTCCCTTCCGCGTGGGGCTCTCCTGCCTTGGTCGTGGTGCTCAGATGCTCTCAGTGCGTTGCTGGTCCCAGAGCCTGAGGACCAACAGCCGGACCCTGCACCTGGGCCTCGGGGGACCACCTGCTACCCACCTGGTCCCCTGCCCGGGCGCTCCTGAGACGCGGGCTGCTCTGGTTGCGCTGGCGTGCTGCGGGTTGCCTTTCAAGCGCCCCCAGCGAGGGTTCTCTAAAGAGGAGCATGAGCCCTGGAGAAGACCGCCAGGCCTGGGGGCAGCGAGCTTCTTACTCGACTGCGCGGGAGGTCAGCTTCCAGAGGGTGTGTCTCCTGGAACTGGAAGGTGTGGGGCGCAGTCTGCCTTGGGTCTGATATTAATTTTACTGTGGGGCTTGGGTGCCAGACACTCTCCGAAGTTCATGTCGCAGCCCCAGCCAGGCCTCCTGCACCTCCTGGTGAAGTTGCACGTCGAGAGTGGCCTGGACAGAGGGCGTCAGAGGCCACGTACCTTCCTCCGCCTGCCTTCCACTGCCAGGGAGGTTGGCCGCGGCTCCCACCGAGGAGGGCAGGTCTCCCCAGCCTGGGTGCGCCCCCAGAGACCCCCGATCACCCTCTCTCCCTGCACGTGGGGCTGCACCTGCCACGCGCGGCTGGGGTCTTGCAAGGGCCCTGGCATGCGCAGCTGAGGGGCTGGGGGCCCCTCTCCAGGGAGACACTCTTCCTTTGAGCAGGTTGTTCAGAGGAGGCCCCGGCCAAAGGCCAGCTTCTCTGAGGTCTCACAGGGGTCGCTGCTTCTCCGGGAGCCTCCCTGCAGCCCGAGGCGGACTGCTTGTCCGCCACACCTGCCCCCCCACCCCCCTGCAGGCCCCACTACCTACTGGCAGCGTGTCCTCAAGGTCCCTGAGGCAGATGCAGAGCCTCCTGGTAACACTGCTCTGCCCGCACTGTGGGGAGGGGCCGGGGGCCGGCCACGTGGCTGCTCCCCCGGAGTGGCCAGGCTCAGACACAGGCCAGGCTCCGCGGAGCCCCCTGGTGCCCCAGGAGCAGACCTGGGGCAGACACCTGTGCTCAGCCCCGCATCGCTCCCCGTCCTGCATGGGCACAGCCCCACCCTGCTCCCTACCCAGATCTGGGGCCCCTCAAAAACTCAGTGACCCCATCTTTCCTTTACACATCACTTTTATTGACTTTCCTTGACTCCTGGTCAAGGTGAACCAGCCACATGGCCTGGCCCCTCGCCCTCTCGGGGCTGGCAGCCAGGTGCTGTGAGGCCTGCCCTGCCTGGGGAGCTGCCCGGGTGTGCGGGCTGGGAGAGCGAGGCTCAGCCCTAAGCGCTGTCCTGGCCCAGGTGCACCAGCAGCGCCAGGCAGGAGTAGAGGGCACACGTGCGGCCCTGGGCTTCAGGCCTCCAGGACACCTGGGGGACGTCCCCCTGCAGCTCCAAATGGCACTCCTCCAGCAGGAGCCACGCAGGCGCCGCCGGGTCCCAGCTGCTCCCCAGGAGCTCCTGCGGCAGGGACACAGCCCTGCACTCCAGCCAGGGGGAGCTCTGCTCCAGGATGCTCTGCACCTGCGGGGCGAGGGGGCGGCTGCCAGTGCCCACCCCGCCCCCAGCAGCCAGCCCCCCCCAGGTCCCGTCCCCCCCGCCCCCAGCAGCCAGCCCCCCCCCAGGTCCCGTCCCCCCCGCCCCCAGCAGCCAGCCCCCCCCAGGTCCCGTCCCCCCCC